>NC_069499.1:409715525-410315525 GCF_027579735.1 Bombina bombina | reverse complement strand
TGGAGAAGTCAGGAGAGGACACCTTTTGATAGGAGGGGACCTTAATCTGGTGTGAGATCCTACACTAGATAAAAAGACTCCTAAAGCATGCCCCTCTGACCGAAACCTCAATACCCAATCTAATGCGCTACGCAAGCTCATGTACCAGTTTGGCCTCTATGACATCTGGCGCTGCCTTGCTCCGACTGAGCGTGACTACATGCATCATTCTAAACCGCATAACTCCTACTCCAGGATCGACTATCTCCTGTGCGACTCCTGGACTCTGGACCAGTTCTGCACCCTGCGGATAAGGCCGTGCTCCTGGTCGGATCATGACCTCGTCAGTGCCGGGTGTAGTATATTGCGCCCTCCTGAGTGCAGGCCGTCCTGGAGGTTACCTGACCATCTCCTTACGGAGAGGGATGTCCCTCAATTGGTAGAGATAATCTCAGATTTTCTGAGACATAATGACACAGGAGACACGAGCCAGGAAATCCTTTGGGCCACACTTAAAGCTTATCTTAGAGGCCATTTTCTCAAGAAAAGTGCACTGTTAAGGGCTACAAACAAAGTGTCCCTTGCTAAATTATATGCAGAACTGAGACAGACTGAATTAGCCAACAAAATTGACCCAACCCCCGCCTTGGGCGACCTGGTTGGAGTCATTAGAGATGAAATTAATAAGAGAGAGCAGTTGCGAGTTCAGGCAAATCTGCTCCGACTCCGACAGGTGTACTACTATAAAGGAAACAAAGCCGATAGGCTGTTGGCCCGTAAGCTGCGAGACTGGGCGGTCCAGGCCAGGATACCCGCGATTTCAACAACGGCAGGCATTGTCCACTCCCCAAGGGATATAGGGAAGGCGTTTGCCGATTATTACACCTCACTTTATAACATAAATAATGGTTCTCGGGGAGTTGAGGCTCACAGAAAAGCAACCCAGCAGTTTTTGAAGGGTCTGGAGCTCCCCTCCTTGGATGCAGATGCGGTTGATGACCTCAATGCCCCCTTCACTTTGGAGGAGATTAAAGCGGCCATTTTGACCCTGAAGCCACATAAGGCTCCAGGCCCAGATGGATTTACGGGCCTCTTCTATTGTTCCTTTACCCAACTGTTATCCCCTGTTTTGCTTCGCCTCTTTGCTGCAGTGAGGGAGAGGGGAGCTTTTCTCCCTGAATTTCTGGAAGCTAATATCCTGACTATCCCCAAGGAGGGGAAGGACCCGGTCCTCTGTGTGAGCTACCGGCCTATTTCCCTTATTAATGTGGACGTGAAGGTCTACGCCAAGGTCCTAGCGACCAGGCTTGGAAAACACTTACCCTCTTTGGTCCATTTGGACCAAGTGGGATTTGTGCAAGGGAGACAGGGTACGGATAATACCCGTAGACTGCTGAATGTTTTCATGGAAGCGGCAGATATGGGACTACCCCTCCTCACCTTGTCTATAGATGCTGAGAAAGAGTTTGACAGGGTGGGGTGGGATTACATGTTCTGCACCCTGGAACATTTTGGGATCCCTGAGACGTTTTGCGTGGCTATTGCTGCCCTCTACACCTCCCCGACAGCCGTTATCAAAGGTATGGGTTTCTGCTCCCCTAGAGTCGTGATCAGGAATGGGACCAGACAAGGTTGCCCCTTGTCCCCGCTCCTTTTTGCACTGGTGATGGAGCCTCTCGCGGAGGCCATTAGAGATAGCTCTGTTGTTCAGGGCCTTCAAATCCATGATACCCTCCAGAAATTGGCACTCTTCGCTGACGACCTCACTCTCTTCCTCACAAACCCAGTGGAATCACTTCCCCATCTCTTTGAGATTTTTGAGCTCTTCAGCAGTATCTCTAATTATAAGATCAATGTCTCCAAACAGAGGCATATATGATCCATATTGCACTACCTGAACAGAGACGCTTACAGCGACTCTACTCTTTCAAATGGTCAACAAATGGGATTAGACACTTAGGGGTCTTCTTGTCTCATGATAAGAATGTAGTCCTACAGAAAAACTACACTGTCCTGCTGCGAGAAGTTGAGGTGAGATTGAGATCCAAAAAATACGAAGAAATCTCTTGAATGGGCAGAATTGCCGCCCTGAAGATGATGATTCTCCCCAAGGTAACCTATATTATGAGGTGTATCCCCATCCCTGTGCCGGAAAAGACTCTGCGTGGCTTCCAAACCGCATTCAATTCCTATGTCTGGGATGATAAGCGTCCGAGAGTGGCGGCGGCCACACTTCCGGCCCCGATAGACCGGGGAGGGTTGGGGCTGCCTTCCATCCAACTGTACCACCAAGCGGCGATGCTTTCGCATGCCTCTGCGTGGGGTCCTTCCCTGCCCCCAACGAGATGGAGGGAACTGGAACAGGCTTCCCTGCCTGCCTATGTTGACCTGTCGGACTTGCTATGGGTTCCTCCGCATCTGGCCACACAAATTCCGATTTCTAACCCTCTAGTCAAAGACTGTCAATTGGCCTGGTTCCGACTAAGGCACCACCAGCTGATCGCCCCGCATCCCTCTCCTATCCACCCGGTTATGTCACTCTTGCAGAGACTACCCAATACTCGCCTTGTCCCTTGGAGAGATATAGAGATCTTCACGTTGAGTGATTTCTATTTGGACGAGAATCTTCTTTCGTCCCAGGATATGATTGCCAAATATGGTATTCCCCGCCCCCTGGAGTTTGACTTTGCGAGACTCCGGTCTATGATGAAGACTTGGGGATTCCTAGTTGACAGGATCAGGAGACCCACGATTTGGGAGATTAGATGGGGAGCGAACCTGCAATTGTTCAAACCCCTCACTACCCACTATGGAGCCCTCTTGGGGTCTCCCACTCTAGTGAAAACCAGACATATGGCTTCCTGGGAGACTGAGCTAGGACTGACTTTCACGTCACTTGAGTGGTCTAAGGCGATACAACTGACTAAAGCTCCGCTCCATTGCACCACAATGTATGAACTTTATTTTAAGATTCTCACCAGATGGCACTTAGTGCCGACCAAACTCCGGACCCTCTACCCCGAGCACTCACCCCTGTGCTGGAGGGAGTGTGGAGAGATAGGGTCCCCACTCCATATGTGGTGGACGTGTGACAAGCTTCAGCCACTCTGGGTGAGAGTCAGCGCGGCCTGTACGGCCCTGGAGCTCCCGACCCCGGATACTCCGGGCCTTGCCCTTTTACAGCTTGGAGTAAAAAAGCTCCCAAAACACAAGAGATACCTCCTAATCTATCTGTTGACATCAGTCAAGATGTTGATTGCTAGAAATTGGAAAAAGCTGCAGCCCCCGAGATGGCAGGCAGTCCTTGACTACTTGCAATACCTCAAAGTAATGGAGGACTATGTCTTTAGAACAAGGAAACAGTCAGATCTCTTCTCCCTTATATGGGAACCCTGGGAGGCCTACATAGAACCAAATCCATAATGCCCTACTCTCCCAAAAATTGGAGACCTCCTCTTGACCTTCTTGCTCTTCCCCCCCCAGAAGATACACCTCACTATGTGTGACTTGAGGTGTACTTTGCTTCCCCGACCCCTCCCCTCCTCCCCCTCCCCATTTGCCATCTTTACCTCTTTCCCTAATATCCCCCCTCTTCCCTTTGAGAGAGGTGGGAGACCGACTTTAATCGATAGTTCCCCCAACAATATATACCACTTCACCCTACTATCCCACCTCACTTAGATGTCAGGATTATCAGGTATGACGTATGACATCATGCACTACCTAAATTACAGAAAGTTTACAAAACTAAAATATAAAAAGGGAAACCTACACATTGACAAGCCATTGCACATCCACGGAAAAATGAAAATACACAGCCGAAGTATGATCACAGGGCAAATTGGTCCTCCCCTTCTGCTCTAATGACTATATCTTGAATGTCTTTTGCCCTCAGAAAAATCGCGTGTAATAGCGTTCACAAATATGTCAAATGTAAACTGTGATGTGTTTTGGTTCGGTACATTCATTGTTAATAAAAATTTATTTTTTTAAAAAAAAAATATCTATGCATCTCTACATTGTATTTCTTTGAATTTCAATAAAATTAAAAAAAAAAAAAAATTTTTTTTTTTTTGGTGGTGTCACCCCCTGGAGGGTGTCACCCTGGGGCGGCCCGCACCCCCCTAGTGACGCCACTGGTGTTGTGACAAGGTACGGTGGCTCCTAAATAGCCCTATTTGGTAGAAGACTATTATTTCTGGTTATAGCGAATGGTATGGCAAGAACAGCTCATTTTAGCAACAAAAAAAAAAGAAGACACAGCAGACCAGGAACTAAAGTCAGTCAATCTGGAAATTTTTTAAGAACTTTAAAAGTTTCTTCAAGTGCTCTGTCAAAAACCCTTAAGGGCTTTGAGGAAGCATAATCTTATTAGGCTGACCCAGAGGAAAACTTATTATTGTGCAAAATATTGTGCCAAAAACTCGCAGGTGTTTTTTTTGGCTATTTTAAGTATGTGAAAAAAAGCAATTTGCAGATATTAAAAAAGTTTATTTTGCTGCACCAAAAAGTCACAATGTAGGGTTAAAATTTGTGAAATAATTTCATTGCAGCATAGATAGATTCATTTTATTTATCAAAGCCAAAACATTTTGTAGAAAATAATAAGAAGTTAATTTCAAGAAGTTGTAATTCTTTTAAAACGCACTGTTAATGTCACGCAATATACATTTGGGATGTTTTCTCTCCCTGACATAAACGTTTATTTAATCAGCTCATCCATTGGCACTACTGTACAAACCAGTGTCATTTGGTGTTTCTCAGTGCTACAAAATAGTTTGATATTATTGCAGTTGTTTTGTTGCTATTATAATTATTTGAATAACTCTTCTTTTCTCCCTTTATTTTATTAGCCCTTCTTTTTGCACTGTTAGTTCCTTCTTTTTATCTTTCATAATTATATTTAGTAAATAAATGATTTATGTTTCTTTGTATTTTTTTATTATATATATATTAGTATTATTTATATGTGCATGTCTGAATCCCTCAAGAAAAAGTACAAAAAAAAAAAAAATCCTACCACAGTCTGCTTGAAAACAAGTGAATGTCACATGCACCATTTTATTTGCATAGCAATAAATATTTGTGAGCAAGTACAGCCATTTTTTCTCTATGCAATGGAAGCCAATGCAGGATTAAGCTTCTCCAAACATTTCATTCATATATTACAAAAAGTGAAGAACTGATTATAGTCACCTTATTTGCATATAACAAAGGTCCTGTTCTTGGTGCACCATGTTTTATAAAAATGTCCGCATTTATCAACATTTTAATCCCTTTATTACCCATTCCCCAGTTTTGCATAACACACACAGCTATAATAATACACGTTTTACCACTGTGATTACCTTGTAGCTAAGCCTCTGCAGACTGCCCCCTTATTTCAGTTCATTTGAAAAACTTGAATTTCAGCCAATCAGTGCTCACTCCTCGGTAGTGATGTCGCCAACAGTTCGCCGGAGAACAGTTCCCGGCGATCTTAGCTTGTTCGCGTTCGCCGATGCGGGCGAACATATGCGATGTTAGATCCGCCCCCTATTTGTCATCATTGAGGAAACTTTGACCCTGTATCTCACAGTCTGCAGACACATTTGAGCCAATCAGCAGCAGACACTCCCTCCCAGACCCTCCCAGCTCCTGGGCAGCAGCCATTTTAGATTCATTACGATCCTGCATTCTTAGTGAGAGGAGGGTTAGTGCTGCTGCTGGTGATTTTATAGGGAAATTGATAGCTAGGCTAGTGTATTCAGTGCCACTACAGTCCTGAAGGACTCATCTAATCTCTGCTGTAAGGACAGAACCCCAAAAAGCCCTTTTTAGGGCTAGAACTTAAGCCCAAAAAGCCCTTTTTAGGGCTAGAACTTCAGTCGTTTTTTTTTGTTTTGTTTTTTAAATCTAATTGCATTTGCCTGCCTGTCAGCCTGTGTGTGAGGCTCACAGCATATACTGTGATTAATTGCTCTGTGCCACCACTGATATCTGGTGTAACATTAGTGTAATTTTTTTTAAAAAAACTTTTAAATCAGTTTGCTAGTGTAATCTAATTTCATTTTCCATCAGGCCTGTGTGTCAGGCTCACAGCATATACTGTGATTAATTGCTCTGTGCCACCACTCCTATCTGGTGTAACATTAGTGTAAATTAAAAAAAAAAAAACTTTTACATCAGTTTGCTAGTGTAATCTAATTTCATTTTCCATCAGGCCTGTGTGTCAGGCCCACAGCATATACTGTGATTAATTGCTCTGTGCCACCACTGATATCTGGTGTAACATTAGTGTAAATTAAAAAAAAAAAAAAACTTTTACATCAGTTTGCTAGTGTAATCTAATTTCATTTTCCATCAGGCCTGTGTGTCAGGCCCACAGCATATACTGTGATTAATTGCTCTGTGCCACCACTGATATCTGGTGTAACATTAGTGTAAATGTAAAAAAAAAAAACCTTTTACATCAGTTTGCTAGTGTAATCTAATTTCATTTTCCATCAGGCCTGTGTGTCAGGCCCACAGCATATACTGTGATTAATTGCTCTGTGCCACCACTGATATCTGGTGTAACATTAGTGTAAATTAAAAAAAAAAAAAAACTTTTACATCAGTTTGCTAGTGTAATCTAATTTCATTTTCCATCAGGCCTGTGTGTCAGGCCCACAGCATATACTGTGATTAATTGCTCTGTGCCACCACTGATATCTGGTGTAACATTAATGTAAATGTAAAAAAAATTTTTTTTACATCAGTTTGCTAGTGTAATCTAATTTCATTTTCCATCAGTCCTGTGTGCCAGGCCCACAGCATATACTGTGATTAATTGCTCTGTGGCACTACTCATATCTGGTGTAACATTAGGGTAAATTTAAAAATCAAAAACTTTTACATCAGTTTGCTACTGTAATCTAATTTCATTCTCCATCAGGCCTGTGTGTCAGGCCCACAGCATATACTGTGATTAATTGCTCTGTGCCACCACTGATATCTGGTGTAACACATTATCGTAAATTTAAAAAAAAAAACTTTTACCTTTTACATCAGTTTGCTAGTGTAATCTAATTTCATTTTCCATCTGGCCTGTGTGTCAGGCACACAACATATACTGTGATTAATTGCTCTGTGCCACCACTGATATCTGGTGTAACATTAGTGTAAATGTAAAAAAAAAAAACTTTTACATCAGTTTGCTAGTGTAATCTAATTTCATTTTCCATCAGGCCTGTGTGTCAGGCCCACAGCATATACTGTGATTAATTGCTCTGTACCACCACTGATATCTGGTGTAACATTCGTGTAAATGTAAAAAAAAAAACTTTTACATCAGTTTGCTAGTGTAATCTAATTTCATTTTCCATCAGGCCTGTGTGTCAGGCCCACAGCATATACTGTGATTAATTGCTCTGTACCACCACTGATATCTGGTGTAACATTAGCGTAAATTTAAAAAAAAAAAACTTTTACATCAGTTTGCTAGTGTAATCTAATTTCATTTTCCATCAGGCCTGTGTGTCAGGCCCACAGCATATACTGTGATTAATTGCTCTGTGCCACCACTGATATCTGGTGTAACATTAGTGTAAATGTAAAAAAAAAAAACCTTTTACATCAGTTTGCTAGTGTAATCTAATTTCATTTTCCATCAGGCCTGTGTGTCAGGCTCACAGCATATACTGTGATTAATTGCTCTGTGCCACCACTCATATCTGGTGTAACATTAGGGTAAATTAAAAAAAAAAAACTTTTACATCAGTTTGCTAGTGTAATCTAATTTCATTTTCCATCAGGCCTGTGTGTCAGGCCCACAGCATATACTGTGCCTAATTGCTCTGTTTTCTACCACTCATATCTGGTGTAACATTAGTGTAAATTTTTTTATAAAAAACTTTTACATCAGTCTGCTAGAGTAATCTAATTGCAGTTGCCAGGCCAGCCTGCCACTGCCAGCCTCAGTGCCACCACTCATATCTGGTGTAACATTAGTGTAAATTTTTTTCAAATAAAATCTTTTTTTAAAAACAAATTGTGTTCCACCAGAAAGAGCCCAAGACGCGCCCCCCGGCCACAAGCCCCCGGCCGCCCCCTCCCCCCCCAAGTAAAGCCACTTGAGGAAATCGACCTGAGGAAACGGCCAGGAGTCCACGGCCAAGAAACGCGCCTCAAGGTCCCTCCAACAAAACACAACTTGTCTTTTTTTTTTTTTTTATTCTTTTTATTAAGAAAAGTTGAGGTTTACAGCATACAAGTGAATACAAACAGAACAATCAGTGCTATTCAAAAAATTCAATAAAGTAACTTCAAATAGACAATGCCAAAGAGCACTTGTTGCAACAAGTATGTAAAGCAGAATGCGTTCATTTCAAAGACACTTTTCCAAGAGAATATCAATCTAGGACATAACTATATAAGATTCAGATATGATCATTCAAAATATGTTGCGTATGAGGAGATGACACAGGATACTAAGAGTGCCTTATTTGCATGTAGGTTGTAAGTAAATTGTATGAACATACCGAAGCTTACTCATGAGCTGTTCCCTCAAACCTCCCATTTTTTAAAACAGTTAAGCCAAACAAAACATAACAGGACAGAACAATACAAATAATACAAAACAAACAAACCACACTACATAAACCACACTACAGGTGATATTGCTGCCTCCATTACCACCCTATATTTCTAGGTTCAAAGGAAGTTATGTTAATTCCTACTTTATGTTCAATAAAATGAAGCAAAAAGGAACGGTTATGTTGATACTCTTAAAAAAAAAAGTAAAGAATGCTGCAGAATAACTGAAAATTGTTTCTCATGCAGAAAATGTATAGATTGAAAGTTTACAACTTATTTTTTGGGACCATTTTATGTTCTCTTCCAGAATTAGTATTTTAAATTAAAGAACAAAAATAAAACTATAGTTAGAAGAGGAAAATTATGCCATGTTAATCTTATAGTGAAGAAAAAACAACAAGGAAGAGGCGCCAATGGTGCAGATCAATGGTGGTTCTTATAGGTAGCCGATATTAGATGAACACAGGGTACTCACATGTGAAAAAGGCAATCAATTATGCCAATAGGAGCAGGCTGGATTTCATCAGCAGTCCAGCTAGCTGATCATAGGGGCAGCTCTCTAACGACATCCAATAGGAGACAATCTGTAGAAAAAAGCAATAGATAGAGGCGCCAATGGTGCAGATCAATGGTGATTCAGTAACACTTAAAGCCAGTGATATACAGGGTACTCACATGTGTAAAAGGCAATCACTTATGCCTATAGAGACAGGCTGGATTTTAACAGCAATCCAGCTGGCTGATCCAAGGTACAAAGGCAATGTGTGGGTGTCAAAAGTTAACACTCTAGAAGTAGCATAGCAGTATACCAAAAATATCCAAGAAGTAGGAAAAAGTTGAAGGCTGCACAAACGAATTTGAAGATAAAAAATATGAATTTTTATTTGTACATTAAAAATTATCACAAGCACATACTCGCAATGGAGTTACCCTAGCACACAGGGAGTTAGCTGCTCTCCGACGCATTTCCTGCCCTCTAGGGGCACTTCATCAGGGATAGCAGCTGTGTCCCTCATCAGTCATTTATACCTGAGTATCTGTTAACTTCCGGGTTGCCAAACCTATAACAATTAAGTTTAAAGTAACAGTGTATATTATTACATGTTTGTCAACCCATGTACAACATATCTTGGCATAAATGTAACATTCAAAATCTAATATTGATAATGATATTTATATACTTAAAAATAACAATTTATTCATTCAAGTGTAAATTTTCTATTGTAGGGGAAGAATAGAGCAAGGAATAATCATATAGCTCGGTTATAAAAGATTGTTAGGCAATTCTGTAGGAGATACTTATATTTAAACCATAATTTGAACCTGAGTGTGTTAATTCTTAAAGACATTGATGGGGAGTGGAGGAATAAACAAATACACAATAAGATTGTTTTGTTCCTATCTATGTGTTTATACCCCATGTATATGAATTAGAATAAAAGGTGGGTCTAGGTTACTCTACATGGTGTTCTTAATCTATTACATATCAATGGCCATTTACTGATATCCTAATAGATAATATAATACCATACAATACAATATGAAGAGATACCAGGGGAAACCACTTGGATTAGCAACCACACTATAAATTGTAGTGCATTTTAGAAATACATTATAAAATAATGTTATATATTAAACAATCATATGTATGTAAAAATACACTAAGGTGGTGTGCAATCAACTGCATCTCCAATAAATATATGACATTAGATTGGTATAGTGGAAAGAGATAAGCTCTATTAAGGAGTATTATGAAACAGACGATACATAGAACTATTCATATTTATATTCCTGTATATAGTTGGAGATCCCAGATTTTATTCATCCCCTTAGGGTAGCCTGTTTCCAGCTTATGGATCCAAAAAGCTTCCTTCTTATTTAATTTTGCCAATCTATCACCCCCAATTTGGAAATCTATTGCTTGAAACTGAAAATATGATAACATTTTATCCATCATGGATTTATTATAAGGGTGGCCTTGTCTATGTTTAGCAAAATGCTTAGCTACAGGAGTCTTTGGCTCCAAAGCTTCTATAGATAAGAGGTGTTCGCGGATGCGATCTTTGAGCGGTCGTATTGTTCTCCCTGTGTATTGACTTCCACAAAATTTGCAGGATATCAAATATACTGCATAGTCAGATTGACAAGTTAGACGTTGGTATATTTTGAACTCACATTTAGTTATATGGGAATGAAATTTGTCTCCAGGTTTCACATAATTGCAACATTTACATGGCCTTACCCCACATTTGTAGGTGCCATTCCCTTGTGTAACTTCCAATTGTTTCTTATCGTAACCTCTCTCCTGAAGTCGCTTTTTTAGGAGACCTGCATGTTTATTATAGTCATCAATATTGCTACAGTTTCTCCTAAGCCTAATAAATTGGCCTTTTGGGATTGCACGTTTTAAGTGTTTTGGGTGATTAGACTCAGCCCTCAAAATGGTGTTTCCTGCTATTTCTTTTCTGTATGTTTCTAAAGTTACTACTTTCTTTAGATCATCAATTTTAATCTTGAGGTCAAGGAAGTAAATATGGTCTTTTGCCCAACTCCACGTGAACTTGAGATTCATGCTGTTATCATTGAGGGATTCAATGAATTCTTCTAGTTGAGTAACATTTCCCTGCCATATTAATAGTACGTCGTCAATAAAACGAGTGTAAAATTTGACGTTTTCTTTGAAGCTGTTTAGCTCACCGAATATCTTAAATAGCTCAAAGTAACCTAAATAAATATTGGCATAAGAGGGGGCGAATTTCGCCCCCATCGCTGTTCCCCTTTGCTGTAAATAAATTTTACCTTTGAAAACGAAATAATTGTGAGTCAAAAGCAGTATACCATACACAGCACTCAGAGTGGATTTACATAAAAAAATATTTATTAAAAGGTATAAAAAGTTTTACCACTCATCTCAGTGCCAAATTAGATATGGCTAGTGGAGAAACAGTGCGACGCGTTTCTCAGATAGACTGTTTCCTCAGGCATGTTTCTCAACAGTTCTTTACATCCTTATATAGGGCTATGCTACTAGAAAACACCCATGTCCCACCCCTAACAGTAATCAAATGAGGGACCAATCAGAACCCATCATTTGGACAACAACCCCCTGCTGCAATAATAATGGTATATAATTAAATAAATAACACTGTTAGAAATACAAAATATGAACACTCTCAATGTTTCTTTCATTATGTATGTGTGTCTCGATATTCAATAATATTGTCGCATTAGGCGCAACTGCAGTTCCATCAACATGTACGATGAGCAGTCCCTCATACTAAAAGAAAGGTTTAGGGAGAAAGGTTATCCTACGGGATTAATAGAATATGGTTATAATAGTGCAAGACTGCTAGATAGAGGTGAATTACTCTCTTGTGGAAAAAATTCCAAGGAGGAGAAAGAAGATAAGGGTCCACAGGGACAACCCCTATTTGTCACTCAATTTAATTCAAATTTTAGGGCAGTAAATAGAGTTCTAAGGAAACATTGGTCAATCCTGCTTAGAGATCCTATACTAAAGAAAGTGTTGGCCCCTCAACCTAGGATTGTGTATAGGAGGGCGCCCACCCTGAAACAAAAACTGGCACCCAGCAAGGTAGTTATGACTAAAAAATCTATCAAACATCAAAAGAATGGGTATAAGAATTATGATCACATGATTAGGAACACCCATGACAATAATGGTACCTACAGATGTGGACATAGACGTTGCCACATGTGTAAATTTATTACTCATGGGAAAAAATCTTTAATATCAAATGTAACAGGTGAAGAACACCAGATCATGGAACACCTGTCATGCAACTCCAGCTATGTTATCTATGCACATATTTGTGCATGTGGGATCCAATATATTGGACGCACCATAAATATGTTTTTATGTAAATCCACTCTGCTGTGTATGGTATACTGCTATGCTACTTCTAGAGTGTTAACTTTTGACACCCACACATTGCCTTTGTACCTTGGATCAGCCAGCTGGATTGCTGTTAAAATCCAGCCTGTCTCTATAGGCATAAGTGATTGCCTTTTACACATGTGAGTACCCTGTATATCACTGGCTTTAAGTGTTACTGAATCACCATTGATCTGCACCATTGGTGCCTCTATCTATTGCTTTCATTTATAATCTTATAGTGAATAGGGTTTGATTAATTTAGGTGTTAGCAATATGCATCTATAAAGCCTCCATAAGGGTGGGGATACTAGTAGTCTTCAATGAGGCAGTGGGGGTTTAATTTGCAGGTTCTATCTTTGGTTGTAAAGTGAATGCCACTAGTGCCACCAATCATATTTGTTATAACAGTAGTGTAAATATTTGAAAAAAAAAATTTGGACTGTGAAACATCAGTCTGTTAGTGTAATCTAATTGAAGTTGCCTGCCTGCCAGTGTGTGTGCCAGGCTCACTTGCCAACTACTGCCACCAATCATATTTGTTGTAACAGTAGTGTAAACATTAAAAAAAAAAATTTGGACTGTGAAACATCAGTCTGCTATTGTAATCTTATTGCATTTGCCTGCCTGCCAGCGTGTGTGCCAGTCTCACTTGCCAAGTTAGTGGCACCACTCATATTTGTTGTAACAGTAGTTTAAATATTTAAAAAATAAACATTTTTGACTGTGAAATATCAGTCTGCTTTTTTGTGTCAGGCTCACAGCGTATACTGTGCCCACTTGCCCAGTGCCACCACTCATATCTTGTTTAATAGTAGTGTAAGTGTACATTTAAAAAAAATAAACTTTTTGGATTGTGAAACATCAGTCTGCTTTTTTTGTGTCAGACTCACAGCGTATACTGTGCCCACTTGCCCAGTGGCACCACTCATATTTTGTTTAATAGTAGTGTAAGTCTACATTTAAAAAAAAAAATGACAGGCAGAGGCAGGCCACCACACAGGTGCCGTTGTGGTCGTGGTGCTGTGATTCCTTTTGACCCTACAATAATGCACAGTGTTCAGAGGCCACGTGCCATGAACGCAAAAAGTTCTGAGGAGGACCTAGTTGAATGGCTAACAGAGGACACCCAATCTTCTACAGCTTCCGCTCCTAACCTTGACGCACCATCCACCTCCAGCTTAGCTGCGGGCACCTCTCAAGTGACCAATGCCACTCGCCCGCCTGCCACCACCACCAACACTAGCACCACAGCCGCTTCACTTGATCTGTCAGAGGAGTTATTGACACATCAGTTGGAAGAAATGAGTGATGCGCAACCATCATTGACAGAGGATGTAGATAACAGTGACATGTCTCAGTCAGGCAGCATTACAGACATGGACTTACGGTGTGATGATGATGGTGATGTTGTACCTGCTGCTGCTTCCTTTGTTGATTTGTCAGATACAAGTGAAGCTGTTGATGATGATGCATCCGTGGATGTCACATGGGTGCCCGCTAGAAGAGAAGAAGAAGAGGGGTAAAGTTCAGATGGGGAGACAGAGAGGAGGAGGAGGAGATGAGTTGGAAGCAGGGGGAGGTCATCGCAAGGAGCTAGTGGCACAGTCAGACAGCATGTATCGGCACCCGGGGTCAGCCAGACAGCACGCCAAACAACGCATGCTGTTGCCACCACCAGAATGCCATCATCGCAGAGCTCAGAAGTGTGGCATTTTTTTTGTGTGTCTGCCTCTGACAACAGCGATGCCATTTGCAACCTGTGCCAAAAGAAACTGAGTCGTGGGAAGTCCAACACCCACCTAGGTACAACTGCTTTGCGAAGGCACATAGTCTCACATCACAAACGCCGATGGGATGAACACATGAGTAGAAGCAGCACAAAAACTCAAAGCCGCCATCATCCTCCTGGTCCAGCATCTTCAGCCACGTCAACCACTGCTGTCCTCCTTGCCCCCTCTCAACCATTCTCCACTCAGTCTCTCTTACGTAGCAGTTCCTGGTCATCTGCCCACAGTCAGGTGTCTGTCAAAGACATGTTTGAGTGTAAGAAGCCAATTTCCCAAAGTCACCCCCTTGCCCGGCATCTGACAGCTGGCTTGTCTGAACTCTTAGCCCGCCAGCTTTTACCATACAAGCTGGTGGAGTCTGAGGCGTTCAAAAAATTTGTATCTATTGGGACACCGCAGTGGAAGGTACCCGACCGAAATTTCTTTTCACAAAAGGCAATCCCCAACCTGTACTCGATTGTGAGAAAGGAAATAATGGCATGTCTGGCACACAGCGTTGGGGCAAGGGTCCATCTGACCACTGATAGCTGGTCTGCAAAGCATGGTCAGGGCAGGTATATCACCCACACTGCACATTGGGTAAACCTGCTGATGGCTGACAAGCATGGAATGCGTGGCTCTGCAGAGGAGTTGGTGACACCACCACGACTTGCAGGCAGGCCTGCTGCTACCTCCTCTACTCCTCCTACTCCATCCTCTTCCATAACCTCTTCCTCGGCTGAGTCCTCTTCTGCTGCTGCGTCTTGCTCCACATCAACGGCACCCCCCCAGCTCCCCAGGTACTATTCAACATTCCGGATACGGCAGTGTCACGCCGTCTTGGGGTTGACTTGCCTGAAAGCAGAGAGTCACACCGCGCCAGCACTCCTGTCCGCCCTGAACGCACAGGTGGATCAGTGGCTGACTCTGCACCAACTGGAGATTGGCAAAGTTGTTTCTGACAATGGAAGTAATTTGGTGGCGGCATTGAAATTGGGCAAGTTGACACATGTGCCGTGCATGGCACATGTGTGTAATCTGATTGTACAACGCTTTGTGCATAAGTACCCAGGCTTACAGGACGTCCTGAAGCAGGCCAGGAAGGTGTGTGGCCATTTCAGGCGTTCCTACATGGCCATGGCGCATTTGTCCGATATCCAGCAGCGAAACAACCTGCCAGTGAGGCGCTTGATTTGCGACTGCCCGACACATTGGAATTCAACACTCCTAATGTTTGACCACCTGCTACAAAAAGAAAAAGCTGTTAACGAGTATTTGTATGACCGGGGTGCTAGGACAGCCTCTGGGGAGCTGGGGATTTTTTTGCCACGTTACTGGATGCTCATGCGCAATGCCTGTAGGCTTATGCGTCCTTTTGAGGAGGTGACAAACCTAGTCAGTCGCACCGAAGGCACCATCAGCGACATCATACCATTTGTTTTCTTCCTGGAGCGTGCCCTGCGAAGAGTGCTGGATCAGGCCGTAGATGAGCATGAAGAGGAAGAGTTGTGGTCTCCATCACCACCAGAAACAGCCTTATCAGCATCGCTTGCTGGATCAGCAGCAACGCAGGAAGAGGAGTGTGAGGAAGAGGAGTCAGAGGAGGAATGTGGCTTTGAGGAGGAGGAGGAAGACCAAGCACAACAGGCATCCCAGGGTGCTCGTTGTTGTCACCTATCTGGTACCCGTGGTGTTGTGCGTGGCTTGGGGGAAGAAGATACCTTCAGTGAGATCAGTGAGGATGAGGAACGGGACATGATTAGCTCAGCATCCAACCTTGTGCAAATGGGGTCGTTCATGCTGTCGTGCCTGTTGAGGGACCCTCGTATAAAAAAGCTGAAGGAGAACGACCTGTACTGGGTGTCCACGCTACTAGACCCCCGGTATAAGCATAAAGTTACTGAAATGTTACCGAATTCCCGCAAGTCGGAAAGGATGGAGCAGTTCAAAAATAAATTAAAAAGTATGCTTTACACAGCGTATAAGGGTGATGTCACAGCACAACGGGAATCTAACAGGGGAAGGGATGAAAGTAATCCTCCTCCCATGACCACGCCGGCAAGGACAGGATGCTTTCCAGACGTGTTGTTGATGAGGACATGTGGACCTTTTAAACTCCTATGCATCACCACAGCCCTTCGGGATCCAGCCTCAGAGAAAGACTCAACCGACAGGTATCAGACTACCTAGCATTAACTGTGGATCTCGACACTCTGAGGAGCGATGGACCACTTGACTACTGGGTGTGCAGGCTTGACCTGTGGCCTGAGCTATCCCAAATTGCAATCGAACTTCTGGCCTGCCCCGCTTCAAGTGTCCTGTCAGATAGGACCTTCAGTGCAGCAGGAGGTATTGTCACTGAGAAGAGAAGTCACCTAGGTCAAAAAAGTCTTGATTATCTCACCTTTATTAAAATGAATGAGGGATGGATCCCGAAGGGACTGACATTGTGCGATACATTAGAGTAAAAAAGGCCTGATGAGATGAGCTGCCTTGGGCTACAAATGGTACACACGCTGCTGTATTTTATCTTCGAATGGCGGATGACTTGCGTGACTTACCCACTAAACCTAGGGTTCAAGCCGCAATGTTTTAGGGCACTTTCTAACTGTCAAACAAACATCAATTTTTCTGGCCGCTGCTACAGCAGCGGCTGCAACAATACCTAATCTTTCATGCATTTTTACATGCCTAATTTTTCTGGCCTCTGGTGCTGCACTGTGGCTACAAAACCCAAACAAAAAAAAAGGCACATAACAGTGATTAAACTGTTAAGAATAGTACTACTTAACACACCACTCATATTTGGTGGCACAGTACATTGCACGCGCAGTGCCCAAATTTGAAGTAGGAGGACCGACCAAGCATCTTTTTCCATCTCCCGGTTCCTAAAAATTATCTCCGGGTTCCTAAAATCAATGCCATACCTGTACTCTATTGTGCAAAAGGATGGCATATGTGGTGTTTCATGCTGTTGTGCCTGTTGAGGGTCGGGGACCCTCGTATAAAAAGGCTGAAGGAGAACGACCTGTACTGGGTGTCCAAGCATCTTTTTCCATCTCCCGGTTCCTAAAACTTATCTCCGGGTTCCTAAAATCGATCCCATGCCTGTACTGGATTGTTCAAAAGGATGGCATATGTGGTGTTTCATGCTGTTGTTTCTGTTGTGGGTCGGGGACCCTCGTATAAAAAGGCTGAAGGAGAACGACCTGTACTGGGTGTCCAAGCATCTTTTTCCATCTCCCGGTTCCTAAAAATTATCTCCGGGTTCCTAAAATCGATGCCATACCTGTACTAAATTGTGCAAAAGGATGGCATATGTGGTGTTTCATGCTGTTGTTTCTGTTGAGGGTCAGGGACCCTCGTATAAAAAGGCTGAAGGAGAACGACCTGTACTGGGTGTCCAAGCATCTTTTTCCATCTGCCCGTTCCTAAAAATTATCTCCGGGTTCCTAAAATCGATGCCATACCTGTACTGGATTGTGCAAAACGATGGCATATGTGGTGTTTCATGCTGTTGTTTCTGTTGAGGGTTTGTGACCCTCGTATAAAAAGGCTGAAGGAGAACGACCTGTACTGGGTGTTCAAGCATCTTTTTCCATCAACCGGTTCCTAAAAATTATCTCCGGGTTCCTAAAATCGATGCCATACCTGTACTCTATCTATTGTGCAAAAGGATGGCATATGTGTTATTTCATGCTGTTGTGCCTGTTGAGGGTCGTGGACCCTCGTATAAAAAGGCTGAAGGAAAACGACCTGTAATGGGTGTCCAAGCAGCTTTTTCCATCTCCCGGTTCCTAAAAATTATCTCCGGGTTCCTAAAATCGATGCCATACCTGTACTGGATTGTTCAAA
Organism: Bombina bombina; assembly: GCF_027579735.1. Classification (NCBI taxonomy): domain Eukaryota; kingdom Metazoa; phylum Chordata; class Amphibia; order Anura; family Bombinatoridae; genus Bombina; species Bombina bombina. The sequence goes on along the minus strand of NC_069499.1, from coordinate 410,297,471 downwards.
AGAATGGCATATGTGGTGTTTCATGCTGTTGTTTCTGTTGAGGGTCGGGGACCCTCGTATAAAAAGGCTGAAGGAGAACGACCTGTACTGGGTGTCCAAGCATCTTTTTCCATCTCCCGGTTCCTAAAAATTATCTCTGGGTTCCTAAAATTGATGCCATACCTGTACTGGATTGTGCAAAAGGATGGCATATGTGGTGTTTCATGCTGTTGTTTCTGTTGAGGGTCGGGGACCCTCATATAAAAAGGCTGAAGGAGAACAACCTGTACTGGGTGTCCAAGCATCTTTTTCCATCTCCCGGTTCCTAAAAATTATCTCCGGGTTCCTAAAATCGATGCCATACCTGTACTCTATTGTGCAAAAGGATGGCATATGTGGTATTTCATGCTGTTGTGCCTGTTGAGGGTCGGGGACCCTCGTATAAAAAGGCTGAAGGAGAACGACCTGTACTGGGTGTCCAAGCATCTTTTTCTATCTCCCGGTTCCTAAAAATTATCTCCGGGCTCCTAAAATCGATGCCATACCTGTACTCGATTGTGCAAAAGTAAGTCATGGCAGATGGGGTCTTTCATGCTGTCGTGCCTGTTTGGGGTTGGGGACCCTCGTATAAAAAGGCTGAAGGAGAACGACCTGTACTGGGTGTCCAAACATCTTTTTCCATCTCCCGGATGTAGCGCTACTCCACTAGGGGGTATCCCTTCCTCTGTCCAAACCCAGGGGTGGCCACCAGATAGTGGGACCAGAGATATAGTTGCTGAGACCGGGTCAAGCCAGTGGCTGTATCTCCCCCAGCTGGGCTGGTCTCAGTGGGCTCCCAGGCAGGTAGCGTCCCCTCTGCCTGTCTGCTTCTAGGCAGGAATAGATCCCTCTGCCTCACTGCACACTTCCAGCAGGTAGCGTGCCCTCTGGTTTCTTATAGGCAGGAATCGATCCCTCTGCCTTGCTGCTCCTTTCAGGCAGGCCAGCTCTTTGCATACAGGCCCAAAGACTCTGTAACAGAATGCAGGGTCAGAACCTCTGCAACTGGTATACCTGAAAGAATCAGACAGCACAAAAAGGCAATCCCGGACCCCAACCTGTACTCGATTGTGCAAAAGGAAGTAACCTTACCATGGGTCCCAGAGCGCATTTCTTATTGTTATACTCTGTCAGGGAAATTATATAACTATCAATCATATCAATCAAATATATATTGCATCTATTGATCTCTGTAATTTGTATCGATCAAATGTATATTGCATCTTTTGATCTATGTTATTCGTATGTATCAAATGTATATTGCATCTTTTGATCTGCCTTGCTGCTCCTTTCAGGCAGGCCAGCTCTTTGCATAGAGGCCCACAGACTCTGTAACAGATCTCTCTTGCAGGGAGAGGTGCAGCCACAATGCAGGGTCAGAACCTCTGCAACTGGTATACTCGAATGTGCAAAAGGAAGTAACCTTACCATGGGTCTCAACCCGCATGTTTTATTGTTATACTCTGTCATGTTCCTTGTTCAGAGGAGAATTGCCTGGTATTTCGGGGCTGGACTGACCTTACTTGGCAGGATCAGACTGATATACTTCTGGAAAGTTTTCTTCTGTGAAAAGCACACTGGTCTAAAAGAGGCTGCTTCCGGGTGGTAAATCACCATAGAACAAGCCACTGAGCTGTTGTTCGTTCCTGGTAGAGCGCTTCTCTCTTTGTATGCAAATTATTATGACCCTGGGGAAGTCTCCCTATGGGTGATGGGGGAAACCAGACGTGGACTCCTTGCCCAGTGTGCTTAGAGGAATGTGGCTGCACCTCACTGACGAGGCCCATAGGAGGCCAAAACGATCATCTGGGGTTGTCATGTTCCTTGTTCAGAGGAGAATTGCCTGGTATTTCGGGGATGGACTGATCTTACTTGGCAGGATCAGACTGATATACTTCAGGAAAGTTTTCTTCTGTGAAAAGCACACTGGTCTAAAAGAGGCTGCTTCCGGGTGGTAAATCGCCATAGAACAAGCCACTGAGCTGTTGTTCATTCCTGGTAGAGCGCTTCTCTCTTCGTATTCAAATTATTATGACCCTGGGGAAGTCTCCCTATGGGTGATGGGGGAAACCAGACGTGGACTCCTTGCCCAATGTGCTTAGAGGAATGTGGCTGCACCTTACTGACGAGGCCCATAGGAGGCCGACATGATCATCTGGGGTTGTCATGTTCCTTGTTCAGAGGCGAATTGCCTGGTATTTTGGGGCTGGACTGACCTTACTTGGCAGGATCAGACTGATATACTTAAGGAAAGTTTTCTTCTGTGAAAAGCACACTGGTCTAAAAGAGGCTGCTTCCGGATGGTAAATCACCATAGAACAAGCCACTGAGCTGTTGTTCGTTCCTGGTAGAGCGTTTCTCTCTTCGTATGCAAATTATTATGACCCTGGGGAAGTCTCCCTATGGGTGATGGGGGAAACCAGACGTGGACTCCTTGCCCAGTGTGCTTAGAGGAATGTGGCTGCACCTCACTGACGAGGCCCATAGGAGGCCGAAACAATCGTCTGGGGTGGTCATGTTCCTTGTTCAGAGGAGAATTGCCTGGTATTTCGGGGCTGGACTGACCTTACTTGGCAGGATCAGACTAATATACTTCAGGAAAGTTTTCTTCTGTGAAAAGCACACTGGTCTAAAAGAGGCTGCTTCCGGGTGGTAAATCGCCATAGAACAAGCCACTGAGCTGTTGTTCGTTCCTGGTAGAGCGCTTCTCTCGTCGTATGCAAATTATTGTTATACTCTGTCAGGCAAATTATATAACTATCAATCGTATCAATCAAATATATATTGCATCTATTGATCTCTGTAATTCGTATCGATCAAATGTATATTGCATCTTTTGATCTATGTTATTCGTATCTATCAAATGTATATTGCATCTTTTGATCTGACTTGCTGCTCCTTTCAGGCAGGCCAGCTCTTTGCATAGAGGCCTACAGACTCTATAACAGATCTCTCTTGCAGGGAGAGGTGCAGCCAGAATGCAGGGTCAGAACCTCTGCAACTGGTATACTCGATTGTGCAAAAGGAAGTAACATTACCATGGCTCTCAGACCGCATGTCTTATTGTTATACTCTGTCAGGGAAATTATATAACTATCAATCGTATCAATCAAATGTATATTGCATCTTTTGATCTATGTAATTCATATCTATCAAATGTATATTGCATCTTTTGATCTATGTAATTCGTATCTATCAAATGTATATTGCATCTTTTGATCTCTGTAATTCGTATCTATCAAATGTATATTGCATCTTTTGATCTATGTAATTCGTATCTATCAAATGTATATTGCATCTTTTGATCTGCCTTGCTGCTCCTTTCAGGCAGGCCAGCTCTTAGCATTCAGGCCCACAGACTCTGTAACAGATCTCTCTTGCAGGGAGAGGTGCAGCCAGAATGCAGGGTCAGAACCTCTGCAAATGGTATACTCGATTGTGCAAAAGGAAGTAACCTTACCATGGGTCTCAGACCGCACGTCTTTGTAATTCTCTGTCTGGGAAATCATATATCTTTCAAGTTAGCTATTTATCTATCAAATCTATCTATCAATCGTATCAATCAAATGTATATTGCATCTATTGATCTATGCAATTCGTATCTATCAAATGTATATTGCATCTATTGATCTATGGAATTCGTATCTATCAAATGTATATTGCATCTATTAATCTATGCAATTCGTATCTATCAAATGTATATCACATCTATTGATCTATGGAATTTGTATCTATCAATTGTATATTGCTTCTATTGATCTATGTAATTCATATCTATCAAATGTATATTGCATCTATTGATGTAATTCGTATCTATCAAATGTATATTGCATCTTTTGATCCATGTAATTCATATCTATCAAATGTATATTGCATCTATTGATGTAATTCGTATCTATCAAATGTATATTGCATCTTTTGATCCATGTAATTCGTATCTATCAAATGTATATTGCATCTTTTGATCTATGTAATTCGTATCTATCAAATGTAAATTGCATCTTTTGATCTATGTAATTCATATCTATCAAATGTATATTGCATCTTTTGATCTATGTAATTTGTATCTATCAAATGTATATTGCATCTTTTGATCCATGTAATTCGTATCTATCAAATGTATATTGCATCTTTTGATCTATGTAATTCGTATCTATCAAATGTAAATTGCATCTTTTGATCTATGTAATTCGTATCTATCAAATGTATATTGCATCTTTTGATCTATGTAATTTGTATCTATCAAATGTATATTGCATCTATTGATCTATGTAATCTATGTATCTATCTATCTATCAAATCTATCTATCTTGTGGTTGTGCAAATGGACTGTTTGCGGTTGTTTGCGGTGCGTTAAACGGGGAGTTTGGTCTGTCACTGTGAAGCGGGCGTAACCCTTACACTACCTGATCGATACAACATCATACCTGATGTTTTAAAGCACGTTATTCCAAACAATTTAGGAATGTTAGGTGATTTATGCCCTTTATGGCTTACAACCAGACTCTGCATCAACTATGTAATTTTCCGTGGGAGTTTTGCCATGGATCCCCCTCTGGCATGCCACAGTCCAGGTATTAGTCCCCTTGAAACAACTTTTCCATCACTATTGCGGCCAGAAAGAGTCCCTGTGGGTTTTAAAATTCGCCTGTCCATTGAAGTCAATGGCGGTTCGCCGGTTCGCGAACATTTGCGGAAGTTCGCGTTCGCCGTTTGCGAACCCAAAATTTAGGTTCGCGACATCACTACTCCTCGGTAAATTCACGTGCATGAGCTCAATGTTATCAATGTGAAACACATGAACTAATACCCTCTAGTGGTGAAAATCTGTCAAATGCTTTCAGACTAGAGGCGGCCTTCAAGGTCTAAGAAATTAGCATATGAACCTCCTAGGGTTAGCTTTCAACTAAGCATACCAAGAGAAGAAAGCAAAATTGGTGATAAAAGTAAATTGGAAAGTTGTTTAAAATAACATGCCCTTTTTGAATCATGAAATATTTTTTGGACTTGAGTGTCCCTTTAAGCAAGTTTCTCTGTTTAAAAGGACATTATACACTCATTTTTTCTTTGCATAAATGTTTTGTAGATGATCTATTATATAGCCCATACAGTTTTTTTTAAAAACAAAAAGTATAGTTTTGCTTATTTTTAAATAACATTGTCCTGCTTTTCAGACTCCTAACCAAGCCCCAAAGTTTTAGGAGAATACTGTCTACCGTCAGATACCTACTCCAGCTTACTCCTGTTTGTTTAAAGGGTCTTTTCATATGCAAAAGAAGGGGGGGAGTGTCTTATTTCCCACTTGCAGTTTGCTTTCCTTTTCAACAGAGCTAAACTGAGAGCTTCTAAGTGCATTTTTAAAAAGTTTTATACTGGATTTTTATATCAGTGTCTGTGCATCTTATTCTTTATAGTAGTGTCTATTATATGCATTTATATGAAAATTGGTGTATACTGTCCCTTTAAGTATAGAGTTAGATAACTAAGGAAGTTTTTTCACTGTTTGTTATGTAACCTTTGCCGTTTTAAACTTATATTTAACTGTTTTCATTTAAGCTTGCTTTTAAATTTTAACTGATTCCTTTTTCCCCCTATCTTCTTGTGTGTGTATAATTAGGAGATTGATTAGCTTTACCAGTTTGGGCCTGCACTATAAATTTAGTTCATTATCTCTGTGAGTCTTGCTCTGAGTGGCTTGTTGCATTCTGTTTCTTTGTGTTAAGTAAGTTTTTCTGTTTAAGTATAGAGTTAGATAACTAACGGCTAGATTACGAGTTTTGTGTTATGAGTGAAAAAGCCTCATAATACTGCTTTTTCATTACCGCTGCTATTACAAGTCTTGTAGGTATAGCTGTACCGCACACCTTTTTGGCCGTAATGCAACGCACCTTTCAAAAAGTCCTTTTTCAATGGGACTTCCATAGCGCCGGTATTACGAGTTTTGCCTGGGAGGTCAAAAAGTGAGCAGTACAGCCTATACCGTCAAGATTCGTACCACCATCTAAAGTCAGTAGTTATGGGTTTTGTGCTACAAAGCTGTAGCATAAAAATCATAACTAAAGTGTTACAAAGTACACTAACACCCATAAACTACCTATTAACCCCTAAACTGAGGCCCTCCTGCATCGCAAACACTAAAATAAAATTATTAACTCCTAATCTGCCGCTCCGGACATTGCCGCCACTATAATAAACATATTAACCACTAAACCGCATCGTAAACACTAGTTAAATATTATTAACCCCTAATCTGCCGCCCCCAACGTCACCGCCACCACTATACTAAAGTTATTAACCCCTAAACCTAACCCTAATCATAGGTCTAACCCTAACTCACCTATCTTTAATATAATTAAAATAAATCTAAATAAAAATTACTATCATTAACTAAATAATTAATATTTAAAACTAAATACTTACCTGTAAAATAAACCCTAAGCTTGCTACAATATAACTAATAGTTACATTGTAGCTATCTTAGGTTTTATTTTTATTTTACAGGTAAATTTGTATTTATTTGAACTAGGTAGAATAGTTAGTAAATAGTTATTAACTATTTACTAACTACCTAATTAAAATAAATACAAATTTACCTGTAAAATAAAACCTAACCTTCCTCACACTAACGCCTAACAATGCACTACAATTAAGTAAATTACATTAATTAAATACAATTAACTAAATTACAAAAAATAAAAAACACTAAATTAAACAAAATAGAAAAGACATTATAAAATATTTAAACTAATTAACCTAATCTAATAGCCCTATCAAAATAAAAAAGGCCCCCCCCCAAAATAAAAAACCCTAGCCTAAACTAAACTGCCAATAGCCCTTAAAAGGGCCTTTTGCAGGGCATTGTCCCAAAGAAATCAGCTCTTTTACCTGTAAAAAAAAATACAAACACCCTCCAACAGTAAAACCCACCACCCAACCAACCAACTCCCCCAAATAAAAACCTATCTAAATAAACCTAAACTAACTCCCAAAGATCCACTTACAGTTTTTGAAGACCGAACATCCATCCTCAACGAAGCCGGGAGAAGTCTTCATCCAAGCGGCAAGACGTCCTTAACGAAGCTGGGAGAAGTCTTCATCCAAGTGGCAAGAAGTCGTCCTCCAGACGGGTAGAAGTCTTCATCCAGAGGGCATCTTCTATCTTCATCTTTCCGACACAGAGCAGCTCCATCTTCAAGACATCCGGCATGGAGCATCCTCTTCATACGGTCCCAGCCGTACACTAAAGGTTCTTTTAAATGATGTCATCTAAGATGGCGTCCCTTGAATTCCGATTGGCTGATAGAATTCTATCAGCCAATTGGAATTAAAGGTGAAAACATCCCATTGGCTGATGCAATCAGCCAATAGGATTGAGCTTCAATCCTATTGGCTGATTCAATCAGCCAATAGGATTGAGCTCGCATTCTGTTGGCTGTTCCAATCAGCCAATAGAATGCAAGCTCAATCCTATTGGCTGATTGCATCAGCCAATAGAATTTTTTTACCTTTAATTCCGATTGGCTGATAGAATTCTATCAGCCAATCGGAATTCAAGGGACGCCATCTTGGATGACGTCATTTAAAGGAACCGTCAGTGTACGGCTGGAACCGTATGAAGAGGATGCTCCGCGCCGGATGTCTTGATGATGGAGCCGCTCCGCATAGGAAGGATGAAGATAGAAGATGCCCTCTGGATGAAGACTTCTGCTCGTCTGGAGGACGACTTCTTGCCGCTTGGATGAAGACTTCTCCCGGCTTCGTTGAGGATGGATGTTCGGTCTTCAAAAACTGTAAGTGGATCTTTGGGAGTTAGCTTAGGTTTATTTAGATAGGTTTTTGGGGGAGTTGGTTGTAAGTGGATCTTCGAAGGTTAGTGTTAGTTTTTTTGAGGGTTTATTGGGTGGGTTTTATTTTTAGTTTAGGGTTTGGGCAAGGAAAAAGAGCTAAATGCCCTTTTAAGGGCAATGCCCATCCAAATGCCCTTTTCATGGCAATGGGGAGCTTAGGTTTTTTAGATAGGGTTTTATTTGGGGGGTTTGGTTGTGTGGGTGGTGGGTTTTACTGCTGGGGGGGTTGTTTATATTTTTTTTTCAGGTAAAAGAGCTGATTTCTTTGGGGGGCTATTTTCTTTTTAAGGGCTATTGGTAGTTTAGTTTAGGCTAGGGTTTTTTTATTTTGGGGGGGCTTATTTATTTTGATAGGGCTAGTAGATTAGGTGTAATTAGTTTAAATATTTGATCATTTCTTTTTTATTTTGTTTAATTTAGTGGTTTTTTTTGTAATTTAGTTAATTGTATTTAATTAATGTAATTTATTTAATTGTAGTGTAATGTTAGGTGTTAGTGTGAGGCAGGTTAGGTTTTATTTTACAGATACATTTGTATTTATTTTAACTAGGTACTTAGTAAATAGTTAAAATAAAAATAAAACCTAACATAGCTACAATGTAACTATTAGTTATATTGTAGCAAGCTTAGGGTTTATTTTACAGGTAAGTATTTAGTTTTAAATAGGAATTATTTAGTTAATGATAGCAATTTTTATTTAGATTTATTTTAATTATATTAAAGTTAGGGGTGTTAGGGTTAGACTTAGGTTTAGGGGTTAATATATTTATTTAGTGTTAGTGATGTGGGAGGCCAGAGGTTTAGGGGTTAATAACGTTAGTATAGTTGGGGCGGCAGATTAGGGGTTAATAAATTTGTGTAGGTGGTGGCGACATTGGGGGCAGCATATTAGGGGTTAATAAGTGTAGGTAGGTGGCGGTGAAGTCAGGGGCGGAAGATTAGGGGTTAATAAGTGTAATTTAGGTGGCAGCGATGTTAGGGGCGGCAGATTAGGGGTTAATAAGTGTAATGTAGGTTGCAGCGATGTTAGGGCAGCAGATTAGGGGTGTTTAGACTCTGGGTTTATGTTAGGCTTTTGGTGTAAACATACATTTTATTTCCCCATAGGAATCAATGAAGTTGCGTTACGGAGCTTTACCCTCCTTTATTGCAGGTGTTAGGCTTTTTTTTAGCCGGCTCTCCCCATTGATGTCTATGGGGAAATCGTGCACAAGCACGTAAAACCAGCTCAAAGCAGTGCAGGTATTTGGGTGCGGTATGGAGCTCAATGCTGCCATATTGCCTGCTAACGCCGTGTTTTTGCAAACCGGTAATAGCAGCACTATAGGGAGGTGAGCAGTGGCAATAACTTGCAAGTTAGTACCGAGCCGTTCATAACGCAAAACTCGTAATCTGTCCGTAAGGGAATTAGAGAAAATAAGGGAATATAAATCTTTTATATTTTTAAGATAAACCTTTTAAGTAAGAATGTGTGAGAATCTCACTCAGTGTACAGCTTGCCATATGTTTGCATCACTGGATTAGCCACTTCAGGAATCATATGTCTGTGGAAAGTGTGAGCATATTGTCTCTTTAGAAACTTGTATTAGAGTTCTGGTGGAATGAATTGCAACACTCTGTGATATTCAGACACTTTAAAGGGAAATAGATATGACTGAGCACATTGTTTATGGTTCTAACAGTGGGAATGAAGAAGATTCAGATGGGGAGACTCCAGACAGTTGCTGGGTCACAGTTAGAAGGGGAAGTAAAAGTCAGCGGAAGAGACAGGCCAGTTCTGAGATGGTACTCCCCAACAGATTTATCAGATTGAGTTAAGAAGTTGGGATATCAGTTCAGGGGTGGCAATGTCAAAGTGAACAGTGAACAGCCCTTCAGTCATGGAAAAGGAGCATCATATAGTGAGCAGTCTTTCAGTCATGGAAATGTGATATACTATAGTGAACAGTCCTTCAGTCATGGACGAGGGGCATACAAGTCTGGACCTGAGACAGATGTTGGTTGTAGGAGACTCTATTATTAGGAAGGTTGATTTGTCATCCAGACCCAATTTAATAGAACAGGTTGCTGTCTTCCAGGGGTTCGTGTTAGGCATATGGTGGAGCATATTGATAAAGGGGATCTGGGTCTCATTCTGCAGTCATGGTTCATATTGGCATTAATGAAGGAATCAGTGGGAGATGGAGTGTCCTAAAACATTACTTCAGGGAGTTTAGGTAACAAGCTTAAGTCAAGGATCTCCAAGGTAATTTTTTCGAAGATATTACCAGTGCCATGTGATAACCCAGTAAGGTAGAATGAGATAAGGTCAGTTATTTCCTGGTTAAAAACATGGTGTAAAAAGGAGGGGTTTGACTTTTTAGAGCAATGGGCTGACATTTCACTTGGCTAAAATTTGTATAGTAAGAATGGATTGCACCTGAATGACATGGGGGCAGGTGTGTTGGGGGAGAGGATGGTAGCATGCTTAACGACTCTAGGCAAAGGGGAAAGGGTCAGTCCAAGCATAATAGAACATACAGATAAGTCTGTGAAGGAAGGGGTGACAGAAGGGTACACTTAGGAAATGTCACATTAGAAAGATGGAGGAAAGTGCACCATGTAGCAGCATAAAGCACATGACAATTAAATGTATGGTAGCAAATGCAAGACGCATGATGGGTAAAATAGGGGGGCCGAAGCTCTTAGTTAAAGAAGATGACTATTATATAATCAGTATAACTGAAAACTGGTGGGATGATTCACATGACTGGGCAGATAGAGGGTTATACTTTATTTAGTAGAGACAGGAGTAATACAAGGGGTGGAGGAATTTCCATGTATATTAAACCTGACCTTAAACGTACAACCCCAATTCCGAAAAAGTTGGGACAGTATGGAAAATTAAAAAAAAAAAAAAAAAAAAAAAGGAGTCATTTGAAAATTCAATTTAACCTGTACCATTTTGAAAACACATTATTGAAAACATATTATTAACACATTATTAAAACATTGATGTCTGTGAATTTAATGTATTTTGAAAATATATACTCATTTCAAATCTGATGATGATGTGACAAGTTGAAATAAGAAGATGATGTGAAACAGGTGAGGCAATCGTATAATCATAGTATATAAGAAGCCTCCAAAAAAGGCCTAGTCCTTCAAGAGCAAGGATAGGTCGAGGCTCACCAATCTGCCAACAGATGCGTTAGCAAATGATCCAACACTTTTGAGAACAACATTCCCCAAAGACAAATCGGTAGGATTCGGGGCATTTCACCTTCTACAGTGCACAATATAATTAAAATATTCAAGGAATGCGGTCAAATCTCGGTTCGTAAAGGACAAGACCGAAAACCACTTCTGAATGCGCGTGATCTCCGATCTCTAAGACGTCCCTGTCTCAAAGCCGTCATGAGTCTGTAATGGATATCCTGACATGGGCTTGTGAATACTTTGGTAATCCTTTGTCAGTCAACAATATTTTCTGCTGTATCCACAGATGCATGTTAAGGCTTTACTATGCACAGCAGAAGCCATACATCAACACTTTCCAGAAGCACTGCCAAATTCTCTGGGCTCTGTCTCATCTGAGATGTACAGTAGCATAGTAGAATCTTGTTTTGTGGTCTGATGAGTTAACATTTTAAATAATTTTGGAAAAATCAGCCGCTGTGTTCTCCGGGACATAGAGGAAAATGACCATCAATGCTGTTATCAGCATCAGCTCCAAAAGCCAGCATCTGTCATGGTATGGGGGTGAGTCAGTGCCCGTGGCATGGATAACGTGCATATCTGTGAGGGCACCATTAATGCAGAAAGATATGAATATATTTTGGAGCAACATATTCTGCCATCTAGATGTCATCTTTCCAAGGAACATCCCTGCATTTTCCAGCAGGAAAACACCAAACCACATTCTGCCCAGACTACAAGGTCATGGTTGCGTATAGAGTGCAGGTGCAAGCATGGCCTGCCTGCAGTTCTGACGTTTCTCTGATTGAGAATGTGTGATTTATTATGAAGTGCAAAAAACTGCAATGAAGGCCCCACACAGTTGCACATCTTAAGACATTCATAATGGATAAATGGGGGAAAATTCTGCTTGCAAAACTTACCCAACTGGCGTCTTCAGTGCCCAAATGATTAATAAGTGTTATTAAAAGAAAATGCGATGCTACACAGTGGTAAACAGTCAACTGTCCCAACCAAGTATGTTGCAGTCATCAGATTTGAAATGAGTGTATATTTTTAAAAATACATTAAATTCACAAGGTAAAACACCAAATAATCGGCTAGATTTAGAGTTCTGCGCTAGCCGTCAAAAGCAGCGTTAAGGGATCCTAACGCTGGTTTTGGCTGGCCGCTGGTATTTAGAGTCAGGCAGGAAAGGGTCTAACGCTCACTTTCAAGCCGCGACTTTTCCATACCACAGATCCCCTTACGCCAATTGCGTATTGTATCTTTTCAATGGGATCTGCCTAACGCCGGCTGAAGTGAGCGGTAGAGCCTCTACCGACAAGACTCCAGCCGCAGAAAAAAGTCAGTAGTTAAGAGCTTTATGGGCTAACGACGATTTATAAAGCTCTTAACTACTGTGCAATAAAGTACACTAACACCCAAAACTACCTATGTACCCCTAAACCGAAGCCCCCCCACATCCCCGCCACTATAATAAATATTTTTAACCCCTAATCTGCCGACCGCAAATCGCCGCCACCTACATTATCCCTATGAACCCCTAATCTGCTGCCCCTAACATCACCGACACCTACATAATATTTAATAACCACTAATCTGCCCCCCAACGTCGCCGCTACCTACCTACACTTATTAACCCCTAATATGCTGACCGGACCTCGCCGCTACTCTAATAAATGTATTAACCCCTAAACTGCTGCACTCCCGCCTTGTAAACCCTATAATAAATAGTATTAACCCCTAATCTGCCCTCCCTAACATCGCCGCCACCTAACTTCAAGTATTAACCCCTAATCTGCCGACCGGACCTCGCCGCTACTCTAATAAATGTATTAACCCCTAAAGCTAAGTGTAACCCTAACCCTAACACCCCCCTAAGTTAAATATAATTTTAATCTAACAAAATAAATTAAATATTAATAACTAAAGTATTCCTATTTATAACTAAACTTACTTACCTGTAAAATAAACCCTAATATAGCTACAATATATAACGAATAATTATATTGTAGCTATTTTAGGATTTATATTTTTTTGCAGGCAACTTTGTATTTATTTTAACTAGGTACAATAGCTATTTAATAGCTACCTAGTTAAAATAATTACAAAATTACCTGTAAAATAAATCCTAACCTAAGTTACAATTAAACCTAACACTACACTATAAATAAATAAATTAAATCAATTAACTACAAGTACCTAAAATTACCTACAATTAAATAAACTAAACTAAATTACAAAAACCCCCCACTAAATTACAAAACATAAAAAAAGATTACAAGAATTTTAAGCTGATTAGACCTACTCTAAGCCCCCTAATAAAATAACAAAGCCCCCCAAAATAAAAAAATGTCCCTATCCTAATCTAAATTAAAAAAGTTAACAGCTCTATTACCAGCCCTTAAAATGGCTTTTTGCGGGGCATGCCCCAAAGAAATCAGCTCTTTTGCCTGTAAAAACCCCCCACAATACCACCCCCCAACATTACAACCCACCACCCACATACCCCTACTCTAACCCAAACCCCCCTTAAATAAACCTAACACTACCCCCCTGAAGATCTCCCTACCTTGAGTCGTGTTCACCCAGCCGGGCACCGATGGACCAAAAGAAGACATCCGGAGCGGCAGAAGTCTTCATCCTATCCGGGCAGAAGAGGACATCCAGACCGGTAGACATCTTCATCCAAGCGGCATCTTCTATCTTCATCCATCCGGAGCGGAGCCATCTTCTTCCAGCCGACGCGGATCCATCCTTCTTCCACGACGCCTACTCGCCGAATGAAGGTTCCTTTAAATGACGTCATCCAAGATGGCATCCCTCGAATTCCGATTGGCTGATAGGATTCTATCAGCCAATCGGAATTAAGGTAGGAAAAATCTGATTGGCTGATTGAATCAGCCAATCAGATTCAAGTTCAATCGGATTGGCTGATCCAGATTAGGGGTACATAGGAATAATGAATGTTGCGGTGGTGTACGGAGCGGCAGATTAGGGGTTAATAATATAATGCAGGTGTCAGCGATAGCGTGGGCGGCAGATTAGGGGTTAATAAGTGTAAGGTTAGGGGTGTTTGTTACAGAAGCATTAGTTATTTTGTTGTGAAGAGCTTATTTCCCAGCAGCAATGCCTGAACCAGCAAGCCAGCGCCTAAGAAGGGCTCCAAGAAAACCGTAACAAGTATCATTTCATAAAGAGTTAACTCTTTTTTTTCAGCTTTTAGAAACTATTGTCTAATCACCTCTGGAGCCAGACTGCTAATTGATAAGATGAACTTGTAAACTTGTTATCTTAAGTACTGTAATCCTATTGTGGCCTGTCAAAGGACAGTGCTCTCTATCTAAATGTGTGATGGGGGATTTTGTGCTTCCCCCCCTCTCCCCCTGGGAGTGCCCTGTGTGCATGTAACCTTAATAAAAAGCAGGCTGGGCATCCCAGTCCTGAGTTCTTGTTTGACCCTCAATCGCAGCGTTGACTCGTTTTTGTGGGCAGAAGGGTATCCTAGCGGTACTGCAGCTAAGGGAGATTATTCTATATTTGCGAGACTCATATAGAATACTATGGAAAGCAGCTTCTCCCCTCTTTAGCAATAGGGATCCAGGCTACTAAGCGGTCCATCTCTCAGCGAGACTAAGGGTAACCGTAACATTTGGCGGCAGCGGCGGGATTTTCCTGGATTTCCTAGGAGAGGTACAGAACGGATGGAGAGCGCTTACGAAAAATTGAAGCGTACAACCCAAAAGGATTTACTTGAAAGCAGAGGGGGGTACGCCAGCAACCGGCCGAGGAGAGAGCTGATCGCAGAATTGACCGAACTGGATCAGAGCTTCACAATGGCGGAAACACCGACCATGATTAGTGACGAAAAAACCAGGATTGTTCGGGAAAGGCTCTCATTATACGGGCCGAACCCCTCCATGGAATTGGTACAGCAGTTGATGGCAGAGGCGGACGAGGATATACGAGAGACTCGAGCCCACGAACTCAACCTAGCGAATGCACACCGCAATGCTGAAGCCCCGCAGGTAATCATCCCTGTCGAAAATGCTGGGAGGCCCAAGATACCCTATGCGGCATTTCGACCCTTCCTAGAGAGCGAGACAGGGATTGATGAATATTTGGCGGACTTCGAAAGGCAATGTGCCCTGCACCAGATTCCCAACAGAGAGTGGCCCACGATATTGTCTGGGAAACTATCCGGGCGAGCCCTGGAAGCCTTTCGTACTCTGGGTGCTGAGGAAGTGACACAGTATGAGCTAGTTAAGGAGACACTGTTGCGACGGTACGCTGTAACTCCGGACACGTATCGCCGACAGTTTCGGGGCACGGAAAAGAAGCCTAACGATACCCATATGGAATGGGCGCACCGAATGCGGAGAGCGGCAAATCACTGGCTGAGCGGAAGTAAAGCGGTGACTGGGGAGGAAATTTTACAATTGTTTCTCTTAGAACATTTTTATAATGGCATGGAACAGCAAGGGAAGGAATGGCTGCGAGACAGGCGGCCTTCTACCTTAGAAGAAGCAGCCAAATTGGCCGATGAACATTATGACTCCCGTCTTCACGAACCCATGAACTACCGAGCTCCAGCACGGGTCGAACCCAGAGAGGTTTACCGTGCACCCCCTCGTACTGAATTCCGAGCCCCGGTGCCCACAAGGCCCGTCCGACACTCAGGACCACCCAATAACAGCTCTGAGCGTCCCAGACCGACTTGCCACCGATGCAAGCAACCAGGGCATTTCATGGCTAGCTGCCCCCTTAATACGCACCAGACACCCAGGAATTACAATTACCCCTCTGGGTCCTATCGTCCGGCCCGGGCCCTCTGTGTTAACCAAGAGGCCCCTATGGAGGGATATGTGGGGCCGCTCACGAGGCAGACCCTGTATATGCTGCCTCAGATAACCGCCAGCACCATCGGCAGAGGGTATGGCTCGAGGGGCGATCTACCGAGGGATTGCGAGACACAGGGGCTACTATCACGCTGGTACAGAGTCATTTGGTGCCAGAGCACAAGCGATCCGGACAGACTGTGGCCGTTAGAGTGGCGGGGGGGGATGTGTACAAAATTCCAACAGCTAAAGTGCATCTTGATTGGGGAGCGGGAAAGGGGGCTGTGAACGTGGGCCTAATGGATAATTTACCTGCCGAAGTACTACTGGGCAACGATTTGGGCCCCATGACTTCTGCCTATGCTCCAGTATGCAACAACGAGGCGGACCCAGTGACTACACGGGCCCAAGCCCGGACGGAGCGAGAGCTCTCACCAGTGCGGGAGACACAGGTAAGACCTACCCCGACCTTGCCTGACAGGTTAGGCCCCATACCCTGGGACACCCCAGATGCTTTCGAGGCAGAGTCTAAGACTGACCCGACCTTACAAAAGTACCGGGAACGAGCAGAGACCGGAGGGGGCGGGGCAGATAACGAAACATTCTTATGGGAAAAAGGGAAACTATACCGCTGGACAGAGAAAAGGGGACAGCGTAGGCGACAGCTGGTAGTGCCCCACAAATACCGTCAAGAAATCCTCAAAATAGGCCACGACATCCCCTTAGCAGGCCACCTAGCCGTTACCCGTACCCTACACCGCATTACTCACACGTTCTTTTGGCCAGGGGTGCACGCTGACGTTAGAACTTACTGTAACACCTGCGATGTGTGTCAACGAGTAGGAAGGCGAGGCGATCACCCTAAAGCCCAGCTAGTAAATATGCCCATTGTAGAGGAACCCTTCAGCCGGGTTGCTATTGACCTAGTGGGACCACTGGCTACCCCTAGTCCCTCCGGTAAGCGATACATTCTTACCGTAGTGGACTACGCTACCAGGTACCCAGAGGCTGTCGCCCTATCCAACATACAAGCGGATACGGTAGCGAATGCACTAGTACAGGTGTTCTCCCGGGTAGGATTTCCAAAAGAAATCCTATCCGACCGAGGCACCCAATTTACGGCTGAATTGACCCAACAACTCTGGCAGGTTTGCAAAATTAAGTCCCTCCTGAGCTCCCCATACCACCCCCAGACGAACGGGCTGTGTGAGAGGTTCAATGGGACCCTCAAGCAAATGCTCAAGACGTTCACTCAGGAATACCGAGACTGGGAACGCTTCCTGCCGCACCTCCTATTTGCTTATCGGGAGGTGCCCCAGGAAACGACAGGGTTCTCTCCCTTCGAGTTGCTCTACGGAAGAAAGGTACGGGGACCCCTAAACCTGATCCGGGAGCACTGGGAGGGAGAGATGGAGGCTGACGGTGTCCCCATTGTGCCATACGTGCTGGAACTCAGGGACCGAATGGAGCAATTAGCCAAATCCGTGCGGGCTAATCTCCAGTTGGCCCAGAGAAGACAGAAAGTATGGTACGATCGGGGGGCCCGAAAGAGAATCTTCACCATAGGACAAAAGGTGTTAGTACTTAAGCCGGTGAAGACAGACAAATTGCAGGCGTCCTGGCAGGGTCCCTACCAGATCGTAGAGAAAAGGGGAGACACCACTTATGTGATAGCTAGCTGCCACGACAACAATCTTAGAAAGACATTCCATGTAAACATGCTCAAGGAATATTTTGAGCGGCCAGAGAACGTGACGGCCGTATGTTGTTCCCCTCAGGAAGACCCCGACAGTTTACCCATTCCAGACCTATTAGAAAAGAGCCTCCCCACAGGTATAGTGGCGCAGGTTCAGATAGGGGACCGACTTAGCCCCACTGAAAGGGAGCAGCTCAACCAACTCCTCCAGTCTAAACACCTCACCTTCTCCCCGAAGCCAGGGTACACTACTTTAACCACCCACCAGGTAGATACTCCGGGACAAGCTCCCTTGCGCCAGGCTCCGTACCGAATCCCCGAAGCAGTTAGGACAGGAATGAAGAAGGAGATCGATGAGATGCTCCAGCTCAGGGTAATTGAGCCCTCCGATAGTCCCTGGGCCTCCCCAGTTGTCTTGGTGCCCAAGAAAGATGGGACCACCCGGTTCTGCGTAGACTATCGGAGGCTCAATGAAAATACCGTGACGGACGCTTACCCTATGCCCAGGGTAGACGAGCTACTCGATCGTATAGCCAGGGGAAATTACCTGACCACTATTGACCTCTGCAAAGGTTACTGGCAGATTCCCCTGGCCCCGGAGGCTATCCCCAAGTCGGCATTCGTCACCCCATTCGGCTTATATCAGTTTAGGGTAATGCCGTTTGGGATGAGGAATGCCCCAGCTACATTCCAGCGCTTGGTGGATAGGCTCCTGGATGGCTTCCAGAGTTTTGCTTGCGCCTACCTGGACGACATAGCGATCCACAGTGAGTCCTGGGAGGACCACTTAGCTCATGTGGGAATGGTTCTGGATCAGATCCGGGCTGCTGGCCTGACTCTGAAGCCAGAAAAATGCCACTTTGGGATGGCCGAGGTACAGTACCTGGGTCACCGGGTGGGGTGTGGAAAGCAGCGACCAGAGCCGGCCAAAATAGAAGCTGTCGCCAATTGGCCCACCCCCATCACTAAGACTCAGGTCCTAGCCTTCCTGGGCACGGCAGGGTACTATAGACGGTTCGTACCAGACTACAGCACACTTGCCAAACCCCTGACTGACTTGACCAAGAAGAACTTACCTCGACAGGTCCTGTGGTCTCCCCACTGTGAAACGGCTTTCCAGGCTCTCAAAAATGCTCTAATTAAGGCTCCTGTCTTGGCGGCCCCAGCCCTTAACAAACGTTTTATCGTCCATACAGATGCTTCCATGTTCGGGCTGGGAGCCGTCCTCAGCCAAGTAGGCGAAGATGGAGGGGAGCATCCAGTTGCCTACATCAGCCGGAAGCTCCTGCCCCGCGAAGTCAGCTATGCAGCGGTCGAAAAGGAGTGTTTGGCTTTGGTGTGGGCATTAAAGAAATTGACTCCCTATTTATATGGTCAGGAGTTCACTCTGGTCACCGACCATAACCCGTTGGTGTGGCTGAACCGGGTCTCTGGAGATAACGGCAGGCTATTACGTTGGAGCTTATCGTTGCAACCCTTCAATTTCACCATTACTTACAGACCTGGGAAACAGAATGGCAACGCCGACGGGTTGTCCAGACAAACCGACCTCAGCCCCGCATAATCAGCGGTCTGGACAGCCTTAGTCTGCCCCGAAAAGGGGTCAGACCGTGTCTGCCAGAGTGTTCCACAGAAAGGGAGCACTGTTACAGAAGCATTAGTTATTTTGTTGTGAAGAGCTTATTTCCCAGCAGCAATGCCTGAACCAGCAAGCCAGCGCCTAAGAAGGGCTCCAAGAAAACCGTAACAAGTATCATTTCATAAAGAGTTAACTCTTTTTTTTCAGCTTTTAGAAACTATTGTCTAATCACCTCTGGAGCCAGACTGCTAATTGATAAGATGAACTTGTAAACTTGTTATCTTAAGTACTGTAATCCTATTGTGGCCTGTCAAAGGACAGTGCTCTCTATCTAAATGTGTGATGGGGGATTTTGTGCTTCCCCCCCTCTCCCCCTGGGAGTGCCCTGTGTGCATGTAACCTTAATAAAAAGCAGGCTGGGCATCCCAGTCCTGAGTTCTTGTTTGACCCTCAATCGCAGCGTTGACTCGTTTTTGTGGGCAGAAGGGTATCCTAGCGGTACTGCAGCTAAGGGAGATTATTCTATATTTGCGAGACTCATATAGAATACTATGGAAAGCAGCTTCTCCCCTCTTTAGCAATAGGGATCCAGGCTACTAAGCGGTCCATCTCTCAGCGAGACTAAGGGTAACCGTAACAGTGTTTAGACTCGGGGTTCATGTTAGGGTGTTAGGTGCAGACTTAGAAAGTGTTTCCCCATAGGAAACAATGGGCTGCGTTGGGAGCTGAACGCTGCTTTTTTGCAGGTGTTAGGTTTTTTCATCCCAAACTGCCCCATTGTTTCCTAAGGGGGAATCGTGCACGAGCACGTTTTAGGTGCTTACCGCTACCGTAAGCAACGCTGGTATTGAGGGTTGAAGTGGCGGTACATTAGGCTCAATGCACCCTTTTTGGAGCCTAACGCAGCCCTTCAGACAACTCTAAATACCAGCGTTGTCTTAAGGGTGCGTTGGGAAAAAAAAGCTGTGTTAGCTACGCGGGTCTTTACCGACAAAACTCTAAATCTAGGCGTATGTGTTAATAATGCGTTTTCAATATAGTACAGGGTGAATTGAATTTTCAAATTACTCTTTTTTTTTCTTTCTTTTTTTTTGCATTTTCCACACAGTCACAACTTTTTCGGAATTGGGGTGCTACAATAAGGGAATATATTTATTATGATACAGGTGATAATGAAGAGACCCTGTGGGTTGAAATAAAGAGTGGGGAAAAAATCTATAAACATGCTAAAAGCCCCCAGCATTAGTGACATGGAGGAAACAACTATAATGCAAATAAGAAAGGCTGCTAATAATACCAGTGCTGTAATTATGGGAGATTTTAACTACCCTGACATAAACTGGGCCAATTAAACTAGTAATACAGCTAAGGAAGATAGATTTTTAAATGCTCTCAGGGATAACTTCTTGTCATAATTATTAGAGGAGCCAACTAGGAATAAAGATATATTAGATTTAGTGCTATCAAACAATACAGATTTAGGGATAGATTGCAAGTGGAGCGCTAAATATCACTTGCGCACAAGCGATATTTGCGCTCCACTGAGTAATACCAGTGCACGCTAATGTGCGCTCATATTACAAGTTAAGCGCAATGTGAACACTACCTTGCTAGGAAGCATTGCGCTCACGATAGTGCTTCCATAGGCTCCAATGGGAGCCTCGTTCTGATGCCATTGGCACAGAACTTAAGCGCAGCAAAGGGGGTAAGTCATGCAGCAATTGCAGTATTTTTAAATATACTGTATATGTATATGCTTAGAAACTTCAAAGAAAGAAGAGACACTCACAGGACTTAATAGTTTCACAAAATATTTAACTTTATGTTTATTAATATTTCATCAAAGAAGGTTCAGTCAACGTTTCGGTCCTCACAGGGACCTTTGTCAAGACTGTTTTGTTATTTGTATATGCTGTATATGCTGTATATGTTCAAAGGTGTCACCTCTGAACATATACAGCATATACAAATAACGAAACAGTCTTGACAAAGGTCCCTGTGAGGACCGAAACGTTGACTGAACCTTCTTTGATGAAATATTAATAAAAATAAAGTTCAATATTTTGTGAAACTATTAAGTCCTGTGAGTTTCTCTTCTTTCTTTGAAGTTTCTACCTATACACCATAGAGAGCACCCAGGCAGTTTACGACTACAGAGAGTGCTTGGAACACAGAACTACACAATATGTATATGCTTATATATGTATAAAAAAGGAAGCGCCAAACAATATAGGTTAAAATTATACATATTTATTTTAAAACAATTCAATGTAGCATAGTATCATAGTATCATAAAGCATATGCATATATACAGAAGACGTAATAACAGCAGAGTTGCCACACTAAGCTTAAAACAATAATAAAAAAAAGTGGTTTATATAGCATTTAAGTGGAGAGACAAAAAAACTGCTTACCTGGCCAGATCTGTAATCCTCACTAAACGTTTCAGGGTTCCTTCCCTTCCTCAGATTAAACTGGACTGGTATATATACATATTAACATATAAATATATAAGTATATAAGCATATACATATATATTTACTGGGAACAGAAAGTTCCCATAGACAGCAATGTAAAGACTTTTCACTTGCCAACCTTAAAACCCCCTAGTGCAGTTATTTTTTATTTTTTTTAAAATGCTACTTTTTTTTACAATAAAAACTATAATGCCCTCTATTTTGAGGGCATTTGGGGGGGGGGATCTTTTAGAAAATTAACCAGAGATCTAATCTCTGGTTAATTTTCTGAGTGCTTATTGCTACCGTGAGCTTGTGGTAGCAATAACGAGCCACTTGTAATGGCTGGTTATGTATTGCAAGCCCACAAACAAACAAATTTGCACATTTGCCGGCGTGCAATAATTTAGCCCATAATATTAAACATAGAAGTCAAAGAATATTTGAGTAAAAGTGATTATAACATAGTCACATTTGAAATGTTTTGAGTGTTTTATGGGTTCAACTAAGACTTTTAATTGTAAAAATGAAAAATTCAATGATTTAAGGAAATAGTTAAAGGGACAGTAAAGTCATAATTAGACATTCATGATTTAGACAGAACATACAATTTTAAACAACTTTACAATTTACTTTTATTATTTAATTTGCTTCCTTGTCTTGTTATCATTTGCTGAAAGGTTTATCTAGGAAAGCTCAGGGGCAGCAAAGAACCTAGGGCCCGATCCGATATAAATCGTCACCCGCAAAAGCCGGCGACGCCAACATTTGCTCTGGTTTGGTATCACATATACGGCGTAACATAGAAGTTACGCTCGTATATTTCTGCCTTCGGCCGTAGTTTTTTGGCCCATAGACAGGTATACCAAACCAGCGCAGTTTGGTATCCAATATACAGGGTAAGGACTTACGTGGCGAAA
Source organism: Bombina bombina (assembly GCF_027579735.1). Lineage (NCBI taxonomy): Eukaryota > Metazoa > Chordata > Amphibia > Anura > Bombinatoridae > Bombina > Bombina bombina. Next base: position 410,274,937 of record NC_069499.1, on the reverse strand, counting down.
ATGGAGAAATCCTACTCCATTTTCACCTCGCCACAAATTGCAGGCGTAGTAAGCCTTACGCTGTCTATTGGAGCCCCGTAACTCCCTAAACTACTTGCTAAATAAAACCTAACACCTAACGCATGCGCAATGTCTATCTACCTGTCAACCGCGAACTACTAAATAAAACCTAACACCTAACACATGCGCAATGTCTATCTACCTGTCAACCGCAAACTGTTAAATAAAACCTAACACCTAACGCATGCACAATGTCTATCTACCTGTCAACCGCAATCTGCTAAATAAAACCTAACACCTAACGCATGCGCAATGTCTATCTACCTGTCAACCGCGATCCCCTGCTGCAATCCCTAATAAAGTATTTAACCCCTAAACCGCCGCTCCTGGACCCCGCCGCCACCTACATTAAATGTATAACCCCCTAATGTGAGCCCCTACAACGCCGCCATCTACATTAAAATTATGAACCCCTAATGTGAGCCCCTACACCGCCACCATCTACATTACCTACCCCCTAATGTGAGCCCCTTACACCGCTGCCACCTACATTACCTACCCCCTAATGTGAGCTCCTTACACCACCGCAATCTACATTACCTACCCCCTAATGTGAGTCCCTTACACCGCCGCCACCTACATTACCTACCCCCTAATGTGAGCTCCTACCCCGCTGCCAGCTATATTAAAATTATTAACCCCTAATCTAATCCCCCTACCCCGCCACCAGCTATATTAAAATTATTAACCCCTAATTTAATCCCCCTACACCACAGCCAGCTATATTAAATACATTAACCCCTAATCTAATCCAGCTACACCGCCACCAGCTATATTAAATGTATTAACCCCTAATCTAATCCCCCTACACCGCCGCCACCTATATTAAATTAATTAACCCCTAAAATACTAAAATATCCCTACCACTAAACCTAAGTCTAACCCTACAAATAGCCCTGAAAAGGGCTTTTTGCGTGGCATTGCCCCAAAGTAAACAGCTTTATTGCCAGCTCTTAAAAGGGCTTTTTGCGGGCCATTGCCCTAAAGTAATCAGCTCTTTTACCAGCCCTTAAAAGGGCATTTTGCGGGGCATTGTCACAAAGTAATCAGCTCTTTTGCCTCTAATCTAAATCCCCCTACACCGCCGCCACCTATAATAAATGTATTACACCCTAATCTAATCCCCCTACACCGCCGCCACCTATATTAAATACATTAACCCCTAATCTAATCCCCCTACACCGTTGCCACCTATATTAACTATATTAACCCTAATTATTTTAGGGTTAATATAGTTACTATACTATATATATTAACTATATTAACCCTAATTATATTTTTAATGGGATTAATTTAAGATCAACTGAAGCTTTTTTGTAAGTATTTTAATGACCAACTGCTGACTATGTAAGAGCTATGTGACAGAGAAGGAGAGTAATAGAATGCATCAGATGACCTGGCCTCCACAGTCAGTAGAGATGGTCTAAGGTGATTGGACCAGAGGGTGACAGAAAAGCAGCCACAAAGTACCCAATTCATTCAAGACTTTTGGAAAACCAAAGTAGATGACTACTAGTGATGTCGCGAATAGTTCGCCGGCGAATAGTTCCCGGCGAACATAGCATGTTCGCGTTCGCAGCAGCGGGCGAACATATGCAATGTTTGATCCGCCCCCTATTCATCATCATTGAGTAAACTTTGACCCTGTATCTCACAGTCAGCAGACACATTCCAGCCAATCAGCAGCAGACCCTCCCTCCCAGACCCTCCCAGCTCCTGGACAGCAGCCATTTTAGATTCATTCGGAAGCTGCATTCTTCGTGAGAGGAGGGACAGTGTAGCTGCTGCTGATTTAATAGGGAAATCTATAGCTAGGCTAGTGTATTCAGTGTCCACTACAGTCCTGAAGGACTAATTTTTTTTTTCCTGTGTAATCTAATTGCAGTTGCCTGCCTGCCAGCATGTGTGCCAGGCTCACAGCGTATACTGTGCCCACTTGCCCAGTGCCACCACTCATATCTGGTGTAACAGTAGTGTAAATTTAAAAAAAAAAAAACTTTTTTGACTGGGAAACATCAGTCTGCTTTTTTGTGCCAGGCTCACAGCGTATACTGTGCCCACTTGCCCAGTGCCACCACTCATATATTGTTTAATAATAGTGTAAGTGTACATTTAAAAAAAAAAATTTTTGACTGTGAAACATCAGTCTGCTTTTTTGCATCAGGCTCACAGCGTATACTGTGCCCACTTGCCCAGTGCCACCGCTCATTGTTTAATAGTAGTGTAAGTGTACATTTAAAAAAAACAAAACTTTTTTGACTGTGAAACATCAGTCTGCTTTTTGTGTCAGGCTCACAGCGTATACTGTGCCCACTTGCCCAGTGCCACCACTCATATCTTGTTTAATAGTAGTGTAAGTGTACATTTAAAAAAAAAAAAAACTTTTCGGACTGTTAAACATCAGTCTGCTTTTTTGTGTCAGGCTCACAGCGTATACTGTGCCCACTTGCCCAGTGCAAATGGAATGTTTGCGGTTGTTTGCGGTGCGTTAAACGGGGAGTTTGGTCTGTCACTGTGAAGCGGGCGTAACCCTTACACTACCTGATCGATACAACCGCTCATACCTGATGTTTTAAAGTACGTTATTCCAAACAATTTAGGAATGTTAGGTGATTTATGCCCTTTATGGATTAAAACCAGACTCTGCATCAACTATGTAATTTTCCGTGGGAGTTTTGCCATGGATCCCCCTCCAGCATGCCACAGTCCAGGTGTTAGTCCCCTTGAAACAACTTTTCCATCACTATTGTGGCCAGAAAGAGTCCCTGTGGGTATTAAAATTCGCCTGCCTATTGAAGTCAAGGGCGGTTCGCCCGTTTTGCCCGTTCGTGAACTTTTGCGGAAGTTCGCGTTTGCGAACGCAAAATTTTATGTTCGCGACATCACTAATGACTACCTTACGAAGTTGGTTGAGATAATGTCAAGAGTTATGAAAGAAGTTATTAAGGCAAATGAAAGGGGGCTACTTTGAAGAACATATATATATATATATATATATAAATATAAACAGTGTATATACATAATAGATAGAGATAAATAGCTATATAGATAGATATATAGATAGGCAGACAGACAGATGGATCACATAACATCATTTGTGTCATAGTAATAATAAAGAAAAGCCATTCTATTAGTAGATGTGTCCTGAACTTTACATATAGATAGATAGATAGATAGATAGATAGATAGATAGATAGATAGATAGATTAGATAGATGATAGATAGATAGATAGATAGATAGATAGATAGATAGATAGATAGATAGATAGATAGATAGATAGATAGATAGATGATAGAGAGGGAGAGAGCGAGATCACATAATTTGTGTCATATTTTTAAATGTTTTATATGTGTCAAATTCGTTTTATGAGAATTTGTATAAAAAAGTATTGGTTAAAGGGACATGAAACCAAAAAATGTATTTTATGATTCAGATACATTTTTAAACAACTTTCCAATTTACTTCTGTTATCTAGTTTGCTTTATTCTTTTGGTATCTTTTATTGAAGCAGCAGCAATGCAATCCTAGGAGTCTGCAGAACACAATAGTAAGCCAATTAAATGGGCATACAAGTTCACTACCCAATCAACAGCTAGGTCCAAGCTACTGAGTCTATCTAGATATGCTTTTCAACAAAGGATACCGAGAGAATGAAACAAATTAGATAATAGAAGTCAATTGGAAAGTTGTTTAACATTGTACTCTCTATTTGAATCATGAAAGAAAAATTTGGGGTTTCATGTCCCTTAATGACAACTGACGTACCAGGTACGTCATGCAAAAACTAACTGTTAATAACAATAGACGTACCTGGTACGTCAGTTGTCTAACAGAGTGCTGGAAGTGATCACAATCACTTCCAGCAGCTCTGAGGGTATTGCAGTGATGCCTCGATATGGAGGCATCCTGCAATACCCCTTTACAAGCCTCTGATGCAGAGAGAGCCACTCTGTGGCCCTCTCTGCACCGGTAGTGGTGGTGCCGATGGTGCCTTTGTCCGGTGGGAGGAGGGAGCGTGTGGGTGCGCGTGCACGTAGGCGCACGTGCACATGCACGTGCGCGCATTAGCCACACTGACACCAATGAAGGAAGGGGGGGGGGGAAAAGTTTTTTTTTTACATATAAAAGGATCTGGGAGGGGGTGGGGGTATTGTGGGGGGGCTGCTACACTACAGAAATAATTAAAAATACAAATAAAAGTTATAAATAAAATTAAAATAGTTTGGTTTGTGGGGCCAAACTGGGTACTGGCAGACAGCTGCCAGTACCCAAGATGGCGGTAATTAGGTAGGGGAGAGGGTTAGAGAGCTGGAGGGGGGGATCAGGGAGGTTGGTGCTAAGGCAGGGGTCCATCACAACTAAAATATTTTATAATTTTTATTTAAAAAAAAACAAAAAAACTTTTTTATTTGGTACTGGCAGACTTTCTGCCAGTACTTAAGATGGCAGTAACAATTGTGGGGTGGGGGAGGGAAGAGAGCTGTTTGGGAGGGATCATGGGGTGGGATGTGTCAGGTGGGAGGCTGATCTCTAAAATTAACCCTGCAAGCTCCCTACAAGCTACCTAATTTAACCCCTTCACTGCTGGGCATAATTCACGTGTGGTGCGCAGCAGCATTTAGCGGCCTTCTAATTACCAAAAAGCAACGCCAAAGCCATATAAGTCTGCTATTTCTGAACAAAGGGGATCCCAGAGAAGCTTTTACAACAATTTCTGCCATAATAGCACAAGCTGTTTGTAAATAATTTCAGTGAGAAACCTAAAATTGTGAAAAATGTAAAGTTTTTTTTTTTATTTGCTCGCATTTGGCGGTGAAATGGTGGCATAAAATATACCAAAATGGGCCTAGATCAATACTTGGGGTTGTCTACTACACTACACTAAAGCTAAAATTAACCCTACAAGCTTCCTACAAGCTCCCTAATTAACCCCTTCACTCCTGGGCATAAAACATGTGTGGTGCGCAGCGGCATTTAGCGGCCTTCTAATTACCAAAAGGCAACCACAAAGCCATATAAGTCTGTTATTTCTGAAAAAGGGGATCCCAGAGAAGCATTTACAAGCATTTGTGCCATAATTGCAGAAGCTGTTTGTAAATAATTTCAGTGGGAAACCTAAAGTTTGTGACAAAATTTGTGAAAAAGTGAACTTTTTCTTTTTTTTTTATCGCATTTGGCGGTGAAATGGTGGCATGAAATATACCAAAATGAGCCTAGATCAATACTTTGGGATGTCTTCTAAAACAAAATATATACATGGCAAGGGATATTCAGGTATTCCTGACAGATATCAGGGTTCCAAAGTAACTAGCGCTAATTTTGAAAAAAAGTGGTTTGGAAATAGCAAAGTGCTACTTGTATTTATTGCCCCATAAATTGCAAAAAAAAGCAAAGAACCTGTAAACATTGGGTATTTCTAAACTCAGGACAAAATTTATAAACTATTTAGCATGGGTGTTTTTTGGTGATTGTAGATGTGTAACAGATTTTGGGGGTCAAAGTTAGAAAAAGTGTGTTTTTTCCATTTTTTCCTCATATTTTATCATTTTTTTTTAGTAAATTATAAGATATGATGAAAATAATGGTATCTTTAGAAAGACCATTTAATGGCGAGAAAAACGGTATATAATATGTGTGGGTACAGTAAACGAGTAAAAGGAAAATTACAGCACAACGCAAACACTGCAGAAATGTAAAAATAGCCATTGTCATTAAGGGTAAGAAAATTGAAAAATGGTCCGGTCATTAAGGGGTTAACCCCTTAATGACCAAGGACATGTCAGGCACGTCCTACATTGGGTGTTGTGTCAGTTAATGACCAAGGACGTGCCTGACATGTCCTCTGCAGTTTCAATATTGAGGCATCACTGCAATACCCTTTTTTACCCACCGATGCAGAGAGGGCAACTCTGCATTGGCCATTGATGGTGCTGATCATTGGTGGGTGGGAGCCATAGCAGGGAGGCGGGTGGGTGGCCCATTGATGGTTACCTTCTGTATCCTGTTAGTCCAGAGTGTGTGCGGGAGACGGGAGCGCTTGGGGAGGTCATCGGTGGTCGTGTGCACATGCTCCACATTTCCATTAACTTGTATGAGAAGGAGGGAGTTGGAGGGGGGAATCAATTTTGGGAAAGGGAGGGGAGGGGGTATGGTATTGAGGGGGGGGCTTTATTTATTTATTAACTCCAAAGGCATATTTTTTTAACAAACTGGGTACTGGCAGACAGCTGCCAGTACCCAAGATGGCGGCAACTAGATAGAGGCGGGAGGGTTACAGAGCTGTTTGGGGAGGGATCAGGGAGGTTGGGGGCTAAGGGGGGATCCAACACTGCAGAAAAACTATTAAAAAAAAAGAAAAAAAAATGCTTTTTATTTTAGTACTGGCAGACTTTCTGCCAGTACTTAAAATGGCAGTGACAATTGCAATAGCCGTTCGCTGCATGACCATGACGCATCATCACATTTTCTCCTTTTTTTGGGGGTGGGGGCCAAGGCAGTGGCTTTTAAATAAAAAAATGAATAATGCCAATACCATTACTCACCTTCTCATTTTCCATGCCGGGAGCAAGTACAGTGTTTTACATTGCCATACTATTCATGAAACACAATGTGCCAAAATACAATTAAAATATTTAGTTAATGTATATGGGGATATTTAACAAGCTCCATATGGAGCTTGATGCCCCATGTTTTCGGCGAGCTTTCAGGCAGAAGGTACACACTGCACGTGCACACAAGCTCCATCAGAGGGGAATCTTCTGATGTCGCTTGCGTATCAGGTAGGTGCACGTGCATGGTGTGCACTTTATGCATTCCTGGAATGGGACTGAGAAGCAGGGGGAGGAACCAGTGGCAAGTAAGTATATGCTTAAAAATTGTTTTATTTAATTTTTTTGTTTTAATAATCAGATGTCTCATTCAGTTATTAAACTACTGAATGAGACAGTTGTCTCAATAGGTGTTTTTAAGTGATGCATGTCCCTTTAAAGAAAAATAGGGAATGAAAGGGCAAGAAAGAGGAAAATACTTTTCTCCAAGAACAATTAAGAGGTTATATTTTTATGACTAAAAGTTAGAATTTTTAACACTCTTAAAGGATTACTGCATTTCCTTATTAGAATAAATTGAACAAATGTATCTTCAAACAAGCTCTTCAAATTGATGTACAGGAATGCAAATCATGAAATTTAAGAGTAATAAAACTCTGACGATTTTTTCTAAAACTTTTATTGGTTCTTCATCTTGAAGAAGTAGGCAGCTAATGAGCTGAAACAAATCTTCAAGCTATGAGTGTGGCACATGTCAAATCTTACTGACTTAAGTCCATATTCACAGCAAAGCAAGGGAGGAACCGCACTCTTCCACTATCCTCCAAGGTGCATCCAAGTCCAGGACTGGCAGGGTCCCCAAATAGCAATAGCAAAATAGAAAGATGTAGGTAAGATAGGCAAATTTATTTGGACAAACACAGAGCAACGTTTTCGACTCCTAATGGAAAAATACTCCATTGAGAGTCAAAACATTGCTGCGTGTTTGTCAAAATAAATCTGCCTATCTTACCTGCATAGAGTGCCTGGGTCATTCTATTTTGCTATTAAGTTCATAGACATCACGCCACTCATGATCTGAAAGTTCCTGAATCAAGGTAAGAACTTTAGGGTTCACATGATGACGGGATTTGTTTGTCTTCTCTACTTTTGTGCCCTTCTCTGGGTTGATGGGAAAAAAAAACACCTTGGGAAATAGAAGGTAAACAGGTGATTTATTAATAATAAAATAGCTTCAATAACAACAACAAAAAACTTCACAACAATCCTAAAACATTTTTTCAAGCTATTTTTAATTAAATATTTAAAGTGTTATTTAAATAATAATTAAAATTAATAATTAATATATTATTAACCCTTTTGCTGTAGACGAAATGTGGGGAATGTCGGCGGGTTTCCCCGTTCCGAGCAGACGTCTCTAGCTGTAACAGAGTGTTTATGCACATTGTGAACACAATAAAAATGAGCTTTAAAAGCTGGATACGTACAAAATGTCCATTGCAACCAGCGCTAACACTTTTAAAAAAGCAATGGGGTTCATTCCCCTACAGTGCAGCACATAACCCCTCAACGTCTCAAGTGTTTTGCTGGGAAAAAGAAAAGGTAATCAATTTTACATGGATGATTGCAAAATCCACTGCTCCACAAAAAAGTTAAGTAGTAAGCATGAAACCTAACAGACTAATTAATTACTAATATATTGTTAGGCCTGCTCGAGTCAATTCTAAACAGACACAACTGGATTTTGAAATCCTTCATATTAACATAATTTTACTGTACTTATTGTACATTCTTATCTGTAAAATATAACATATAAATTTGTCAAATGTAATACAGTTTCTTTCTGTATACATATGCAAATCTGCCTAACAAAAACATTAATTCAACACTGTCAGCTTGTAATTTTAACTCTATTGCTTGCTTAAGGTATTACAGTGTATTCTCTGTTTAAACTACTGTGATGAGCGTGAGAAGTGACGTCACCGGATGGGGGTGGGGCTTAGGTCCGTTTGTCTGTGTGGCAGTTACTAAGTGAGATCAATGCTACCAGATGTATATTTCCATGCTCTGCAATAAAATAGTGTTGTAACCTCTTCGCTGTGTCCTGCATCTCATTACATGGTGTCAGAATTTCTTGCCTGCGATTCTGTTTCCTGATTGATGACGATGTCGAAGTTTACCCCACCGGAGCCTTTTGATTTTTCTCAGCCTACAGCTTGGCCCACATGGCGTCATCGGTTTCAGCGCTTCAGGATTGCTTCCAAGCTGGACAAGGAGATTGGCGAAGTACAAGTTAATTCTCTTTTATACTCTATGGGGAAAGATGTGGAGCCAGTGTTCAATGCCTTTAAGAATTTGACTTTGAAATAATTATGAATAATCTCAGTGGCCACTTTGTGCCCAAAATAAATGTGATTCATGAGAGGGCTTGTTTTCACAAACGTGCTCAGCGTGTGGGAGAATCTGTGGAGTCATTTGTGCGCAGCCTATATGAACTAGCTGAATTCTATGAGTTTGGTGTTGCTAAAGAAGAGCAAATCAGAGATAGACAGAATAGTCATAGGAATTGCAGATGCTGAAGTCTCACTGAAGCTACAGTTAGAGTGTGATTTAACAAAAGTTGGGGCTATTAGGATGGCCCGCCAGAGTGAACTGGTGAAAAAGCAAAGTGCTGATCTGAGGTCTGAGAGTATTGTGGATGAAGTGCAGCAGTTCAGGAGAGCTGCTAGTGAAAGGCACAGTGTGAGCGGTAGACCTAGGGCAATAGATAGGCCCAGAAGTGGATGGGCGCAGCATGCCCGATGCACACGGTTCAACCGTGCCCATGAGCAGAGTGTCATATGCCCTGCTAAAGACAAAAGATGTAGAAAATGTAACAGAATGGGCCATTTTGAAGTGGTGTTTAAAACTGAATATATTAAGGAGATGAAGGTGGATAGCGACCAGGAGGGTCAAGAAGTGTCCTTTGTACGGTCTGTTGTTGAACGGCCAGGTTCAGAAGAAGATTGAAGGGTTACTCTTACTGTAATGGGAGCCAAAGTAGCCTTTAAGATTGACACAGGAGCAGACATCACTGTAATGTCCCTTGCAGCATTCATAAAACTACCTCAACAGCCCTAGCTGGCAAAAGTTACAACAAAAGTCCATAGTCCTGGTGGCCGCATTGATTGTGTGGGGACATTTCTTGCTAGCTGTGAGTACAAACAAAGGAGATTCCCCATGTGGGTGCATGTGATTAGAGGTCAGTGTGTTAACAATTTATTGAGCAGAAAAGCAGCCTGTGGTTTGGGCCTAGTAGCCAGAGTGAATGAGATCTCAGAAGATATGTTTGGTGAATTGGGCCTACTGAATTGCAATCCTGTCCGTATATAAATTAAAGGTGACACAGTCCCATACAGCATTACCACTCCCCGTAGAATTATGTTCCCGCTCATGCCTCAAGTGGAGAAGGAGCTTCTGCGTATGAAGAATATGAGGGTTATTGAAGAGGTTGTTGAAGCAACTGACTGGTGTGCCCCCATTGTGCCTGTTGCGAAGAAAAACGGGAAGGTACGCATCTGCGTAGACTTGAAAAGGCTGAATGAGGCTGTGAAGAGAGAGAAATATATGCTGCCGACACTTGAAAACATAGCTCCGAAATTGGCTGGGGCGAAGTTCTTCTCTACATTGGATGCTTCTAGCGGCTTTTGGCAGATACCTCTTGATCCAAAGTGCCGCAAACTGACTACCTTCATTACACCGGTAGGTCGGTTTTGCTTCTGCAGACTCCCCTTCGGGATATCCTCTGCTCCTGAAATCTTTCAAAGAGAAATGAGTTCTCTCTTAAGAGACCACGTGGGCATGGCAGTCGTCATGGACAACATCTTGGTGTATGGGTCTACATTGGAGGAACATGATCAGTGATCTAAGAAGAAAGAAGAACAGAGGCGCCAAACATGGCCTAGTAACGTCAGGACAGCCAGACACACAACATCAACAGGATAGGAAATATACTCACAAGTGAGGCGCACCCAAATGGTGCTATTGTAGCAGTCTGGAACTCAAACAGTGGTCCAGCTCACTGATAACTCCAGCCAGATAGAGATGATCTTTAAAAGGGCCTATCAATTTATGCCTGGAAGAACAAAAAAGGCACAAGCCTGAGGATGACCGTCCTATGACAGAGAGCTGCCTTCTTCCTTTGGATTATTTTTATGGACATTTTATGATATTTGCATATTTCATTCTGGTTTGGGCTATTCTGTGAGCAATCTATCTATATATAGTCTGATTTATGTTTGCACGTTTTATTTTATTTTTTAGTAATTTGTTAGCGCCCCCTATGAGTGTGGTGTATATTTTATATACATCACCCTCTAATATCTCTTGGAACATGATCAGTGACTGAGCTGTGTGCTGCAGACTATTAGAGAGTCTGGGCTGAAGTTAAATAAAGAGAAATGCCTTTTTAGGAAAGCTGAGTTATGTTACTTTGGGCATATCATCAATAGGGATGGCATCAAGCCAGACCCCGAGAAAATTTGTGCTATTAAATAGATGAAAAGTCTTTCTGATGTACAGGAGCTGAGACAAATATTGGGCCTTGTAAATTATGTGGGCAGGTTCCTCCCAGATTTATCCACTATACTACACCCTATCACAGAGTTGCTAAAGAAAGATGTTGCCTGGGTCTGGGGACCTTCACAGGAATAATCTTTTATGCAGGTCAAGTCCCTGCTGGGGTCTGCCCCAGTGTTGGGGTTCTATCACCCTTCCAAAAAGACTGTGGTTAGTGCTGATGCGAGCAGTTATGGGTTGGGGGCCGCCCTCCTGCAGTTGAATGAGAACAAACTACAACCTATCACCTACTGTTCTGGTACACTAATGGCTGCCAAGTCGAAATACGCCCAAATTGAGAAAGAGTGTCTGGCTGTAGTTTGGGCCTGTGAGCGCTTTCAGCATTACCTAGTGGGTTTAGAGAAATTTAGTCTGGAGACTGACCATAAACCGCTAGTCCCTCTAATCAACTCCTATGATATTGACAAAACACCCCTAAGATGCCAGAGACTACTAATGAGGCTGCACAGGTTCAACGCTCAGGCAGTGCATGTGCCGGGGAAGCAACTGGCTGTGGCAGATACTCTTTCCAGGCTCCCACTGGCTGCTGCTGAAGAGTCTTCAACAGAGTCAGATGTGGAGGTGTATGTAGATTCAGTTCTGGCCTCCAAATCCATTTCTTCAGGGAAGCTAGAACAAATAAAGAAAGAGACATATTTAGATACAGACCTTCAAGAAGTTATAAAGTACATAAAAGAAGGTTGGCCCGAAAGTCGGGCAGCCTGGATGTCTTTAAGTTTTTACCAGTCAGAAAGATCGCAGCTAACGGAGCTGGATGGGTTGGTGCTGTTCCAGGACTGCATTGTTATTCCTGTTAGCATGCGGCAGGAGATGTTAAACAGGATTCATGATGGCCACTTAAGCATTACAAAGTGCAGAGAAAGGGCAGCTACGGCAGTATGGTGGCCTGGGATCAGTTCCGACATTGCAAGCCATGTGTCAAAATGCCGGGAATGCCGGTCTACTCAGAGAAGGGAGCCCTTGATTTTTACTCCGCTGCCTGCAGGCCCATGGCAGAAAATAGCAGCTGATTTGTGCGAACTGCACAGGAAAAAGTACTTAGTCGTGATCAACTACTATTCCAGGTATTTGGAAATTGCACCTTTGAATGAAATCACAAGTCAAGCCATTATCACTCGTCTCAAGAGATTGTTCGCCCGGTGGGGCAAACCAAAGCAGTTGGTGAGTGATAACGGAATGCAGTTCGCTTCCACAAAGTTCAGTTCTTTCAGCAGAGAATATGATTTTGTACATTCCACGTCATGTCCACATTACCCGCAGGCCAATGGAATGGCTGAAAGGGCAATTCAAACAACAAAGTTCATTTTGAAGAATTCTGAGCCGTACCTGGCCCTCTTGTCCTATAGGGCGACTCCCATTCAAGCCACGGGGTTTAGCCCAGCACAGCTAATGCTAGGACACCATATTTGCACCACCTTACTCTCTGTGGGTGTCTTCCAGCCAACTAGCTCTATTCCTCGGGACAAAGTCCTTAGGAGGGATGAAGAGTCAAAAAGGGGCTATCATTTGTTCTATGACAGGAGACATTCTGCGAGGCCCTTGCAGGAGCTGAATGCAGGGCAAAGTGTCAGAATTAAACTGGATGATGAGAAGAAATTGAATATGCCTGCTACGGTAATTTGACACTCTCCAGAACCAAGGTCTTATGTAGTCCTTACTGATGGAGGGACAGTTAGACGTCGATATCGAAAACATCTTCAGCCTGTACCTGAGAGTTTGGAACTGGATGCCTCAGTACCACTGCCGGTGAGATCCTCTGTTTTAAGAGGGATGCCTTCCCCTCAGCAAGATCACAGCGGGGATATGTCTTTGCCTCCAGCAAACTCTCAATCACCTTCTTCTGTATCAGAGGACAGTTCATGTAGAAGTGTGGTGAAACTTCCGGCCCGATATCAGGATTAACATTAGTTAGAGTAGTGACCGGAAGTATGGGCAGAATAATCCCATGGTCACTGTTGACTAGGGTAGTCTACCCCGATGTTCAAGTCAGGATGTAATTCATGTTGTTTATACAGATATTCTCTTTAACTTGTTATTTGTTATATACTATTCAAAACTGTTGTTGTATGCTTCTTGTATACCTTGTTATTTGTTGTATTCAAATGAAAAAAAAATGTATGCTTTGTCCTTTGAAAAGGGGGAAGATGTGATGAGAGTGGGAAGTGATGTCACTGGATGGGGGCGGGACTTAGGTCCGTTTGTCTGTGTGGCAGTTACTAAGTGAGATCAATGCTACCAGATGTATATTTCCATGCTCTGCAATAAAATAGTGTTGTACCCTCTTCGCTGTGTCCTGCATCTTATGACAGCTACTGTATTCTGTAAATTCTACAAGTAAATATGATTCTTTTAACATATTCTTAATGTAAAATGAACAGTTGTGTTTGTTTCTGGATTTACAATTGTATTTTTTAATATTTTCAGAATATTTCTGTAAATTTAACACAGTTTTATTGTTTTTCAATTTACACAATTTTGATGTCATGATTTTACAGCATTTTACAGTTAATTTCACAGACACGTTTGTCATATAAAGACAATAGACAGACAATATTAAATATGATTCATATTTTGTAGTGTTTAAGCTTTAAGCACCCTCCGCACATTAACCATTCTATTTAATCCAATTAAGAATTATTTGAGGAATTTCCTAGAGAGAGGTTTACACTCCCCTAGCGCACCCACACTCCACCTTTTTAATAAAGCTAAAATTAACCCTACAAGCTACCTAATTAACCCCTTCACTGCTGGGCATAATACATGTGTGGTGCCCAGCGGAATTTAGCGGCCTTCTAATTACCAAAAAGCAATTCCAAAGCCATATATGTCTGCTATTTCTGAACAAAGGGGATCCCAGAGAAGCATTTACAACCATTTTTGCCATAATTGCACAAGCTGTTTATAAATAATTTCAGTGAAAACGTTTGTGAAAAAGTAAAAAATATTTTTTATTTGATTGCATTTGGCGGTCAAATGGTGGCATGAAATATACCAAAATAGGCCTAGATCAATACTTTGGGTTGTCTACTAAAAGCAAATATATGCATGTGAAGGGTTATTCAGGGATTCCTGACAGATATCAGTGTTCCAATGTAACTATCGCTAATTTTGACAAAAAATGGTTTGGAAATAGCAAAGAGCTACTTGTACTTATTGCCCTATAAAGCAAAGAACATGCAAACATTGGGTATTTCTAAACTCAGGACAAAATGTAGAAACTATTTAGCATGGGTGTTTTTTGGCGGTTGTAGAAGTGTAACAGATTTTAGGGGTCAAAGTTAGAAAAAGTGTGTTTTTTCCATTTTTTCATCATATTTTATAATTTTTTATAGTAAATTATAAGATATGATGAAAATAATGTTATTTTTAGAAAGTCCATTTAATGGTGAGAAAAACGGTATATAATATGTGTGGGTACAGTAAATGAGTAAGAGGAAAGTTACAGCTAAACACAAACACAGCAGAAATATAAAAATGGCCCTGGTCCCAAACGGTCAGAAAATTGAAAGTGCTTTGCTCACTAAGGGGTTAATGTAATTACATTGATCATGTGCTTCATTCTGCCTCATTCTGGACACAAACTGAAATGTTTTATTCTTAGTAAATACTAATTATACAATCAGTTTGTAATGAAGAAATACATACAGAAAACAAATGCATACTAGAATTCAATGTGAAGGTTTTCACAGTAATTAGTGTAGAATGTTCAATATACTGTAGGTGGTAATTTAAGTATGGTCCAATTATAAACAATTAAAGGTCATTAGCAATATTTGTAGGCACATTACACCTCACAATTAAAATATCTAATTTGCGTAAAATGACTAACACCTAAATATCAAATATATGTAAAAAAATATATAAATAGAATAATTAATCAATTAATGCCAGTTAAAGGGACATAATACTCATATGCTAAATCACTTGAAACTGATGCAGTATAACTGTAAAAAGCTGACAGGAAAATATCACCTGAGCATCTCTATGTAAAAAAGGAAGATATTTTACCTCACAATTTCCTCAGCTCACCAGAGTAAGTTCTGTGTAAAAAGTTATACTCAGCTGCTCCCAGCTGCAGGTAAACAAATTTAAAAAAAATGAAGAAATGAACAGCAGCCAATCAGCATCAGCAGTGCTGAGGTCATGAACTCTTACTGTGATCTCATGCATGAGATTTGACTTAACTCTCATGAGATTTCATAGTAAACTTCCTTTACCTGATTGGTGAAATAATATGAGAGTGCACGATGCTAGTCCCTTCAGATGTCCCAGGACAAACACACTAAAATGCTGCTTAGAAATCCTTTACAATGGGAGGTGACTACTGAGGAACTTTTGAGGTAAAATATCTTTCTTTTTTACATAGAGATGTTCAGGTGATATTTTCTAATCAGCTTTTTACAGCTATGCTGCATCACTTTCAAGTGTTTAAACATTTGGGTATTATGGCCCTTTAAGTGCATGTTATACTAACACACTCCAATAAACTTAAATTCTTAACATCAGTCAGGATGTTGCATTATTTATTAATCTGACAATGCAGCACTGCAGTACATGGATACAGTGATCTAATTTTATAAATTATTTCCATACAACCCAAACCAATTTCAAAATAATAAATTGGACTAAGGCATAAGGAGGTGGGGTTTTGTGGTCCAGCAATAAGGTTTGAATGGCTAAGGGCAATGTTTGGCCAGCCCATAGCTAGGATTAGGACCATGGAGGGGAGGTCAGGTTTTGGTAGTCTGGACATGTTTTAGGTGGTTTGGTTTTGGTATCTAGTAGGTACAATATAAAGAGAAAATAATGGCAAGGCTGATTTTGACTGTCCGGGTTTGTTTACTGGGAGAGTTCATTGCAAAGTTTCTTTCTGTCTCACCTAAAATACATATTTCTAAGAACTTGCTGATTTCTTTGTAGCATCTCCTATCCTAAATGACAAATTAAAGGTACAGTAAAGTCAAAATTAAACTTAAATTAATTGTACAGAGCATGACATTTTAATCAATTTTCCAATTTACATATATTATCAATTTTGCTTAGTTTTCTTCATATCCTTTGTTAAAGAGTAATCCTGGCAGCAACCCTTCTTTTATTTAATGTACCTCTTTATCTTGTTATCCTTCCATGGACAGCCATATAAATCTTTCTGGTAGGGGAAGGGTGGCAAAATATAAAATGTCTCAAGCCTAATAATAAGAGTGGCATCATATGCAGCAGGAGAGTGTTGCTTGTTTCATTCATAATCTATACATTTTAATAACTGTCGATTACTGGTATCAAAACAGTGACTTAAAGTGACAGTCTAGTCAAAATTAAACTTTCATGATTCAGATAAGGCATGCAATTTTACACAACTTTCCTATTTACTTTAATAATCAAATGTGCTTTGTTCTCTTGTTATTCTTTGTTGAAAGCTAAACCTAGGTAGGCTCATATGCTAATTTCTAAACCCTTGAAGGCCGCCTCTTATCTCAGTGCATTTTGGCAGTTTTTCACAGCTAGACAGCGCTATTTTGTGTGTGCCATATAGTCTGTATGATATAGATAACATGGTGCTCACTCCCGTAGAGTTATTGATGAGTCCACACTGATTGGCTAAAATGCAAGATTGAAAAAGGGGTCAATTTGCAGAGGCTTAGATAAAAGGCATTCACAGAGGTAAATAGTATATTAATATAACGTGTTGCTTATGCAGAACTGGGGAATGGGTAATAATGGGATTATCTATCTTTTTAAACAATAAGAATTCTTGAGTAGACTGTCCCTTTAAGTGGATGCATATCAGTAATTCAGTAGTGGTTCCTGAAGCCTTATTATGGGGGGCTCCTTGTCAAAGTAGTGGGTGTTCCACATGGCGAGACAGGATTGGTGGAGATGTATTTAGGGGTGTTTGAGGGGCCGAGCAGGAGTAGGTGGAGTCACAGTTGCCAGACATGGACTGCCTAAAAGGACAGAGGCAGGATGTAGTCATTTTTACCTATTTTTGGAGGTGCAAAATAGAAGATTGTGGATGCTTTTGCACCTCTTGCCCACACTCTTGTATTACCACTGATTCTTATGTTTGGATTTAAAGGGCTGGACCAGGAAGCATAAATGTTTATTTAAATCATTCACACCTTCTCATTTTATACATGTAATGCATCGTGTTGAAATGTAATAAAATTCTCATTGCCTTCCGTTTTGACTTTTAGTTGCTTTTTTTTCTATAGAAAACACTGTACATTTTCCATTCCTGCTTAATTTAGAAAGGTTACCCAATAGAAGACGAGTGGAACACAAACGTTTGCTGGTGTGGGATAAGAGTTTTATTGCGGGGGTTTGTGCTCACCTGGTTTACTGCTTGTATTACTAGTTGAATGTAAACACAATCACTTGATTACTGCATCCTGAGAGTTCTGGCTAACTGTTTCGCGAAACAAATAAGAGTCATAAAATACATAAAAAATGCATTACAAAATACAGTTACATTCATATTAAACACTGTTAAATAAAAAGGATTCAAAAATAATATTGCACAAAAAAGTTATAAGGACTCAAAGATGTTAGGGAAAAAAATACAGCCAAAGGGCTTTAAAAGAACATGAAGCCCAATTTTTTTATTTCATGTGTGTGTGTGTGTCTATAAGATTAGGGGGCGCCCTAGAGATTATATAATATATGTAATAGGAATACAATGATAGAATTGTTACTCAATATACTATGTAATCTATATGATGGTATGTAATATATATCTAAGGTAGAAAATCCAGAAAGGAACAATGTGATTAATAAGACTTGTTATCACAATTGATACACTATTTGTCAAATATTAAAAACATTACAAACTGTGAAAATAAATATAATCTTTAGTCTTTAGATGGTAGATTGAAGAGATGCAAGGCAGCAATCTGTAGAGGACACGGCCAGGATCCTAAAAGGATAATCTATAAACGAGAAAAGAAACAGATGCGCCACATGGCCTAATATTGTTTGATCCAGACAGATATACGCTCAGGTTGTGCTATATTAGACTCACAATCTTAGGAGCACTCCAACTAGTGCAATGGGAGCAGTCTGGGAACTATGACAGTCACCCAGCAGACCGGCCTCTTGGAGTTGAGATGGAATTTCTGTGATAAAAATACAAGAAGACACAGAGGTGCCTATATGGCCTAGTACAGTCTTAAACCCAGGAGCAGTGGTGTGTGTAATAAGAAATATACTCACATTTGGTGATGCATCCCTATTGATGCTATTCAGACAAGAAGGGATCAATATAGTCACCCAACAGACTATGACAAGGCTTCCACAGGAGGCAATCAGCAAAAGTCCAGTGGACCAGAGATAGATCCAAATAATCCACAATAGCAAGTGTTTTTGGTAAAAAAGTTATAAACTTTACTGACAAGGATTAAAATCAAGCAACGCGTTTCTCAGCAACAAGCTGTTTCATCAGGCTTATAAAATATGACTTAAACACTTGCTATATATACCCCACATTTGTATCAACATGATTAGCAACACCTGTGAGAGGAGTGGCTAAAGGCAACAAATTACATTCTTTGGTACCAGATTGTCTAAATGAATGTGTGGATTTGGCCGCTTTTGATATATGATATAGTGATTTGACATTACACACAGGTGTGTATAATCCCACTCAGTGATATCTATTGGTACCTATTGTAGTCACGTTTGTTGAGATATTTTCTTAAATTAATTTTTATTAAGGTAGACTATGGTGATTTTGGTACGATGTTTCCATCTTCATTATGATCCAATTTGAACATCTTGAGACATACGATTGGTCATCATATAAGTGGAGAGGAGTGATCCCCTGAACTTTATATTTGGCTCCTTAATAAATTCGCTATAGTTGCCATCCACCTAATTTACTTATTCCCCTTGTCAATAGATTAGATTCATATATTTACATCTAGCATATTGGTAATATGCTTATAGGCAATACTATTATATACCTCTTACTTCCATTATACAACACTCTTATAATCCAAGTATATCAGCATTATTATAACTTTTAGTACTACGATTAGCCTTGACAGTTCTACATAACTTTGGATTTGTCACATACGTTAAGATACACACATATTCGAGAGATCACATTGGATCTCGTGAGAATATATATCATATTTAGTTTTAAATTCACTCTAATTTAGTTAGTAACACACACCTATTTGTCAATAATATTTTTATTTTTATTTTCATTATTTATAATGACATAATACTACTCTTAAGACCTTACCTGTATCTATATATTTATATAGATAACATAATATTTTAGCACTATACATTAATATTTTATTGGCATAACATATTCTTAAAAACCATATTTGCAACTATATACTTATATAAACAACACAAAATTTAGCACCACTAATGTCACATTATTATTAATGAGGATTTGAGTTATATCACACAACTCATTTAAGAGTTACTATAAATATGGTAAGATGAATAGATATCTTTAAGCTTTACTAGTAGCACTTGTTATAGCATAAAACTACACACACGGTATATCTTTATAACATTAATTCACTATATATTTTATCACTTAGTTGTATTGATTCTTTCACGTTTTGAGTCTCACTGATCCAATGGGACTTTAGACATTAGGTAAAACACGCAATAATCTCTGTAGTTATATAGCTACGGAATTCATACTGACACCTCTTTTTCGTATTTAGTCATTACAACCACGCTGATGGGTTGTGTTAATTTGTTATTATTACATCCCTGTCATAAGCCATATGTTGATAATCATATTATACTCCAGAGACTAGTATATATTTAGAACTTATCCATTAGCCGATGGACATACCCCCTGTGACGTATCTATCTGCTATTGACTGATTTGTTAGGTCTACACACAGCCGATTCTGACCAATCATACACACGGTATAAGTTCTGTTATTCCAAAGACACAGCACTTTACATCGGTACAATATAGTACCTAACTCAAAATTATTACGAACAAGACTAGATCTATTAGAGAGTTTGTAGTGCAGTTGGGTTACAAAGATACATGATATCGGAGTATTAATGCCCCCTAGCACAATAGATCGGGGATATATATGTTTTGGGCATTGCGCAACACAGTGATTGATGTATGACATCACACGCATGCGCAATGACTATTAGGGAACGCCAGTTTGTATGCAAACACGCCATGACTCAGACTGCTCAGACATCGATATATGATCTAAAATCAAGTAAGTATAGTTTTAAAAGACTTATAGTCCTTAGGTATATTCCATCAATAGGGAGATCTGGTCTAAGCACTTTAAAGTACACGGCACAATTGATAAAAACAACTGTCATACTGATTGTTGGTATTAAACAGTTTGAATTGCTTTTTTATAATGAATATCCATAAGGTAACAATTGTGAAAAATATGTATTTACATTGTGAGTTTGTATTAACATTCAAATTTGTTTTGAATTATGTCTGTCATTTTAATATATTGAATGCTGATAGGCTCTACCATGAGGGAGTTGCCTTTAGCCACTCCTCTCACAGGTGTTGCTAATCATGTTGATACAAATGTGGGGTATATATAGCAAGTGTTTAAGTCATATTTTATAAGCCTGATGAAACAGCTTGTTGCTGAGAAACGTGTTGCTTGATTTTAATCCTTGTTAGTAAAGTTTATAACTTTTTTTACCAAAAACACTTGCTATTGTGGATTATTTGGCTCTATCTCTGGTCCACTGGACTTTTGCTGATTGCCTCCTGTGGAAGGCTTGTCATAGTCTGTTGGGTAACTGTATTGATCCCTTCTTGTCTGAATAGCATCAATAGGGATGCATCACCAAATGTGAGTATATTTCTTATTACACACACCACTGCTCCTGGGTTTAAGACTGTACTAGGCCATATAGGCACCTCTGTGTCTTCTTGTATTTTTATCACAGAAATTCCATCTCAACTCCAAGAGGCCGGTCTGCTGGGTGACTGTCATAGATCCCAGACTACTCCCATTGCACTAGTTGGAGTGCTCCTAAGATTGTGAGTCTAATATAGCACAACCTGAGCGTATATCTGTGTGGATCAAACAATATTGGGCCATGTGGCGCATCTGTTTCTTTTCTCGTTTGTGTGTGTGTGTATTTATATGTTTGTACATTTGTATTTATATGTGTATATATGTATTTACAGGAGAACAAAGATGTGGAGCCACTTAATGGATTAAATGCCCTACATCTCCTAAGTGTCTGCTTGTAACCTAATTTAACCATAACTTAACACTTACCAAAACTTTATTATATATAAATAACAACACAACACAGTTTGTGGGTGAAAGACCCATGGGTCGCATTTATTGATACCAGCTGTGGAACTTGCAGGTAACTTAACCACGGGTGGCAGCAATCGGGGCCTACATTCTAACTATGAATAACCCCTTCTAGGAAATGGCCAAGGGACAACGCTGCAGACCACAAGGCGGAGATACTCACGCAGCTTTAAATTTAGGGGTTTCTCTGCCCAACAATAATCAGCCAAGCATACCAAGCCTGTGACGTTACCCTGACCGCAATGGCCGTTACTCAAACCTCCTTCCAGTCTGCAGCCATGATCCTGACCACCCGCCAGATTAGGGTGCAAACATTAGAAACTCCAAACCAGTAGGTCCAGCCTTGACTTGACGAACAGCATGTCAATAACTGGGGAGCTCAAAATTACAGAGTAACCCTCTTCCAGCCTCAGACATCTAGTCTCGAATAGAGACCTAAAGAAAGACCGATTGACGCCTTCTATGTACTTATCCGAAATAATAGTGCATTACAATTTCCAATCAGTAATGCAGAAATTCAATCAATAATGCATTACAAGTGCAAATCCGTAATGCATAATGAATCCAAATCAATGATGCAAAACAAATTCAAAACGACAGTGCATAACAAATTCAAAATAACAGTGCATAACAGGGATGGGAGGGTGGGGAAAGATCTTCTGGGAGTCCACAGGAACAAAGAGGAAGTGGAATCCCTGCACATCTCTTTTATAAGGTTAGTAGACCCCTCCCAACACAATGCAACATTGTAATTAACACACACACACACACACAGCAGCACTCACTCCTCCAGGTCTTAACCCTTAGCTACGTTACGGGATTTTTGCCCTGCACTTTCTTAAGGGATTAAATGCCCTACATCTCCTGAGTGTCTGCTTGTAACCTAATTTAACCATAACTTAACAGTTACCAAAACTTTATTATATATAAATAGCAACACAACACAGTTTGTGGGTGAAAGACCCGTGGGTCGCATTTATTGATACCATCCGTGGAACTGGCAGGTAACTTAACCACGGGTGGCGGCAATCGGGGCCTACATTCTAACTATGAATAACCCCTTCTAGAAAATGGTCAAGGGACACCGCTGCAGACCACAAGGCGGAGATACTCAAGCAACTTTAAATTTAGGGGTTTCTCGGCCCAACAATAATCAGCCCGAGCACGCCCAAGCATACCAAGCCTGTGACGTCACCCTAACCGCAATGGCCGTTACTCAAACCTCCTTCCAGTCTGCAGCCGTGATCCTGACCACCCGCCACAAGAGACTGACCTGCATATTCAATGGTCCTGACTCTTGCCGCCACCCTATACTCTTAGGAGAAACTCCTGCCTGATGTTCTGCAAGAACAAATCTACTCCTGTCGGTTCTAAAGAAATGTAATTCCATAGGACTACTTTCCATCTTAAACTGTACATTTTGTAGGGTCATATTTAATTTGGAGTACCATTGTTCTAGTTCTGAATGATTGCCAGCCCATATCATAAATACATCATCTATGTACCTGCAATATAATAAGATATTCTCATCAAACGTGTCATGCACATAACTATTCTCGTACCATGCCATAAATAAATTGGCGTAGGATGGGGCCATGGGAGACCCCATGGCTGTACCTACCAACTGGCGGAAAAACGTATCATCAAATTTAAAATAGTTATGTGTAAGACACATTAGGAGTAAGTCCAATAGAAATTTAATGGGTGGCCCTATATAATCAGGGTCAGATTTAAGTATATCTCTAACTGCTTTTATACCCAGATCATGGGGGGTTAATGGTATATAAACTATTTACATCAAGGCTTACCAAAATTATATTTTCAGGATATATATTATCATTAAAATGTTTAATTAAATTGGACTTCCGTTGGAGGCGGAGCTGCCAGACACATTGTGCAGCTTGTTGAGCTCTGGAGATCAGGAACGGTGGAATCTTGCCCCAGCACTTTTTTTTTACCTCAGCTCTTCTGCTGTATGCCCCAAGGCGGGTCTATTCTTTTAAAGTTCCCTATTTGTATGCAGCCATATACCACATGGTTGTCTTGGGGTTTGTTGCCTGGTAAGAAGAGTGCAAGAGTGTTCGGGATAAAGGCCAATTTGCTACTACTCCCTGCCTGAAGCACTACAAGATCGCTAAGGAGTCAGCTGGCTGCA
Source organism: Bombina bombina (assembly GCF_027579735.1). NCBI lineage: Eukaryota > Metazoa > Chordata > Amphibia > Anura > Bombinatoridae > Bombina > Bombina bombina. Next base: position 410,251,264 of record NC_069499.1, on the reverse strand, counting down.
AGCACCTGTTTAGTGGCTCTTACTTTTTTTTCTTTGTGCTGAAAAGATTATACATAGCTTTCACGGGGGTGGCTATCCCCCTCTAAACCACAGCTGCTAGAGGTAGCAGTTTACAGGGGCCTGTATAACTTTATCCCTGTTGGGGAGCTGTAAGGAGAGCATCTCCCTTTTGTCTCTGCTTTGGTCTTAATAAATATTCCCCCTGTATATATTTGAGAACGCTCTAATAACTGCCAGTTCAAGAACTGCTGGTTGAACCATCTATATCTGCTATATGTTCCTGCTTTATCTTGTTGAGCCCCTTATTCTGATCTGAGGACTGTATGATTCCCTGTCTGCCCTCTATTAATCTTGGAAAAAAGGGGTTTAGAGGAAAAATTATCTTATGAGAAAGACTTTAAGGAGAATCTGGGAGAAGTCAAATGAAAAATTCAAAGAAGGTCTAGTCGTGTATGCCTATCCCAATCCTATCTATTTTATTGTCTCTTCCAGTAACCTGCACTAAATTACACTGTTGCAGATAAATTGTGTTTGGTTTAGGAGAACTTGGGGTATGGTGTGCCCTGTTTAAGTCTATTAGAGGTATTTCAGTATTGTTCGCCTGCCCTTTGCAAGTATGTTTTTGTATACGTAAAAGGCTTAGAGTACACAGTTCACGTGTTTAAAAAAAAAAAGGGGTTAGGAAAAACCCCCATATTTTCACATCTGAGATACGCACTAACCGTTTCCTTGCTCAATTTTTGTATTTCCCTTGTATGGATTTTTTCCTCTTTTGTAATCACAACTATATTGCTGTGTTTGTTCACGTTTTCTTTTTATTTTATTTCTTTGTTTTTTTGTTTTCTCACTTATTCCTGTTACTACACAGATAGTTCATGGAAAGATTTATCACACAGGCAAAACAAAATTCTCCCATAATGCCACCAAAAATTAAGGACAGAAAGAACAAGAGTATAGACACTACATTAGATCCATCTTTAGACTTGGGTACACCCCCCTTTGACACGCATACCTTAGTATCACAACTAGCCGATATGTTTACTCCACAATTTGATATTATTAAAAAGGAGCTTAGCACCATAACGACAGATATTGTATCTCTATCAAATGAGGTCAAGCAATTTGCATCAAGAATAAATGAGACAGAAAACAGGATTTCAGATCTGGAAGATCTGGTTAATGCCCAAGACAATATAGTGCAAAGTCAAGAGGTTAAAATTACTAGTTTACAATCTCACCTGGAAGATTTAGAAGACCGCTCTAGGCGCAATAATATAAGAATTGTTGGCCTCCCAAAAACCACTCACTATGAGGACCTTATGAAGGTTACCTCCTTACTACTCCCTCAAGTGTTAGGTTTCCCTGCGCATCAGCTCCCGCTAGTAGTTGAAAGGGCGCAGAAGCAGAATGTGTATTTTTAAGTTGCTTAAATATCAAGATAAGGTAGAACTTCTTAAACTGTACAGGAAGTCTGAGGCATTTATATTCGAGAAAAATAAACTTCTTTTGTTTCAAGATTTTTCTCTGGAAACCTCCACTAAGAGAAAGCAAATGATTCCCTATTGTACAAAAATTACTGATAAAGGCCTGTAAGCCTGGTTAATCTACCCTGCAAAGATCATAGTGGAAGATAATGGTACTAGACGTGTCTTAAATAACCCACAAGAGGCCCAGGAATTTATTGCTAATTGATAGTACATTGGGGAAACGTATTTCCAGGTTTTATGCAAAGCAAAATGTACTGTATATGGTCAAGTTTCTTTTCTCTGATTGTTGTTGTCTGTGTTATTGTTTTATTTTTTATTTTTCTTCTGGACTCCTTTTCATTTTAATGCTTAAAATAATTGATTCATGGAAATTGTTTGAAATATTCCTATTGGGAAACAACCAGAATAGATTGGTTATTTTTGCTAATAATGGGGATACTTTTTACATACACTCTCCGAGTTCAGTATTATCTATTTTTTTTTTCTCCCCCCTGCCTACCGGCCACATCTTTATTTAGATCCCTTGGAGAAAAAAGGGAAAAAAAATAACATTATATTTATATATGTTGTATTCAGAAGAAAGTAATAAATACGATGACAGCCAAGATTAATATGCTTTCCTGGAATGTGGGGGGCATAACATCCCTGAGGAAACGCAAACTTATTATTAAATATCTTGCTAAATTTAACCCTGACATAGTAAGGTTGCAGGAAACCCATCTTAAAGAGCCAGAACTTTTAAAATTGAAATGTAAATGGGTGGGTGAATGTGCTGCTGCTCCGGCAGTTAAAAGGAGATCTGGGGTTGCGATTCCGTTCCACAAACATTTATATTATAACATTATAAGAACGGAGGTTGATCCAGAGGGAAGGTTTATTATCCTACAAATTCAGATTAATGGTTGTGATTATACTTTATGTAATATCTATGGCCCTAATTCTTTCTCTCCAGAATTTTGGGATGGCATTAGGGGTAAATTATTCCCCTTTATAGGGTAGAACTTAATATTAGGGGGAGATTTTAATATGTCTCTGTGTCCAGTGTTAGATAGATTATCACTAAAAAATGCAAGAGAATATCATAAAATTGCAAATTATTTAAAAAAATTCTGCCATGAATTAAGCTTAGTAGATATATGGAGGCTTAAAAATCCTGATGTGCGTAGTTTCACATGTGAGTCAAAAGTCCACAAAACTTTTTCTAGAATTAATATATTGTTGATTTCCAAACCATTGGCCTTGTGTAGATTAGAAACAAATATTCATGACATTGTCATTTCAGATCATGCAATAATTTCAGTTACACTCTTTGCTGCTTCCATTCCTAAGAATCAGAATATCTCATTCCCCCCCCCTCCCCTCCGCTTCCTGGCTAATAATCCTAGATTTATTAATTGGCGAAAACAGAAGTGGAAGGATTATACAACATTTAACATAGCTCAATTTAACAAAATCGAAACTTTCTGGGAAGCAGCCAGTGGCGTCAGTAGGGGGGTGCAGGGGGTGAGGGCTGCACCCGGGTGACACCCTCCAGGGGGTTACACCACAAGAATTTTTTTTTTGACATTTTATTAAAATTCAAAGAAATACAATGTAGAGATGCATAGATTTTTTATTGGAGGGGCCAGCATTTGTGAACATTAGTGGGACTGGGGAAGTTGTAGACACACTTAATTTTTTTGCCCCTTGAGCTAGCACTGCAATTTCCACAAATAGTTTTCCCGGCTGCTTTTGCTTGTTTGTACTTTGCTGCTCCCCTGCCCAATTTCACTATGAATGTTGTGGGCGTGCCGTGGGGCTTGCAAAGTTGCGCTGCTAGTCTAAACCTGCCTGCCTATCTGTGCTCACTGCTCAGTGACGTGTGGAGCAGTGGAGTCATTCACTGCTGTGCTGTCTCTCTAAACAGAACCCGGGAAATCAAGAGGGGGATGCCTGGCACCTGACCGCATGACTGTCTGACACTGTATCTAAAGTGAAGGAGCCATGTATGATGCCCAGCAGACCGGTATGGTTATGGTACACTAAGTGCACACTGAAGAGGTAGGAGGGGAGGGTGGGCGGGGGTCTGTGTGTGGGCAGAGTGCAGAGGTGATTGGCCATAAGAAGCGGTAGGCACACGGCCCAGGGATGTGCACTGACAGACTTGGAACAGAATCAGAGAGCAGAATTTTCATAGTTTGAGCACCTAAACCTTTTCTTTAGTGACTTATTTTTAGAGTGCACTGTTTATCTTTCATTTGATGCTCTGCTGAGCCAGGGAGCAGCTCTAGACATGAGCTTTATAATTAATGCAGTGCAGTTTACATATTATGTTTGCGTGTATGTCTGAGTTTTCGTGTGTGTGTCTGAGTGTTTTGTGTGTGTGTCTGAGTGTGTTGCTGAGTGTTTCTGTGTGCATCTGAGTGTGTCTGAGTGTGTGTGCATGTCTGAGTGTTTGTATGTGTGTGTGCTTGTGTTTTTGTGTTTGTGTGTGTCTGCTCTCTGGGAGGTGGGGGGGTGACACCATAACTTACCGCACCGGGTGACACCAACCCTAGTGACGCCACTGGAAGCAGCTAAGGCTGTAATGAGGGGGGAAATTAAATCTTATTTGTGTAGTTGGAAAAAGAAAGTTCTGGCAATGGAATCTCAATTAGCTGCCCAAGTCAGAAACACACTCAGAAGTTACTATATTGATAAATCTCCAGGTAACTTGGACAGATATGATAAGCTTTAAAGGGAAAGGAATATATTCTTAAAACAAAGATAGTAGGAAGAAGAGCAGAAAATTAATTATCAGTTTAGAGGATTCTATGGGAATTCGGTGAAGTACTTGGCTAAACTAGTGAAAATCAGAAAGAATAGAAATCTTATTTCAGCTATTAAAGTTGATAACATAAAATATACTAACTCTAATGACATTAACAAAGTATTCTTTAAGGTTTTCCAACATTTATATTCTGAATCAAATATCAATTAGGATAACGCCGGGAATTTCTGGACCAAGATTAAAATGCCAAGAATCCTTGAAAAGGAACTTTCAGCTCTGAATCAGCCCATTACAGAGGAAGAGGTCTTAGAAGCTATTCAAACAGCTAGTGCTAATAAGGCCCAGGACCAGATTTCCTGCTGGTCGAATTTTATAAAATTTTAAAAGAAGAAATTAAAGTTCCTCTAGTTAGTTTATTCAATTTCTACTTTCATTCTAGTAGTACAATGTCAAGTTATTTCTCTGCTGCACGTATCTCACTGATATTAAAGAAAGGTAAGGATCCCGAGGATCTGGGGTCCTATAGGCTGATTTCAGTGCTTAATGCAGACTACAAATTATTGACGGCCATTGTGTCATTTAGGCTAGCTGTGTTAATGGACAAAATTATTCATCCAGACCAGACAGGATTTATGAAAGCCAGGAATTCACTCAAAAATATTCGGAAAGTCACATCTTTTTTAGATTATGTTTGGAATTTAGATTAAAACAGTGACAAGTATAAACATTTTAGGGAAGCAGCGATCCTTCCCGTTGATGCAGAAAAAGCATTGCAGTTAATTGGAATTATCTATTTACAGTATTAGAGAAATTTGGATTTAAGAATCAGTTTCTGGTGTTTATTTGAAACCTCTATAATAACCCCATTTAATATTTTTGCATCAATGGTTGCCTTTCTCCAAAGATATTTCTCAAAAGAGGGACTAGACAGGGATGTCCCCCTCACCATTACTTTTTAACTTAGCATTAGAGCCCTTTGCTATATGGTTGAGGGATAGTTTACATGGGATTGCTTTAGGTCTGGGTAGATTGAAAATTCTTCTCTATGCAGACGATTTGCTTGTTTTTCTTGATAATGTACAAAAGTCTATTCCGCTAGTTTTGCGATTATTCTATGTTTTGTCTTTGTTCTCAGGTTATAAAATTAACTTTGATAAGAGTGAACTCCTTTGGCTTTGTAAAAATAGCCCTAAGTTTTTAGATCACCCATTTAAAGTGGTGGAGTCTTTTCAGTATCTAGGTATAGTTTTGCATAGAAACCCTGCAAAGTGGTATCAATCAAATTTCCTGCCTGTGTTTCAGAAAATTAAAACCGATCTGGAAAACTGGTCCTCCCTCTTAATTTCTATGTCGGCAAGAGTTAACCTAATAAAAACAATTATTTTCCCTCAGATACTATATCTCTTACAAAATCTTCCACTATTATTATCTAATAGAGATATTCTAAATTTATCTGGGGCAATAAAAAGCCCAGGATTGCCTTAAAAAGACTTATGCAAAAGCAGTTAATGGCGGGGCTGGCTTTGCCAGACTTAAGATTATATAACTGGGCATCTTTGGCTAAGTTGGCCTTTGATTGAATTACGGAGCTCAACAGGTTTGTATCCTTAGAGTTAGAAGCATTCCTGATTGCACCCTTTTCGCTAAAGGCGATTCTACACTGTCTTATAAAAAAACCTACCCTCTAATATCATTAAGTTGATCTCCATAAAAAATGTAATATTAGCCTGGCATAAAATTTGTAGTGTTCTGAAAATTTCTCCAGTATTTTCAGAGTTTTTACTGATAGTAGGTAACCCGGAATTTATGCCTAGTATAAACCAAGATGTATTTAGACGATGGGCAGATCTAGGACTAGTATTTGTTCATCAAATCTTTTATGTTAATCAAATGTTGACCTCAGAGTCTCTTTTTCCAAAGTTTAATCTTCCCAGTTCAAATTTGTATGCCTTTTTTCAGCTTTGGCACTATGTCTTCTCTCAGAAATGAGATATTACTACTCTCTTGGACTGGTCTGATATCAAGAATGTAATACGGAAATTTTCAATGGGTCGTTCTTCAATATCGCTGATCTATGATATTTTGCTTGCTAAACAGGGTGAATTATTTGTTGACAATTTATACAATTTCTGGGGAGGGCTTTTTCCCTCTTTAGAGGAGACCAGGATAAAACAAAGTTTTCTGGAGCTAGATAAATTACAGATCTCTATGTCATGGAAAGAATAGCATATAAAACTAATTAATAATTATTATTTATCTCCATATAAAATGTCTATATTCTACCCTACTGAATATTTTGGGTGCCTTCATTGCTCATTTATTAAGGCTGATATTCTTCATCTGTTCTGGTCCTGCTCTAAAATTCAACAATTCTGGCAGAAGATCTTGTATTGGTATAGTAAACACTACAAAGATTTGAGTCAATTTATAGCAGAAGAGATATTTTTCTTAACAGACTGTAACCTTAGACCGAGGAGGGTGGTCAAAGTTCTAAATACTATTATTCTGACAGCAAGACATTTAATAGTTAAAAGCTGGAAAGATCATGTAGCCCAGAGTTTTCCACATTTTCTTAAAGAAATTCAATTTCAGATTCTGTTTGAATCTTATCCTATGAAATTCTTAGTGGAAACTAGGGTGAAAACCTTCCTTCTGGATTGGCTACCCTTAATTAAGTCCTACCCACTTCCAATTCAAAGATGTATCCTTTCGCCTTTTTTAAACTCTATTGCATTTGCGGAGCTTGTTATATCTAATTTATTCACCCCATCGTGGTTAGCAAGATCTAGGGAGATAGCTCCTTGAGATTATGAATCCATCAGTAATCTGAGCATTCATTAGTAATGCGGTGGGATTAAAAGAGAGTACAGTATATCCGGCAGTATATCCCCCCCTTCCCTTTCCCACTTTTTTGTTTTGTTTTTGTTTTGTTCTGTTCTCTAGTTTTAATACAAAAAGGGGGGTTCTCTACCCCTGAAACCCCCAACAGTATGATTAACACTTCCCAAAAATAGATACGAGACGTGACCCTAATCTTAGAGTATATTTGAGGTATTAACTGAGTGTTGTGTATTCTATTTTTTTTTTCTCTTCTTGGTTTTCCTTTTGAATCTTTTCTGAGGTCATCAGAATTATGTATAATGTATGGTGTGTTTTTTTTTTAGTGCAACCTTAACTACTGTTTTGTGGCAAAGATTATATCATAGAGGTTAAGTTACAAGGTTGATGTTTAGGTTTATATATAACTCAGAAGTGATATAAGGTCTGTGTCAACATATTTTTTTTTTCCTGATCATTCCTGCGTGTTGCAAGGTAAAATATAATAATAACATAAAAAAAGATGTTTAATTAAATTAATAGAGTCCAAAAGAAATTATTTAGTTTTCTTTACATTACTCTGAAGGTGAAAGTCTGTGTACTGGGCCACACCCTGGAATAGTGAGCCTATAGCAAACACAATGGGCCATCCTGGGGGTTTATCTAGACTTTTGTGTATCTTTGGAACTGTATATATGGTAGGATACCTAGGAAAATCATTAGAGAGGAACTTGTGAGTCGTTTCATCAATGTAGTCTTGCTGAAAAGCCATCAATAGTTTTGTATCTAGAAGATGTTTGTACTCTTTTGTGGGATTCCCTAATAGTTTTTTGTAAGTCAAAGTGTCATTTAGTTGTTCAAGTAATTCCATTCTATAGTATTCCTGATCTATAATAACTATAGCTCCAACCTTATCCGCTGGGCAGATGGCTATGGACGTATCCTCCCTTAGTTCTTGTAATGCTTTCTACTTATCCCTGTTTATGTTGGAGTGTTTTTCTTTTTGTTGGTTTATAATATTTCTACTACATACAGACATGTATGTCTTGATAGTGGGATATGTGGTGTTTGGTTCAAATCTGGATTTGTTTTTAAAGGTGCTAAAATTTTTAGTAGGAGGTGTATTTTTAAAGTGGTCCTTTAATTTGAGTTGTTGCTGGAACCTGTTCAGGTCCACTTGATGTGAGAACTCATCAACCTTGGGAGTGGGAACATAGCTCAGGCCTTTGTTTAAAAGTTTAATTTGTTGGGTGCTCAGATTAACACTGCTAAGGTTGACTACAACATTCACCTCAGAGTGCGGGGTTATTTTTTTCATGGTACCCCCCCCCTTCAGATGTGGCTTCTATATCTCTTTTTGTTGGGTCCTTTTTTTGTGAACCTAGGAGGTTTGTTTTGTGATCTAGCCTGTATTCTTTGTGTGTCTTATCGGGCATTACCAGATGTTGTATTGTGTGGCTCACTAGAATCACCACTGGTGTCAACTGTGTGTATGCTCTTCTTAGTTTATCTATCCCTAAATCTCCTCCTATATCCTGTTGTTCTACCACTTAGCCAGGGGTACACGTTCTTCTCCCTGTATTCTGATTATACTGTGTGTAGTTTTTTTGTTCTTAAAGTTAACCAATTCCTGTCTATACTTCTCTAGTTGTACTTTAAGTTTCAAAATGCAATCCTTACTAGTATCTTCCCTAAGGGTTGATATCTTTTCACTCTCAATAGTATCTATTTCAATCTTAGTGATTTTTTTCAATTGGGTGACCTCTTCTATTACCAACAATATCCAGTCGAGTGAATATTTGTTAGCAATACCACACCATTTTTTTTTTACAAAATTCACTGTTGTTACTCCATATAGTTGGGAGGTTTTTAACCCTAAACCCTCGAGGTACCATTTTCTTCTTAAAATAATCTGCCAGATAATTAGAGTGTAATCTATAATCGATCTCCTTTCTCTTTAGATTAAGCAATCTATGATACAAATTGAGTGAAGTCTCTCCTATGGCCTCACTGCCACAGGCTTGTAAAATCCTTTCGGTGTCTTCATCTGTGTAAACAAATAGGGAATCATCATCTTCTCTTTCCATGGACATAGCCCCAGTATGTGAATATGCAATAGATGTATCCATATTAGGGTGTATATGATCAAGATCACTCCTCTCCAGAGACTGGGTCACTTATACAATAAAAACAAAATTTGACGGGGGCGGAGCCGGATGCTGCCATGAGAGCAGTGTAATACCAGAGATCCGTGCAAAAGCCCAGCACTTGTTGATCTATTCTGGTGATGACCTAACAACATCCATGGCAAAATATAGGTAAAAGAATCCTGAAACCCTGCTGAACAAAATGAACCCTTTCTTGCAGTATTCAGATCAGCAATCCGGTAAATATCTCACTTTTTGCTTGGCCCTTCAAGTTACTGTGCCATAGCCCACAACGGAAGTGCAGCCTATACGGCATTGACATCTCACTACATCAGGCGATCTGGGGTATTAGCCACAACACAACAGCCAGCATAAAGGCATCCATGCTCTGATGCTGTACAGGATAATTAACACGGCGACCAAACTTTCACTGCTGATACCTACTTCCAAACATGCAAAGGCAGTGGAAAAGACCGGTAAGATTTTAAACTTTACATCTGCAAAGAGCGCTGCTTCCTAACTGTTAAAAGTACCACTTAGCCCGGTTTAGCACATCTGCCAATAATCTCTTAGGTGCTTTCATTAAGAGACTGTATAAACTGTTGCTGGCTCTATAAATTCCCAGATTAATAAGAACTGGCATATACTTATGGAAAAGTCAGGAGCCAATCATACCGGAAATACAGTGAAAAGATTATGCAACTGTGCTAAACAACAAGAAGAGGGCAGTCTCTAATCTGCCTTAATAAATTAGGAATAATAATACCACAAAAGCTTGCTCTGGTTACAGTAATCACTGCTATAGCCTATTGACATATTTGAACACGCCTGAAGATACAACAACCAGACTACCTTGATATTTCAGTGACGCTTACACGCCTCTGATATTGCACATCCTTCTGAACCCTTAGAACACCAATAATGACATCAAGGCGCACAGTTAAGGGCGACAAACCAGCTAAATCAGCATCTATGAAAACTCTCACTATGTCCTCCTTTTTACATGCCACAGACCCTCTGGAGGCCCCACTCCCTGAAATAAGCAATGGGGGAAGATCTCCTACTCCAAACTCACAGCTAAACACTAACACAAAGTCACTACCCCCTGAGACACAACTCCCTGCATCATTGCTTCATAACCTGCCCTCAAAGCAAGATATAGCGGACATTGTCCGTACATGTATCAGGAAGGAATTAGCAATTATGTCACAGGATATACATACTTTAGGATTCCAGATAGAATCTATAGAAAGTAATCAAGACCTACTCAAAGAAGAAGTTCACACTTTATCTGAACAAGTCTCATCCCAACAAGAAATTATTTATGGCCTCCAAGAAAAATTAGAAGATCTGGAGAACCGCAGTAGGCGGAAGAATATTAGAATTCGAGGAGTGCCTGAAGATGTCTTGCCTCGTGACTTTCCGGTCTATTTGCAGGCTTTATTCCAGCATATAAAGGAAGCTTCACATACAACTGATATCCAATGGGTTAGGGCGCACCGATCACTTCGTCCTAAGCCCCCTGAAACAGCACCACCCAGGGACATAGAAATTAGATTCAAACATTTTCTAGAAAAAGAAATGATACTGAATCAATCACGCAAGAACCAGCCAATATGCTTCAGAGGAACTGTAATCCAATTTTATCAGGATTTATCATATGAAACTTTGCAAAAAAGAAAGGAATTTGCACCCTTAACAACATCTCTCCGGAATAAAAAGATTCCCTACAGGTGGGGCGTCCCAGCACAAATATGGGTTCTTCGGAACAATACCTGCTTGATATGTAAGACAGTAGAAGATATTCCATCGTTTTGCTCATCACTGGGTATCGACCCAATGGAGACAACATCTACGGTTTGTCTTACACAGCCCACTGCTAAAAGATCAACCACTAGACCTTCATCCTGGAACACAGTGGTAGCCAAAAAAGGCAAGGCTGTCACTCCTTCAACGTCAAATAATGACACTCCTAGCCCTACCAATTCCAACACATCACCCTGAGACTTTGACACAAGTCTTAAACACAATAACTTACCACCATTTTTGTTTTTTTGTTCACATTGCTTATTCACCAGAATAGATGATCTACTATTATATATGACTCTGGGGCTTGCAATACTAATTCCCCTATAAATTCTCTCATTATGCCCTATGTTAGGAGGAGAGACTTGTATTATAGTTTATATATGAGAATTCCAGTATATCTACTTGTTTGTTATAAGTTTACATTGACTGATTGCACTGTTTGCATCGTTAATATTTTATCTTGCAGGAAAATTTGTTTTCAATATTTCTTCTTCCAGACTCAGAACCAAGTAACATGCTGCATTCCTGAAAATTGTTCCACACTGTATAGGTAAAAATGTCACGACTTACAAATAAACCTGTACACCACTTGACCCTACTAACACAAAATGCTAAAGGTCTAAACTCACCTCACAAACGCTCTAAAGCAATATCAGACCTGTCAAAAAGACATGCAGACATTCTTTTCTTACAGGAGACCCACTTTCAACACCAAAAAGAACCAAGCACTTTCACAGCTCTGGGACACACAAAAAAGCTGGAGTCAGCATTTTAATTAAAAAAGACCTCCCATTTACAACCACTCACATTAGTAGAGATAAAGAAGGTAGATTTCTGGGACTGAATGGACTTTTATATACTAGTGAATGTATACGCCCCAAATTCTAAGCAAACCTCCTTTTTTCAAAACATGTTTAGGAAAATACTTGACCTAGCAGTATGCCCTGTATTCCTGGCAGGCGATTTAAACTTCCCCTTACAACCTGGAAAGGATAGCTCTAACCCTAAAATCTCAGTATCAAGGAAAACCTTTATGGAAGAACTTAAAAGACCTAAATTTATATGACATATTGCGCCTCATACACCCAGAAAGCAGCGATTATACTTTTTTCTCACACCCTAACAAAACATATAGTAGGTTAGACTATATATTTACTAACCAGAAAGGCCTCCCCTATGTACAACGTTGTGATATATCTCCTACATCATGGTCTGATCACTTGGCTGTGAGGTTGAGGTTTTCATGGCCAGAGACACACTCAGAAACATTTATCTGGAAATTGGATGAAACTCTTTTGAACGATCCAGATTCTCTATCTAAGATATCAACACTTATCTCAGAATATTTTACACATAATATCAACTCCATAAAAGATACTTATATGATATGGGAAGCACATAAATGTGTAATCCGGGGTGAGCTGATAAAACTAAAAGCCCAACGACAGCATAACTTGCGACAACGGTACAAAGACTTAACTGACAAGTTCTCCCAGCTGGACTTAGCATTAAAACAAAACCCAGATGACTTAGCTACAGAACAAGAGTATAAGGCCGCCCGCACAGCCTTAGATAATTTCTTAGATATAGAATATCAAACCTTACACAAGAAAACAAATAGTATGTTTTATTACGAGAGCAATAGAGCAGGCAAGTTACTGGCTCGTGCATTAAAAAAGTAGTGGTTTAAATCATTCATATATGAGATTCGCCACCCACAACACCAACGTCCCCTTAACACAACGAAAGAGATTTCAGGAATACTATACAGAACTTTATAACATAACTAAGACCCTCCCCTCGGAAGAACACTTCTTAAACTAGCATCCTACATAGCCAGATGTAATGTCCCTAAAATCACACAAGACCAACTACAAGATTTAAAAAGACCAATTTCTACACAAGAAATTCAGCACGCCATAACTACTATGCCTAATGGGAGAAGCCCGGGCCCAGATGGCTTATCGCCTAAATATTACAAAGCCTTTTCCTCAGTTTTAGTCCCTCACCTTGCCCTCCTCTTTAATGAAGTCACAGAAAACAAGCCATTCCCACCTTCCATGTTAGAGGCGCATGTTTCAGTGATCCCTAAACACACTCATTGGACATAAGAGAATCTTTTCCTGTTTTTGTTTTTTTCTCAGCCGGGAAATTGACTCCAGGTCAAACTATAAAACAGCAACCTAGATTTTGTAAGGTAGTCCTAAAAGTTGTGAGGGTGCAATGAAGCAAATCTTATAAGACTTGGTATACGTATTCTTGCACTTGCACTCACTGCCTTCAGTTAGTATACAAATTAACCGGGTGTCTCCTCCAAGCAGTACAAACACAAGGATCCAAGTATGAGGGGACTCACAGGATTTAATTCATCAAAGTTTATTCAACACTTGGTTCATAATCCAACATATTCCATCTGATAAATGTCAATGTTTCGGCTTATAGTTCAAGCCTTATAGTTCAAGCCTTTTACGTCATAACAATGAAACTGATAACAAAGAAACCCAATATTCCATTATGAGGTAAAAAATTATCGACAGAGGATATAGAGCCAAAGAAATTGACAACATGTGGACTGACATATGTGGTTGGGACCAAGTAACACTACTTAAGAAACCAAAAACATTTAAGGAACCCCAACATGCGTTAAACTACATCACCACCTACTTTCCAATTAGCAACCATATTAGAGAAACATATTAACTAATAATTGGCCTCTACTAGCTGAAGACCCCCACTTTACCGTTTACCAGCATGAAGCCACCAAGAATGGTCTTCAAAAAGGGACAAAGTCTGAGAACTATGCTTGTAAGGAATAGCGCTGCGGAATCTGTTGGCGCTCTACAAATACCTGATAATAATAATAATAATAATAATAATAATAAGGAATGACATTGGCTTGGAACAAAAAACCTGGTTACCTAAGGGTAAACCAGGTTGCTTTAAATGCGGTAACTGTGTCACTTGTAACACACTATACTCAGGGACCACATTCAGTAATCACTTTAAAACAAAAAGTACACATCAGACACAGACTCACACTTCTGATTACATTGTTTATTTCCTTACTTGTCTATGTGGGAAATAGTATATCAGTAAATTAAGTACCCCCTTTAAGGAGAGACTAGCTAATCACAAAAGCGCTATAAGATCAGCACTAAAAGAGGGTAAAAGTGATCAGCCAGTAGCTAGGCACTTTTTAACAATAGGACATGCAGTGGCTATGCTATGTGCAATGATAATAGACAGAATACCTCCCCTTAGAAGAGGGGGTAATATGAATTAAGAGAGAAACACAGTGGATTTATAGATTAGGGACCATAACACCTAGGGGTCTTAACACTAACATTGACTGTTCATTATTTTTCAGAAACAATTTTCTTCTAAACAATTTTGTACTTACCCTCCTTATATATGTAGATTTAGTACCTAAACAACAAATTCCAGTTCCTAAGGACAGGAAAGAAAAGAGGCACCCAATGGTGTGATATTGTAGATGCAAGTGTAAAAAGACAAAAGCAGATATTAATTGTACTCACAAGCCCAGGTGCACATCTAGTGCAATAATCAGTAGACCGAGGCTTCGGAGCCACTGACTCAGTCCACTAGTATCGACCTGCAAGGGAACACGTCCTCAAAGGAATGTCACTCCAGGCTAAATCCAATATTCCAAACTAGAGCAGGGTGTATTTGAATAAATGTAGACTTTATTAAAATCAATTAAAATACAGGAAACACAACAATGCGTTTCTCAGCACATACGCTAATTCATCAGGTTGTAATATTGCTTCACAACCCAGCTCTAGATATACCTACAAACAACCAATTAAAAGTGTGAATCGTGGCACATCCCCAAAAATGACACACCTTATTGGTCATTGATCAGCATCTAAGTTATACACACACATCTGTGTTCATTTAGTATATGCACAAGACCAATAAAAGATTGAGAAAATAGTACTGATGCACTGCATACAATTGGACACAGAGGCCGATGAATGGGCCAATCACACAAGAGTGTGTGTTAACATTATTATTATTAAAGTCCGAACATGAAGGCAAAAGCTGATGCTTAATTTAGAAAAAATAATAATTACTAAGGTCCTCACATAGGATATTTAATCATTAAGAAGCTAAAACGGCTGAATATATCGGATCAGGGCCAAAATAGTACCACGTATCTGAAGTGACGCACAAACGGCACCATAACCAATAGGAGTTCAAGAAAATACACACCCACAAAAGCGGGTCCATCTAATAGAACCAGAGTACTAACATGTCAAGCCAATAAAGAAACATAAGCTTATGCCGTTATCCTCAAGACAGAACAAACAATACAATTCTGACTTATATAATATGAATGGTAGCTTTCACATTATTAAAGTATCATTATAATATTAAGGTATCATTAACTATCCACACTAGGATCAGTTATATTTAACCCAAATCAATATGGGAAGTTCAACTAACAGGTTGACGAACGCCACCATAACCAAAAGCGGGTCCATCTAATAGAACCAGAGTACTAACATGTCAAGCCAATAAAGAAACATAAGCTTCTGCCGTTATCCTCAAGACAGAACAAACAATAAAATTCTGACATATAATATGAATGGTAGCTTTCACAATATTAAAGTATCATTATAATATTAATGTATCATTAACGATCCGTACTAGGATCAGTTATATTTAGCCCAAATCAATATTGGAAGTTCAACTAACAGGTTGACTATTTATATATTTCTAAAACTAGATACAAAGGATCAAAAAACGTAAACTAAAAATATAATTTAAAACAAACTATTGATAGATATAAAAGTCAGATCTAAAATGTAAACGACAATATCATGTTATTAGATCATTCATATTCGAATCTTAAGCAATTCTAAGATCTAGACAGATATGTATTGGACTCCCTAATTGTGAAGCATAACATCAAGCTTTAAGGTCCTAAGGTAGTATCACATATCTATAATCAACCTATCTGATAGTCTTTACCAGGCCTTACCACTGTACTATACCAACAGGGGATACACTCAATGGTTTGTAATTTGTCATAAACATATCCATATAAATGTATGATGATAATATTTTCTAAGGATAATAATTTCAACCATAAGGGGGAATCTAACTCAAGGCTTAACTAGATCATTCCAATCACCCGACAATATAAGTCTATATAGATCCGGAAGTCTAGTGACACTGTAGGGAGGGTCACATACAGGAAACACAAACCGAAGAATTTAAAATGCCGCCAAATTGATGTTCATATTGAGGCTAAAAGGGTGAAGAGTCTTCAGCTTGTGTATCCAGTATGTCTCCCTCTGACGAAGTCTCACAAATCTGTTATACATATATGACTGAGGAAAATGTTCTATCGGAATAATTTGATAGCAATCAGGATTGCCATGATGTTTGAAATAGCAATGTCTAATCACACTATGTGATTTTTTGTCTTTGGTTGCACTAAATGAAAGTTCGGACCACCTGTGGCTGACCCGTTTAATCGTGCCGTCAATATATTGGACCCCACAGCTACAGGTTAACAAATAAATCACATGCAGCGAGATTACGAGTTTGGCGTTAACAGGGGTGCGGGGCTAACAAGGCTTTTTTTTCTAATGCTACCTTAAGCCAACGCTGGTATTACAGTTTTTTTTAAACCTGGCGTTAGCTGCAAAAAGGTGAGCGTAGAGCAGAATTTAGCTCCACATCTCACCTCAATACCAGCGTTGCTTACGGTAGCAGTAAGCTGGCAAAACGTGCTCGTGGACGATTTCCCCATAGGAAACAATGGGGCTGAGCTGGCTGGAAAAAACTTGACTGTCTTTGTTTAGTGTCTTTACCAATGTCCACCACGTCTACGCTTTTCGTCCGACTCATACGGACTTTTTCAAGACTCTGGACTTACCAGAGTCCAGAGTCTTGAAAAAGTCTGTATGAGTCGGTATTGGTATAGACACTAACCAAAAGACAGTCAAGTTGCGGCCACAGCTAAAGTTCAATAAAGACTAATTGCTGAAATTGTTATTGCCGATCGACCAAACCTACATGCAAGCACGGAACTCAGCCGGAAGTAACATCAGCTGAGAAGTTGCCGGGTTGCTGATAGAGTATTTTGTCAAAGGCGTTACTTTCATTGTGATCTTGTAAGTACAACTTGTATCAATAGCGCTAAGAGAAATATTAAACCTTTTACCTTGAATTGCGGTTGCGCTCTCTTTTCTTCTACTTCCAGTGTACATTGTAGCTAGCTTAGGATTTATATTTATTTTACAGGCAACTTTGTATTTATTTTAACTAGGTACAATAGTTATTAAATAGTTATTAACTATTTAATAACTATCTAGCTAAAGTAAGTACAAAATTACCTGTAAAATAAATCCTAATCTAAGTTACAATTACACCTAACACTACACTATCATTAAATAAATTATCTAAACTACCTACAATTAATTACAATTAAATTTAATAAACTAAAGTACAAAAAAAATCAAACACTAAATTACAGAAAATAAAAAAAGAATTACAATAATTTTAAACTAATTACACCTAATCTAATCCCCCTAATAAAATAAAAAAGCCCCCCAAAATAATAAAATTTCCCTACCCTATACTAAATTACAAATAGCCCTTAAAAGGGCCTTTAGGGGTTAATAATTGTAGGTGGGTGGCGGCGACGTTAGGGGGCGGCAGATTAGGGGTTAATAAATATAATGTAGGTGTCGGTGATGTTAGGGACAGCAGAGTAGGGGTTCATAAGTATAATGTAGGTGGTGGCGATGTCCGGTCGGCAGATTAGGGGTTACATTTTTTTATTATAGTGTTTGCGATGTGGGGGGGGGGGCCTTAGTTTAGGGGTTACTAGGTAGTTTATGGGTGTTAGTGTACTTTTTTATATGTAGATTTAGTACCTAAACAACAAATTCCAGTTCCTAAGGACAGGAAAGAAAAGAGGCACCCAATGGTGTGATATTGTAGATGCAAGTGTAAAAAGACAAAAGCAGATATCAATTGTACTCACAAGCCCAGGTGCACATCTAGTGCAATAATCAGTAGACCGAGGCTTCGGAGCCACTGACTCAGTCCACTAGTATCGACCTGCAAGGGAACACGTCCTCAAAGGAATGTCACTCCAGGCTAAATCCAATATTCCAAACTAGAGCAGGGTGTATTTGAATAAATGTAGACTTTATTAAAATCAATCAAAATACAGGAAACACAACGCGTTTCTCAGCACATACGCTGTTTCATCAGGTTGTAATATTCCTTCACAACCCAGCTCTAGATATACCTACAAACAATCAATTAAAAGTGTGAATCGTGGCACCCCCCAAAAAATGACACACCTTTTTGGGCCATTGATCGACATCTAAGTTATACACACACATCTGTGTTCATTTAGTATATGCACAAGACCAATAAATGATCGAGAAAATAGTACACCCAATGATGCACTGCATACAATTGGACACAGAGGCCGATGAATGGGCCAATCACACAAAAGTGTGTGTTAACATTATTATTAAAGTCCGAACATGAAGGCAAAAGCTGATGCTTAGTTTAGAAAAAATTATAATTACTATGGTCCTCACATAGGATATTTAATCATTAAGAAACTAAAACGGCTGAATATATCGGATCGGGGCCAAAATAGTACCACGTATCTGAAGTGACGCACAAACGGCACCATAACCAATAGGAGTTCAAGAAAATACACACCCACAAAAGCGGGTCCATCTAATAGAACCAGAGTACTAGCATGTCAAGCCAATAAAGAAACATAAGCTTATGCCGTTATCCTCAAGACAGAACAAACAATACAATTCTGACTTATATAATATGAATGGTAGCTTTCACATTATTAAAGTATCATTATAATATTAAGGTATCATTAACTATCCACACTAGGATCAGTTATATTTAACCCAAATCAATATGGGAAGTTCAACTAACAGGTTGACTATTTATATATTTCTAAAACTAGATACAAAGGATCAAAAAAGTAAACTGAAAAGTACACTAAAAGCATCATTTAAAACAAACTATTGATAGAAATAAATGTCAGATCTAAAATGTAAATGACAATATCATGTTATTAGATAATTCATATATCGATTCTTAAGCAATGCTAAGATCTAGACAGATATGTATTGGACTCCCTAACTGTGAAGCATAACATTGCAATAAAATACATCTAGCTTTAAGGTCCTAAGGTAGTATCACATATCTATAATCAACCTATCTGATAGTCTTTACCAGGCCTCACCACTAGACTATACCAACAGGGGATACATTCAATGGTTTGTAATTTGTCATTAGCATATCCATATAAATGTATGATGATAATATTTTCTAAGGATAATAATTTCAACCATAAGGGGGAATCTAACTCAAGGCTTAACTAGATCATTCCAATCACCCGACAATATAGGTCTATAGATCTGGAAGTCCAGTGACACTGTAGGGAGGGTCACATACGGGAAACACAAACCGAAGAATTTAAAATGCCGCCAAATAGATGTTCATATTGAGGCCAAAAGAGTGAAGAGACTTCAGCTTGTGTATCCAGTATGTCTCCCTCTGACGAAGTCTCACAAATTCGTTATACATATATGACTGAGGTACATGTTCTATCATCCATACGCAGATGGGGGAGCAGAGGGAGGGGTACCTCCTCCAAAAAGACAATACTTCATAAATTTAAATAAAGGAATGTACAATCTGTTTTCTCATTGTCTAACAGATGATGTTAGGATATTAGGAAAGGGCCTCTCTTTTAGCCCTTCCAATTCACAAAATATGTTCAATCTAGTTGTTGATGTGAATCGTTTTACACAAAAACTTACTATGCAAAACTATTTTGCTGAAAAGAAACTAAAATAAACCTCCCTTTGCCCCATTCTGACTGATTCCATGGAGACTCAAGAGAACCCCAATCTGGTTAGCTATGAGCCTGAGGGTCTATTGGAACATTTGAGTAATGGTTTTGTTCAAAGTAATTTTAGGAATAAATCAAACTTTAATACTACAACTTCCAATAATACATACATTGAGATTTTTAAAGAATTGGTAATTGAAGAACTAGAATCCATTCCCAAAAATAACAAACATACACCTAGATTACGAGTTTTGCGTTAGAGGCTGTGTGGTACTAACGAGCAGTTTTCACTCACCGCTCACTTACATACAGCACTGGTATTACGGGTTTTTACAAACCAGACAAGAAGTGAGCGTTGAGCAAAATTTTGCTCATTACCGCACTCCAATACCAGCGCTGCTTACGTTAGCGGTGAGCTGATGTAACGTGCTCATGCACAATTTCCCCATAGGAATCAACGGGAAGAGCCGGCTGAAAAAAGGTCTAACTGCTGCCAAAAAGCAGCGTAAAACTCCTTAACGCAGCACCATTGATTCCTATGGGGAAATAAAATTTATGTCTACACCTAACACCCTAACATGAACCCTGAGTCTAAACACCCCTAATCTTACACTTATTAATCTTAATCTGCTGCCCCCAACATCGCCGCAACCTACATTATATTATTAACCCCTAATCTGCCACTCCGGACACCGCCGCCACCTACATTATACTTATGAACCTCTAAACTGCTGCCCCCAACATCGCCGACATCTACATTATATTTATTAACCCCTAATCTGCTGCCCCCAATGTTGCCACCACCTACATACACTTATTAACCCCTAATCTGCTGCCCCCAACGTCGCCTCCACTATAACAAACATATTAACCTCTAAACCGCTGCACTCCCGCATCGCAAACATTAGTTAAATATTATTAACCCCTAATTTGCCGTCCCTAACATTGCCGACACCTACCTACATTTATTAACCCCTAATCTGCTGCCCCCAACGTCGCTGTCACTATTCTAAATTGATTAACCCCTAAACCTAAGTCTAACCCTAACCCTAACCCCCACTAACAAATATAATTTAAATAAATCTTAATAAAATTACTAAAATTAACTAGCTTAGGGTTTATTTTTATTTTACAGGCAAGTTTGTATTTATTTTAACTAGGTAGAATAGTTATTAAATATTTATTAACTATTTAATAACTACCTAGTTAAAATAAAGACAAATTTACCTGGAAAATAAAACCTAACCTAAATTACACTAACACCTAACACTACACTATAAAAAATTAATTCCCTAAATGAAATACAATTAAATGCAATAAAATAAAATTATCTAAAGTACAAAAAAAACAAACACTATATTACAGAAATTAATAAACAAATTACAAGATTTTCAAACTAATTACACCTAATCTAATCCCCCTAACAAAATAAAAAAGCCCCCCCCCCCAAAATAAAAAAGGGGCTTTTAACGGGGCATTGCCCCAAAGTAATCAGCTCTTTTACCAGTAAAAAAAAAATTACAAATCCTCCCCCAACATTAAAACCCACCACCCACACAACCAACCCTACTCTAAAGTCCACCCAATACCCCCGTAAAAAAACCTAACACTAACCTTACCGGGAGAAGTCTTCATTCAACCGAGCTGAAGTCCTCAACAAAGCCAGGAGAAGTCTTCATCCAAGCCGGGCGAAGTGGTCATCCAGACGACATCTTCCATCTTCATCCATCCGGCACGGAGCGGGTCCATCTTTAAGACATCCAGCGCGGAGCATCCTCTTCTAACGAAGTCTTCTTACTAAATGACGGTTCCTTTAAGTGACGTCATCCAAGATGGCGTCCCTTCAATTCCGATTGGCTGATAGAATTCTATCAGCCAATCGGAATTAAGGTAGAAAAAAACCTATTGGCTGATTGCATCCAATCAGCCAATAGAATGCCAGCTCAATCCCATTGGGATAGTATACAGGTAACGGCTTGAGGTGGGGGGATCCAACGGTTGTAGTACTGCGCAGCACTAGAACCGTGGGATCCCCCCACCTCAAGCCGTTACCTGTATACTATCCCTGTGTGGAGGAGTAGTAAGCTGAAGGTCCTGCACTCAGACATTTGGAACCAGCCTGCTAAGGAGAGGTAATGTTTGGACTCATTATCATTGGAGACGTGAAGTCATTACCTGTCTGCTGATGGATGCATAACACGTACCTCGATCACACGCAAGTAACACTCATGTGGATACCCCACACAGGGTTTAGTAAGAAGGGATGATACTTATGCCCTTAAATTAACTTTGCATGCACTACGTCACTTTACTAACAAACTTTTATCAATGCATGACTTAACATCGCTGCTTGCTACTTAACCATCTTTGCGGTATTGACTTTTATTTGCTATCTGCTTAGACCTCTCCAATTACCATCATACTTTATGGGACATATTATGGTTATTTGAACTGACCAAGCAACAGTTATAACCAGTCAGCTGTTATATTTGCATTTATTCTTACGCATCTGGTATTTAGTATAGTGCCTGTATTTACTTTTATAATATTGTTAGCCGGCTTAGTTACCTTATAGGGTGTATATGGGGCCCATGTGTTGTCTTTTATGTGTGTCTTTGTGTGTTTTTTGGTAATGTATTTGTGTATATTTAAATGCACTATAAAAATTATTTTTGGTAATATTTATTGTTGAGTCTTGGTATTTATTTAAGGTGTGTGCAGTATCCCTGGTCTTTTTAGGATATACCTTATACCGGAATCTCCACTTCTCTCTTTTTACAATATTTGTGTATAAGTTGTTTACCAGGTTGCACCTCCTTGATAATTGACTTATTGATTGGTTTAGGACATTAATTTTGGTTATTATCATTTTCTATATAGTTGAGCTTACATCTTTTTTCTCTTTTTTTTATATAAAATAAATACAAACTTGCCTCTAAAATGAAAATAAACCCTAAGCTAGATACAATGTAACTATTAGTTATATTGTAGCTAGCTTAGGGTTTATTTTATAGGTATTTAGTTTTAAATAGGAATAATTTAGTTAATGATAGTTATTTTTATTTAGATTTATTTAAATTATATTTATGTTA
Organism: Bombina bombina; assembly: GCF_027579735.1. NCBI lineage: Eukaryota > Metazoa > Chordata > Amphibia > Anura > Bombinatoridae > Bombina > Bombina bombina. The sequence goes on along the minus strand of NC_069499.1, from coordinate 410,228,285 downwards.
GGGGTTGTTAGGGTTAGGCGTAGATTTAGGGGTTAATAACTTTAATATATTGGCGGTGACGTTGGGGGCGGCAGATTAGGGGTTAATAAATATAGGTAGGTGTTGGCGATGTTAGGGACGGCAGATTAGGGGTTAATAATATTTAACTAGTGTTTGCGATGCGGGAGTGCGATGGTTTAGGGGTTAATATATTTATTATAGTGGCGGCGAAGTCCGGTTCGGCAGATTAGGGGTTAAAAAAATTATTTTAGTGTTTGCAATGTGGGGGGGGCCTCGGTTTAGGGGTTAATAGGTAGTTTATGGGTGTAAGTGTACTTTTTAGCACTTTAGTTAAGAGTTTTATGCTACGGCATTGTAGTGTAAAACTCAACTACTGACTTTAAAATGTGGTACCAGTCTTGACAGGAGAGGGTGTACCGCTCACTTTTTGTCAGACTTGTAATACCGGCACTAGGCAAGTTCCATTGAAAAAAGAGGATACGCAATTTACGTAAGTGGATTGGCGGTATTTCCAAGTCTGGTCAAAAAAGTGAGCAGTACACCTGTACCTGCAAGACTCGTAATACCAGCGGGCGTTAAAAAGCAGCATTAGCACAGGCCAACACTGCTTTTTTTGCCTAACACACAACTCGTAATCTAGCCGATAGAAACTTATTTCCCAATGAACTCAGGGCACTCGACACTTTAAAGAATGATGCACAATTGGTCATCCGTCAGGCTGATAAGGGTGGTGGGATCGTCCTTCAGAATTATGACGATTATGTTATAGAAGCCAAGAAGATTTATCCTATTATGTGCCTCTGGAGGTGGATCCCACCGCCCCATATCTTAAAACACTCACGAACTTGATTAAATTTGCATTTCAGGAGGGGATTGTATGTAAACAAGAAAAAGAATTTTTGATTCCCAAGGAACCTGACTGTGCCTTCTATTACCACCTGCCCAAAATTCATAAGGATGTGTTGAGGCCAATAATAACAGGCATAGGGAGATTAACGGACAATGTCTCTGCATATGTAGACTTTTATCTTCAGAAATATGTAGTGGGTTTAGATTTCTATATTAGAGATTATTCTGATCTGTACAGGCACTTTTTTTCAAATAGCCTCCATCATCTGGGGATAAAGGCTGTCTCCAGATATCTGGAGGATGATTGGTATATTCCCCCTCTACAAAAACAGTTTATTCTCCAATTAATTTTGTTTATTTTGAAACATAATTATTTTTTATTTCAAGATCATTTTTATTTACAAGTCAAAGGAACCGCCATGGATACCAGGTTCGCCCCTAGCTTTGTCAATCTCTTTATGGGGTGTTTCGAACAGGAGTATATATATCAATCCAAGTTCAGGGCGAACCTGGTATTCTATGGTAGGTTCATTGATGACCTTATCTTCATTTGGGATGGCTCTAAAGAGTTAGCATGTGAATTTGTTGATCATTTAAATAAGAATGATAAAGATTTAAAATTTACTAGCTCTATTCACCAACAAGCAATAGTCTTTTTGGATTTACATTTATGTTTTATTGGACAGGGAGGAATTAATAGTGCCACACACTTCAAGAGGGTTGATTTTAATAGTTACTTGGAATATTCAAGTAACAATTACCTTCCTTGGAAACGTAATGTCCCATACGGACGGTTTTAAAGAAAAAGACAAAATTGTAGCTCACTAGATCAATATGATAAACAAAGCCTTATTTTGAAACAGAGGTTTAGAGAATAACATTACCCTACTGAAATTGTTGAGAGAGGTTTTCTCCGGGCAAGAGCTGAAAATAGAGATGAATATTTTAGTAATACTAGAAAGAAATTCAGTCACTCTATAAAACCTACTGTGAGATTTATCACTCAAAACAACTAAAATCATGCATTAATTTGCTAAATTCTCGATATAAACACTGGAGAATTCTTAAGAGGGACCCCATACTAAATGAACTTATAGGAGAGAAAGCTACTGTAGTATACAATTGGGCACCTAATCTGAAGAACATCCTGGCACCTAGTAGAGTCAATAGAGATAACACTAACAATATAAATGATCAAACCACCCAATATTCTTGCTCTATGGCACTAGGTAGAAATAGCCCCAGATTCAAAAAACAAGTTCTAAACAACTCCTCCTGTAGATCTAGGAGAGGAGTCTTTAAATGCTGTGTTAGAAATTGTAAAATGTGCCAACATATTGGCCTTGGGAAAATTAGTTTCACTTCTTATATAACTAAGAAAAGCTATCCCATTAAGGATATACTAACATGTGCATCTCACTATCACCGAGTTTATGAGTTTTGCGTTAGCCTTAAAAAGCAGCGTTGAGAGGTCACAACGCTGCTTTTTATCTAACGCTGGTATTACGAGTCTGACAGGTAGAGGCTCACAGCTCACTTTCTTCTGCGACTCGAGGCTACCGCAAATCCCCTTACGTCAATTGCGTATCCTATCTTTTTAATGGGATTTGCCTAACGCTGGTATTACAAGTCTTGGAAGAAGTGAGCGGTAGACCCTCTCCTGTCAAGACTTCTACCACATTTAAAAGTCAGTAGTTAAAGGGACAGTCTAGGCCAAAATAAACTTTCATGATTCAGATAGAGCAAATAATTTTAAACAATTTTCCAATTTACTTTTATCACCAATTTTGCTTTGTTTTCTTGGTATTCTTAGTTGAAACCTTAACCTAGGAGGTTCATATGCTAATTTCTTAGACCTTGAAGCCCACCTCTTTCAGATTGCATTTTAACAGTTTTTCACCACTAGAGGGTGTTAGTTCACCTATTTCATATAGATAACACTGTGCTCGTGCACGTGAAGTTATCTGGGAGCAGGCACTGATTGGCTAGACTGCAAGTCTGTCAAAAGAACTGAAAAAAGGGGCAGTTTGCAGAGGCTTAGATACAAGATATTCACAGAGGTTAAAAGTATATTATTATAACTGTGTTGGTTATGCAAAACTGGGAAATGGGTAATAAAGGGATTATCTATCTTTTAAAACAATAAAAATTCTGGTGTAGACTGTCCCTTTAAGAGTTTTATAGGCTAACGCCTGAAAAAGTGCTAAAAAGTACACTAACACCCATAAACTACCTAGTAACCCCTAAACTAAGGCCCCCCCCCACATCGCAAACACTATAATAAAAAAATGTAACCCCTAATCTGCCGACCGGACATCGCCACCACCTACATTATACTTATGAACCCCTACTCTGCTGTCCCTAACATCACCGACACCTACATTATATTTATTAACCCCTAATCTGCCGCCCCCTAACGTCGCCGCCACCTACCTACAATTATTAACCCCTAAAGGCCCTTTTAAGGGCTATTTGTAATTTAGTATAGGGTAGGGAAATTTTATTATTTTGGGGGGCTTTTTTATTTTATTAGGGGGATTAGATTAGGTGTAATTAGTTTAAAATTATTGTAATTCTTTTTTTATTTTCTGTAATTTAGTGTTTGATTTTTTTGTACTTTAGTTTATTAAATTTAATTGTAATTAATTGTAGGTAGTTTAGATAATTTATTTAATGATAGTGTAGTGTTAGGTGTAATTGTAACTTAGATTAGAATTTATTTTACAGGTAATTTTGTACTTACTTTAGCTAGATAGTTATTAAATAGTTAATAACTATTTAATAACTATTGTACCTAGTTAAAATAAATACAAAGTTGCCTGTAAAATAAATATAAATCCTAAGCTAGCTACAATATACACTGGAAGTAGAAGAAAAGAGAGCGCAACCGCAATTCAAGGTAAAAGGTTTAATATTTCTCTTAGCGCTATTGATACAAGTTGTACTTACAAGATCACAATGAAAGTAACGCCTTTGACAAAATACTCTATCAGCAACCCGGCAACTTCTCAGCTGATGTTACTAGCTGATGTTACTTCCGGCTGAGTTCCGTGCTTGCATGTAGGTTTGGTCGATCGGCAATAACAATTTCAGCAATTAGTCTTTATTGAACTTTAGCTGTGGCCGCAACTTGACTGTCTTTTGGTTAGTGTCTATACCAATACCGACTCATACAGACTTTTTCAAGACTCTGGACTCTGGTAAGTCCAGAGTCTTGAAAAAGTCCGTATGAGTCGGACGAAAAGCGTAGACGTGGTGGACATTGGTATAGACACAAAACAAAGACAGTCAAGTTTTTTCCAGCCAGCTCAGCCCCATTGTTTCCTATGGGGAAATCGTCCACGAGCACGTTTTGCCAGCTTACTGCTACCGTAAGCAACGCTGGTATTGAGGTGAGATGTGGAGCTAAATTCTGCTCTACGCTCACCTTTTTGCAGCTAACGCCAGGTTTAAAAAAAACTGTAATACCAGCGTTGGCTTAAGGTAGCATTAGAAAAAAAAGCCTTGTTAGCCCCGCACCCCTGTTAACGCCAAACTCGTAATCTCGCTGCATGTGATTTATTTGTTAACCTGTAGCTGTGGGGTCCAATATATTGACGGCACGATTAAACGGGTCAGCCACAGGTGGTCCGAACTTTCATTTAGTGCAACCAAAGACAAAAAATCACATAGTGTGATTAGACATTGCTATTTCAAACATCATGGCAATCCTGATTGCTATCAAATTATTCCGATAGAACATTTTCCTCAGTCATATATGTATAACAGATTTGTGAGACTTCGTCAGAGGGAGACATACTGGATACACAAGCTGAAGACTCTTCACCCTTTTAGCCTCAATATGAACATCAATTTGGCGGCATTTTAAATTCTTCGGTTTGTGTTTCCTGTATGTGACCCTCCCTACAGTGTCACTAGACTTCCGGATCTATATAGACTTATATTGTCGGGTGATTGGAATGATCTAGTTAAGCCTTGAGTTAGATTCCCCCTTATGGTTGAAATTATTATCCTTAGAAAATATTATCATCATACATTTATATGGATATGTTTATGACAAATTACAAACCATTGAGTGTATCCCCTGTTGGTATAGTACAGTGGTAAGGCCTGGTAAAGACTATCAGATAGGTTGATTATAGATATGTGATACTACCTTAGGACCTTAAAGCTTGATGTTATGCTTCACAATTAGGGAGTCCAATACATATCTGTCTAGATCTTAGAATTGCTTAAGATTCGAATATGAATGATCTAATAACATGATATTGTCGTTTACATTTTAGATCTGACTTTTATATCTATCAATAGTTTGTTTTAAATTATATTTTTAGTTTACGTTTTTTGATCCTTTGTATCTAGTTTTAGAAATATATAAATAGTCAACCTGTTAGTTGAACTTCCAATATTGATTTGGGCTAAATATAACTGATCCTAGTACGGATCGTTAATGATACATTAATATTATAATGATACTTTAATATTGTGAAAGCTACCATTCATATTATATGTCAGAATTTTATTGTTTGTTCTGTCTTGAGGATAACGGCAGAAGCTTATGTTTCTTTATTGGCTTGACATGTTAGTACTCTGGTTCTATTAGATGGACCCGCTTTTGGTTATGGTGGCGTTCGTGCGTCACTTCAGATACGTGGTACTATTTTGGCCCTGATCCGATATATTCAGCCGTTTTAGCTTCTTAATGATTAAATATCCTATGTGAGGACCTTAGTAATTATTATTTTTTCTAAATTAAGCATCAGCTTTTGCCTTCATGTTCGGACTTTAATAATAATAATGTTAACACACACTCTTGTGTGATTGGCCCATTCATCGGCCTCTGTGTCCAATTGTATGCAGTGCATCAGTGGGTGTACTATTTTCTCAATCTTTTATTGGTCTTGTGCATATACTAAATGAACACAGATGTGTGTGTATAACTTAGATGCTGATCAATGACCAATAAGGTGTGTCATTTTTGGGGATGTGCCACGATTCACACTTTTAATTGGTTGTTTGTAGGTATATCTAGAGCTGGGTTGTGAAGTAATATTACAACCTGATGAATTAGCGTATGTGCTGAGAAACGCATTGTTGTGTTTCCTGTATTTTAATTGATTTTAATAAAGTCTACATTTATTCAAATACACCCTGCTCTAGTTTGGAATATTGGATTTAGCCTGGAGTGACATTCCTTTGAGGACATGTTCCCTTGCAGGTCGATACTAGTGGACTGAGTCAGCCGAGCGGCTTCCGAAGCCTCGGACCACTGATTATTGCACTAGATGTGCACCTGGGTTTTGTGAGTACAATTGATATCTGCTTTTGTCTTTTTACACTTGCATCTACGATATCACACCATTGGGTGCCTCTTTTCTTTCCTGCCCTTAGGAACTGGAATTTGCTGTTTTCTTCTATCTTGCAAGAGAGCGGCTTCCTATTTGTTGTTTTTTGCTGCTGTTTTTTGCTATTATAGACTCCAAGTTACTAAGTGAAATAATGTGACTACTATAAGGAACACTACAGAAAAATCACAGCCAAATCACTGAGATTTTCTTCGTCTGGAATTAAAATTGGACGATTGATTATTTTTCACATGATTATTTTTCACACAGATTTTATATATTATAACTAATTTTTTATTATAACTCATTTTTTGAGTCACAAATTTTTTACTGTATATATTATAACTCATTTTTTCGAGTCACAAATCTTTCACTACACTGATTATATAGTTGACATAAGCCATCACAAGATTATTATATTTTTTACTTATCACTAAATAATACTTTTTATTACTAATTTAAAATTATTATTTTATATTACTAATTTGTTTATCACTAACTATTTGTTACCCATTGGCGCACTGCTAGGTCACAGTTTTTTTCTGGTTTACTGTAGTTGTTTTAGATTTAGTACCTAGATGCATGGTTTGTACAGTCTAGCATATATGGTTTACTAAAGTAAACACAATGAGTAAGGTGGGTTTATACTATCCCTCAATATGTGAGCCTGTTATTGGTAAATCAATGTGCACTACCAATGTCAGTATGGTTTAAGCATAATTAATACAATGTTTAACAATATAATTGAAATAGGTATGGTTAATGGTTACTAATATGGCCTTGTATATCACGGTACTGTGATGTTGCTGTATCTCATTGCTGCCGGTATAGACAAAGTCTGATACAAGTGAACGATCTCCAACTAAGTCTCTGATGTTACAAGTGTGTTATTTATGAATACCGCAACAGCTGATATATGTTTTGAATACATTGTATCCTTTGTAATGAGTACATAGTTTCAAGTGCGGATACTCGATTAGTAATATGCCACAACTTCACTCCCTCTAAAGCGTCATATGACGCAGCCCAATAGGATGGTACCAGCTCATTTAAATGACCGCTTCCTAGTAAACATAAAGCTACACAATGGCGTTACACACGCTGAGCGTTTATTTCTAACCAAGAAAGGTATGTAATATGATGTTGTTTGATGACGCTTAAAGCTGACGGCTTTTATATACTTTGTGAAGCTTGAATAACTGGTTAAGACTAAATGTGATGAAAATCCATTGGGTAGGTCATTGTAGATTTTATAAATACTGATGTTGCTTATACGCTTTAATTTCTATCCCCCTATATTGGCTATTAGGGGATATTTGATATACACGTGTGGGGTATTAGTAAAGTGATTTTTGTATGTATATATTTACTATGCCATTTTCCTATAGACCTTTGTTATTATTGTAATATAATTATCTGTATTGTAGATTGTCTTGAAAAAGGCTTGAACTATAAGCCGAAACGTTGACATTTATCAGATGGAATATGTTGGATTATGAACCAAGTGTTGAATAAACTTTGATGAATTAAATCCTGTGAGTGCCCTCATACTTGGATCCTTATATATATATAGACCGGACTGGGTACACATCCCATGACCCTGAAACATGCACAGCCCCGGGTGCACAATAGCACTCTCAGGAAGCTGCACTGTCCCCAGAGTCACAGGCAGTTAACCCCAGACAGGTCTGGGTGCAAGGCCCATAGGGAAAATTACAAAACAAATGAATACAGCATACAGAGAAAGTCCAGCACTCACAAGCTCTCAGCTAAGATTAAAAGCAAAAATGGAGGAGTTAGTTACCGCATCTTGCAAAATAGGACAAGCCGAGGTACCACGTCAAGGTCTCTTCAAAAACCTGAGTCCCTAAACAGCCACACAATGCAAGCTTTCAATCCAACAAACTGGGAACAAGTGAAGGGTGCACAGGCTTATGTAATCACCCTAGACATATACAAAACACGGAAGGAGATTGCACTCTCAGCCGGACTGGGTACACATCCCATGACCCTGCAACATGCACAGCCCTGGGTGCCCAATAGCACTCTCAGGAAGCTGCACTGTCCCCAGAGTCACAGGCAGTTAACCCCAGACAGGTCTGGGTGCAAGGCCCATAGGGAAAATTACAACACAAATTAATACAGCGTACAGAGAAAGTCCAGCACTTACTTACAAGCTCTCAGCTAAGAATAAAAGCAAAAATGGAAGAGTTAGTTACCGCATCTGGCCAAATGGGACAAGCCCAGGTACCACGTCAAAGTATCTTCCAAAACTCGAGTCCCTAAACAGCCACATAATGCAAGTTCTCAATCCAACAAACTGGGAACATTGTACCAAAATACCATAATTTATTTATGGATAAATAGAACATATTCTGTGCAGAACATTGGAATGTGAAATATTCATATTTTCATGTTGGATTAGCACACATGAGAATATGTGATCGGGTTATTTTCTCCATTGACTTCTATGGGGGAATACGTGAATGTGCACACAATATTCTAACTTCAGCTTACTTTCAACTCATTATACGAGTGCAACCCGACGAGCACAAAAAGCTTACTTCTAGCGCAGTTAATGCTCTTACCCAATATTATTTACAGTAATATTTATCACAATCGTTTTCACACTTTTTGTTGTATAATTCTCATATGTCATTATATAAACATAAAATAATTGTAAACTTTTAATCTGATGAGTCTTCTGAAGAAAAACACAAAAATATTTAATTTGAGTAAATTCCTTATTAAAAATGATTTACAATAGTGCTTAAAGGGATATGAGATCCAAAACATTTATTATGGGATTCAGACAGAGCATACAATTTAAAATACAGTTTCCAATTTTTTTCCATTTTTTTTTCCTTTTAAATGTGACCAGCAATCCTCTCAGCACAGGGCTGTTAAGTGGCTAAGAAGAGAATGCATTAATGCCTCCTATATGAAAGAATGCATTAATACCCCCTATATGAAAGAATGCAATAATACCCCCTATATGAAAAAAAAGCATTAATACCCCTTATATGAAAGAATGCATTAATACCCCCTATATGAAAGAATGCATTAATACCCCCTATATGAAAAAAAGCATTAATACCCCCTATATGAAAGAATGCATTAATTCCCCCTATATGAAAGAATGCATTAATACCCCTATATGAAAAAAAGGATTAATACCCCCTATATGAAAGAATGCATTAATACCCCCTATAAAGAAAGCAAAATCAGCTTTCTTTATTAAATTTTATTTAAAGGGAATAGTAAGCTGAAACCTGTTTAATTAGTCACATTATGAATGTGTACAGTAATTAGCTAGTGTTCCCTTCACTGCATTATTGTTTTAACCAGGAAGTTTGTGTTCTTTATATGTAGAATTTCTAAAAGTTTGCAGTTCTTCTCAAAAATACTAGTTTAGAAGGAATTCATTTTGTCAGACACATTAATTCAGTTGGCACATTACAATGTTAAACTAAATGACATTGTTATAAAGCTGTAGTAAGGAGTGTTGACAGGTCCATATGGCAATTTTACAATGTATAATGAACACACAGACTTCTTTCTTGCAGGGATTTACAGTTAAAATCTATACCCAGGATATCCAGTTTTATTTCTGGAAACTGAAATTGACTTATTACGATGTAGTGAATGTATAAATTAGTTCCAGTAGTTAAACTGTAACATTTCCCCACAGACTCAATTAGAATCATTAATCTACTCGGTGGATCTGTAAACGGCCCATTGTCCACCTCTCTTAAGTGTCAAAAACGATATCTTTATTAATAAAATATTTCAGACAAAATAATTTTTTTGTTAGAAAAAGTATTTTTTTGACAGATGCTGCTGCAACATATTTTCTGCCTCCCCCCCCCCCCTAAATTTATGAACTTATACATTGTACTGGAATTTGCAGTAACTTAGGGTTATATTACGAGTGGAGCGCTAGTTATCAATTCGGCTCGCACGCTAACTCCACTAGATGTAAGTTTTTTGCACGTGTTGGGTAGCACTCGTATTACAAGTTAAAAGTAAAAAGTTTTTGCTTGTGCGCTAACCCCGACGTGTGCAAAAAGCAGAGCACAAACCCAATCGGATAATATAATTATATATAGGTATAGATATACACACATATATATAGGAATATCTTTTTAAAAATACATAGAATATATTCTATGTGAAGAACATTGGAATGTGAAATATTTACAGTGAATACACACTATGGCCTCTAGTTATCAAGCCGTCAACCGCAGATACGCTGGAATTCCGTAGCGTATTTGTGGCGAGGCTGATTCGCCATAGTTATCAAGCCCTACAGCCCGGCAAAAGTAGAATATAGTGACGTAACATACGATCCGCCGGACTCAGTCCGACACAGATTGATGGTTACGTCACTACAGATTTTCCAAACGCAAGTTCGGCACAATCTGACTACTTTTGGTAGTTATCAAACTACTACCTGGTACGCTCGTCACTATTCCGGGCCAGCGTACCTGGATTTCAAATCGCCACCCTGGAGGCGGCGGATCCCATAGGAATCAATGGGAGTCTGACAGCAGCGAGAGCTCATGTTCGCTGCTGCCCGATATCCCATTGATTCCTATGGGAGATGTCTGCACCTAACACCCTAACATGTACCCCGAGTCTAAACACCCCTAATCTGGCCCCCCTACACCGCCGCCACCTACTTTATACATATTAACCCCTAAACCGCCGCTCCCGGACCCCGCCGCAACTAAATAAACTTACTAACCCCTAAACCGCCACTCCCGGAACCCGCCGCCACCTACATAATACCTATTAACCCCTAATCTGCCGCCCCCTATACCGCCGCCACCTATATTAAAGGGACAGTAAACCTAAAAAATAATGTTATATAATTCTGCACATAGTGCAGAATTATATAACATTATTTTAGTGCTATAGTTATAAAAGCCTTTTTTCCCTTTTAATATTTAAAAAATATGCCACTTTTACAGACCCGCTCTCTGCTCTCTGCTGAGCGGGTCTGTTTTTTTTAGTCAGCGCATCGGGCCAGCTGTATAGTCACAGCCCGGCCCGACCGCGCCATAACATTAAGTGAAGCTCGCTCCTGCTGTCAGACAGAGCAGGAGCGAGCTGCACTTAGTCTTATGGCGTGGTCGGGCCTGGCTGTGACTATACAGCTGGCCCGATGCACTGACTAAAAAAAACAGACCAGCTCAGCAGAGAGCAGAGAGCGGGTCTGTAAAAGCGGTATATATTTTTTAAATATTAAAAGGGAAAAAAGGCTTTTATAACTATAGCACTAAAATAATGTTATATAATTCTGCACTATGTGCAGAATTATATAGCATTATTTTTAGGTTTACTGACACTTTAAATTTATTAACCCCTATCCTACCACCCCTATACCGCCGCCACTATATTAAACTTATTAACCCCTAAACCTAAGTCTAACCCTAACCCTAACACCCCCTAACAAATATTTTTTACATAAATCTAAATAAAACTTACTATTATTAACTAAATTATTCCTATTTAAAAATAAATACTTACCTGTAAAATAAACCCTAAGATAGCTACAATATAACTAATAATTATATTGTAGCTATTTTAGGGTTTATATTTATTTTACAGGCAGCTTTGTATTTATTTTAACTAGGTAGAATAGTTATTAAATAGTTATTAACTATTTAATAGCTACCTAGCTAAAATACTTACAAAATTACCTGTAAAATAAATCCTAACCTAAGTTACAATTAAACCTAACACTACACTATCATTAAATTAATTAAATAAATTAACTACAATTACCTAAAATTAAATACAATTAAATAAACTAAACTAATTAATGCCCTACCCTATTCTAAATTACAAAGTAATCAGCTCTTTTACCAGCCCTTAAAAGGGATTTTTGTGGGGCATTGCCCCAAAGTGATCAGCTCTTTTACCTGTAAAAAAAATACAACCCCCCCAACATTAAAACCCACCACCCACATACCCCTACTCTAACCCACCTGAACCCCACTTAAAAAAAAACCCTGAAGATCTCCCTACCTTGAGTCGTCTTCACTCAGCCGAGCCGAATTCTTCATCCAAGCGGGGCAAGAAGAGGTCCTCCATCCGGTAGAAGTCATCATCCAAGCGGCGTCTTGTATCTTCATCCATACGGAGCGGAGCCTTCTTCCATCCAGCCGACGCGGAGCCATCCTCTTCAACCGACGAACTAACGACGAATGAAGGTTCCTTTAAGGGACGTCATCCAAGATGGCGTCCCTCGAATTCCGATTCGCTTATAGGATTCTATCAGCCAATTGGAATTAAGGTAGGAAAAATCCGATTCGCTGATTCAATCAGCCAATCGGATTGAAGCTCAATCTGATAGGCTGATCCAATCAGCCAATCGGATTGATCTCGCATTCTATTGGCTGTTCCGATCAGCCAATAGAATGCGAGGTCAATCCGATTGGCTGATTGGATCAGCCAATCGGATTTTTCCTACCTTAATTCCAATTGGCTGATATAATCCTATCAGCCAATGGGAATTTGAGGGACTCCATCTTGGATGACGTCCCTTAAAGGAACCTTCATTCGTCGTTAGTCCGTCGGTTGAAGAGGATGGCTCCGCGTCGGCTGGATGGAAGATGGCTCCGCTCCAGATGGATGAAGATAGAAGACGCCGCTTGGATGAAGACTTCTACCGGATGGAGGACCTCTTCTTGCCCCGCTTGGATGAAGAATTCGGTTCGGCTGAGTGAAGACGACTCAAGGTAGGGAGATCTTCAGGGGGTTAGTGTTAGGTTCTTTTAAGGGGGTTTTGGGTGGGTTAGAATAGGGGTATGTGGGTGGTGGGTTTTAATATTGGGGGGCTGTATTTTTTTTACAGGTAAAAGAGCTGATTACTTTGGGGCATTTCCCTGCAAAAAGCCCTTTTAAGGGCTGGTAAAAGAGCTGATTACTTTGTAATTTAGAATAGGGTAGGGCTTTTTTTTTATTTTGGGGGCTTTATTATTTTATTAGGGGGCTTAGATTAGGTGTAATTAGTTTAAACTTCTTGTAATTCTTTTTTTTTATTTTCTGTAATTTAGTGTTTTTTGTACTATAGTTTAGTTTATTTAATTGTATTTAATTTTAGATAATTGTAGTTAATTTATTTAATTAGTTTAATGATAGTGTAGTGTTGGGTGTATTTGTAACTTAGGTTAGGTTTTATTTTACAGGTAATTTTGTAAGTATTTTAGCTAGGTAGCTATTAAATAGTTAATAACTATTTAATAACTATTGTACCTAGTTAAAATAAATACAAAGTTGCCTGTAAAATAAATATAAACCCTAAAATAGCTACAATATAATTATTAGGGTTTATTTTACAGGTAAGTATTTATTTTTAAATAGGAATAATTTAGTTAATAATAGTTAGTTTTATTTAGATTTATTTAAAAAAAAATTTAAGGTAGGGGGGTGTTAGGGTTAGACTTAGGTTTAGGGGTTAATAAGTTTAATATAGTGGCGGCGGTATAGGGGGGGCAGGATAGGGGTTAATAAATTTAATATAGGTGGCGGCGGGGTCCGGGAGCGGCGGTTTAGGGGTTAAACATTTAATTTAGTTGCGGCGGGGTCCGGGAGCGGCGGTTTAGGGGTTAATGAGTTTAATGTAGGTGGCGGCGGTGTAGTGGGGGGAAGAATATGGGTTAATAAATGTAATGTAGGTGGCGGTGGGCTCCGGGTGTGGCAGTTTAGGGGTTAAACAATTTATTTAGTTTGCGGCGGGGTCCGGGATCTGCAGGATAGGGGTTAATAACTTTAATATAGGTGGCGGCGGTATAGGGGGCGGCAGATTAGGGGATAATAGGTAATATGTAGGTGGCGGTGGAGTAGGGGAGTGGCGGTTTAGGGGTTAATACATTTATTATAGTTGCGGCGGGGTCCAGGAGCAGCGGTTTAGGGGGTATTAACTTTATTTAGGTGCGGGGGGCTCCGGGAGCGGCGGTTTAGGGGGTAAAACAGTATAGTTTAGTTTGGGTGCTTAGTGACAGGGTAGCAAGAAAGCTGCGAAGAAGCCTATGAGCAGCGAGATCGATGACTGTCAGTTAAAAACAGTCTGCTGCTCAACGCTCCGTACTTGGTGCGCGGCTTCTTGACAGCTTTCTTGATAACTTTGGCGAACGTATTCAGGTCTGCGGCAGCTATGGTAGGCGAGCTTAGGCGAGCGTATTGGGGCGGCGAATGCAGGAAAGTTGACGGCTTCATACATAGAGGCCTATTTATTAAATATGAATATTGCATAATTTTTTTTTACATGTTTTCAGTTAATTAACTATATATCTTATTAAGTAATTCAGCATATACATATATGTACATACATTTTTTCAAACACAATATACTTTTCTGTGTTTATGGTAAGTGCTAGGTGAGGGTAAGCAGTTTTAACACTACTTTGATACAGGTGTTTCTAAAGCTTTTCCATCATTGGGTACTTCCCCTTTAAATAGCAGGGGTTGTACTAACATATCTCACTCCTATGATTAAGTGCCGAGCATAGGCACGAAACATGTAAGGAGGGTTATCACCTGCTACCCTTTGTATTCTTTGCCAATTGGCTTTTTTAAGACATGTGAAATAAAATATTTGAATTTTAAATTACTTCTTACTCTGCTTGTTGCTGCCGCATTTTTTCGTTTTTCTGGGATTACAAGCAGCGGAACCGGCTGCTAACAGCGGCGTGCACCCCCAGTGCTCCACTACTATTCTTCCCACACACTTCCGGTTAATTGAGAAACCGGCTAAAGGGCTTGCAGCGGTTCAGCGTTCGTGGAAGTTCCTGAGGAGTATTCTGGTAACCAGCTCGGTCTGACACCAATCGATGGATTTGGAGTAAGTGAACTTTGATTATACTACTGCTTTGTCGATATTGTTGGGATTTCTGTTTTAAAGATATACGGTCTTCTTGGTTATCCTTATGTGCCTTTAGCGTGCAGCAGGAGCGGTGGCTCATATCTGACAGCACAACAAACAGGCTTTTCAGTACATGGACTGACCTACTTAAGGAGATCGTTACTAATATATAAACAGCATATTAAAAGAAAGCAGTTTGATTTTTTCACTTACAAGTGGGTTCACTAGTGGAGCACTTTCAATAGGGGCATAGCAGAGTTAATACAGGGTATTGCAGCAGAGTTTTTGGTTTTAGCCTGCACACAGCACTATCCATTAACATGGAAAATGAGGGTGAAAGCTCTCATAAATCTTTTTTCAATGTACAACACCGCCAAAGTTTTTTTGACACCATTTTCAATGTTGCTGAACACTCTGGAGGGGGTCAGAGTGACATAAAGAGCCAATTTATTAAACTAGAGAGACTTTTATTAACAGATTTAAGATTAATGTGGGATGTGGTCTCTTTTGATCATTATATCAAAGCCATAAGAGTACCAAGGGGTTTGAGAATCAAAAAATACCCCTCCTTTGATCTAGAAGACCCAGACCTACAGACAGAATGGAATGAGGCATTAACCAAATGTTCTCTCACACTTATGGACATTGTTATCAGAAGTAAAACCAAAAAGAGAGATAATCTTAAATCTAAAATTGATAATATCACAGTAGATCTGAAAACCCTGAAATCAGATACTAAATATGGAGAATTTAAAAGCAATTTAAAAGCAAAAATACAAAAAACAGATGGAGAATTGGCGCAGAGAAAAGGCAATAAATTTAACAGAGATATGGAGGACTATTTGAATAACAAGGTGTATAACTGGTCAAGATTTCAGAACAGACCAAGAAGAAGGTCCTTTCGTCCACAAGGGGGCAAAAAGAATCAAGCATCATCTACAGAAAATATTGCAACAGTAAATCCTAAACCAATCTTGAAGCATAAATCTAAACGAAAAGTGGCCTTTTCTTCAACTGATACTTCAGATCAGGAATCATATATATCTGATGGAAGCGTTTCTTCAGGGCCTGTGGGGCCAAGATCTCTCTCTCCCCCCTCTCCACCACCTTTTCATTCTACTATTTCTTCTTCTTCTTCTAAGTCTATACTTCCTCCTTCCTGCCCCCTCTTGTCATTACAGGTTCTGAGTGACAGTGACACGGATGAGGAAGAAGATACAGCTGTATGTCCTAAAGATAAGGATAAAGATATATCGGCTGTCCCTTTAGGAGGCGCACAAGGAGGGCAGGCAGAAGAATCAAGAAAATCCCAAAGAAAATCACACAAGAAGGACTATCGGTATTGAACCTGTCTAAACTGGAACTCACAGAGGAAGAAAAATCACTACTGAGCAAGGGAATGGGCTTTGCCCCTACGAACACTTTTTCAGCTTTCAAAACTATCATTGACATTAATAAATTTGTCAAGAAATTGACATTAAAACGCTTTTTTAATTTGCAAAAGGAAGAATCTGCATTAGGAGAGTGTGCAAATGATAATTCAGATTTAATGGTTGACCATAGCAGTGTTGTAAGTGAGATGGGCTCAGCAACCCTCAAATTGTGGGACTGTATAACACTTAATGAATTAAAATCTTTAGAATGTGAATATGGTCCAGAGGACAGTGATATACAGTCACCCAGAAGGGGGAGGTCAGAGTTCTATCCCACAAACTTTAGGGGTCCATATATCAATCTGTATCAGAGGAGAGTCCAGAAGGATCTGTTAGATTTAGAGACAGAGATAAAAACAAAGGGCACCACTGGGAAACCTAATCTCACAAAAGCAGAATTTAATGCATTACACAAACTAAAACAAAATGATAGTATTGTGATAAGAACATCTGACAAGGGTGGTAATGTAGTGGTCCTAGATAAGGAATACTACTGCAATGAGGCTTACAGACAATTGTCTGATACCAAAACATACAGAAAGCTGGATAGGAATCCAACACAGATATTTAAGTCTAAACTATATTCAATAATAGAACAAGGAATAGCTATCAATGTCTTCACTGAGGAACAGGTCAAAAATATGATACCGGATTATCCATTAGTGCCTATATTCCATCATGTGCCTAAAACACATAAAAATATGACCTCTCCCCCGGGAAGACCTATCATTTCAGGCATTGGCTCTATGTTTGAGCCATTGTCTGAATGGGTCGACTCCATACTCCAGCCTTTGGTTAAAAGCCTTAATAGCTATTTACGAGATTCAACACATCTGTTGAATTGTTTGGAATATGTAGAATGGAACAAGGAGTTCAGATGGGTGGCCATTGATGCCACCTCTCTTTACTCAAGTATACCCCACACGCTAGGATTAAAAGCCATTAGATATTTTTTGGATACAGCCACACGTTATTCTTTAGAATTCAAACTTTTTTTCTGTGAAATCATTGAATTTTTATTAAAACATAATTTTTTTATGTTTAATAATGAATACTATGTGCAGGTTTGTGGCACAGCGATGGGGGCAAAATTTGCCCCCTCGTTTGCCAACCTGTATGTAGCGTGGTGGGAGGATTTATATCTTTACACTCTTTCCAATCCATTTGCAAAGCATATTATTAAGTATATGCGTTTCATAGATGATCTTATATTTATAGTGGAGGATAAACTTGAGTTGAGCACCTTTTTAGAGTATGTTAATACCAATGATTTAAATTTGAGATTCACAGGTGAATTACAACAATATAAAATATGCTTCTTAGATTTAGAACTTACAGGTGATCCAGAAAAAGGTGTAATAATGACTGACACATATCGCAAACCAACGGCTGGAAATACCATACTCCATGCCAAATCATGTCATCCTCCACATCTAATTAGATCAATCCCCAAAGCTCAATATATTAGAATGAGAAGAAACACTAATTGTACTGAGAAATTCAATTTACAATGTACTGATCTTACAAACAGATTAAAGCAAAGGGGATATTCGAATAAGATTCTTAATGAATCTCACGAAAAGATAAAATATAAGACTCAAAGAGAGGTTATTGCAACCAAAAAGAGATCAGATCAAGATTTTAGTAAGGACAAAATTGTCTTTACCACAGAGTATTCGAAACAATTCAATGAAATCACAGCTATTCTTAAGAAACATTTACACATATTAAAAGAAGATGAATCTTTGGGTAACATTTTTCACACTTGTAAATTTGTGTCCAAGAAACCACCGACTCTGGGCACCAGGCTGGTGCCTAGTATGGTAAATACAATAACAAATAAACGGGGGAGTAACTGGATAAGGAAAAAAGGCACATACAAATGTGGCACTAAACCATGCATTACGTGTGAAGTTATTGAAAGAAGTGATACTTTCACCAGTTCAGCAACACATGAAAGATATAATATGGAGTTCTATGCAAATTGTAGGACTGAATTTGTAGTTTATCTAATAGAATGTTCCCTTTGCTCCCTACAATATATTGGTCAAACGACCAGAGAGCTCCGATCACGTATCAGAGAACATATTAGGGACACTAAAAACTATAATAAAGACTCGGCGGTAGCAGTTCATTTTAATCAAACACATATGACCCACATAGCACATATTACTGTTAAAGTTATTGACAAAATTCAGTCACCCACTAGAGGGGGCAACAAACAAAAATTGTTGCTCAAACGTGAATTATTTTGGATTTACAAACTTAAAACGATAGTACCACAGGGTCTAAATAGAGAATGGGACATGTCCTATTATGTGGAGTAATTAATTATTTATATATATTTTTTTTGTCTATTTATTAAGGGTCAACTTAATTTACTATGCAGAAACTTTAACAAAGTCTTTTGAATAATAGTGCATATAGTAATTTACTTTTACCATATATTGGATCTTAAGTTCTCATTCGGTTCAATTTAAATATTATATACTTGGTTTGTATAAGCATGAATAAGCAATGGGATATATTTAGGTCCATAAATAGGAGCATATGAATATAGTCCCCTATTTCTTGATACAATTCCCTTTATATCTATTATAGGTATTTATCACAAAATAATAAACATATTTTAGGCTATAGGAGGTGACTTATAATTAGTATCCACAAAGACATAAGGTTACAAGGTTATAACATAGTGCTGAAGTTGTTGTTTTATGTGTACTTACATACCATATATAACTATATATCTTATTAAGTAATTCAGCATATACATATATGTACATACATTTTTTCAAACACAATATACTTTTCTGTGTTTATGGTAAGTGCTAGGTGAGGGTAAGCAGTTTTAACACTACTTTGATACAGGTGTTTCTAAAGCTTTTCCATCATTGGGTACTTCCCCTTTAAATAGCAGGGGTTGTACTAACATATCTCACTCCTATGATTAAGTGCCGAGCATAGGCACGAAACATGTAAGGAGGGTTATCACCTGCTACCCTTTGTATTCTTTGCCAATTGGCTTTTTTAAGACATGTGAAATAAAATATTTGAATTTTAAATTACTTCTTACTCTGCTTGTTGCTGCCGCATTTTTTCGTTTAACTGCAAAGGGCTCCAATGCACTTCTATATACGTCTATATATGTATACATATATATTTGTGTTTATATGTGTATATATGTCTGTAAATACATATATACACATATAAAATAAATACATAAATATATTATATACACATATAAATACAGAAATACATATGTACACACATATATATATATATATATATATATATATATATATATATATATATATATATATATATATATATATATATATATATATACACATTAAGACATGTATTTGTATGTATCTCTATGTTAAAGCATTTTACAGGCCTTTTTTCTGACACCTGAGACCTTATATCTCTGAGACCTTATAACTCTTTTTGTGCAATATTTGTTTTTTAATAATTTTATTAGTGTTATTATGAGTGTATATATACTCTGTAATGTACTTTTTATTTGTTTTGTGACAATTTTTGTTTCTTGTAACCAGAGCTCTGAGGTTGCTGTAATCATTCTAGCGTAAATCCCGATTGTGCTTACATGTTCGCATTTACTTTTAACTTGTAATACAAGCACCCCTTCCGACGCGTGCAAACTGCTGCGATAAACCCAATATCGCTTGTGCAAAGCAGTTTGCGCGCCAGTCGTAATCTGGTCCTTAATGTGTGACTGTATGTTCAGAAAAGGTAATAGGCTTGAAAAGTAATTTTACTTATTTTGTTCTCTAAGCCATAGCTTTACTAATTATGCACTTGTACTCTATTTAACATCCTTGTATAGCGAGATAGTTGCTTCCTAGTATTATTGTGGTAAAGACAGTCTTCTTTAAAGTTCATCATTTTAAAAACACACATAAAAGCACAAATGCAAAGTACTCTCTGTACATGAAAGTACACTCAAGATTTTTTTGTTTCTACTTTATAAATAATGTGTTTCCTACCTTATCATTAAATGCAAATTAGACCTGCAAGGAAAATTATAGCCATGGTTTACCAGCATGTACTGCATTAAAGTTGGTATTATGAAAAAGCAAAATGCATTTATAAACAAATTGTAAAAATAAAGGATTTTTGGATGATGACTACACACACACACACACACACACACACACAAACACAAACATTCACACCCACAGATATGCTACACAGTCATACTCGCACACACACACACAGGGCCGCCATCAGGGGGTTACAGGAGTGACTCTTATCAGGGGCCCAATGGGCCAGGGGGGCCCCATGAGTCATGAGCATGGGAAATGTTATTACAAAGAGTAAAGTATTAGCATTTGATAGGATTTCTGAGTGTGCACTAAACCACTATGCACAGTGTAAGACAGACTTGGCACTTTGTTTGTACAGTGTATGCCTGAGTCAGACGGCAGATCACTTTCATTTGCAGAGGAGGTAGGACTTACTTAGCAAATGTTTTATATTTCTTTGTGCAATTTCGGATTGTAACTTCAGTGTGGTAGCAGTTGTATGGTGGGGCCAGGAGTCCATAAAAACAAATTTTTTTAGCAGCAGTGTATTTATGATTATTTGACAATACTGTAGAAATTCTATATTTAAAACCATGCAGAAATGTTTCCTCCTCAATACACAAAGGGTAGGTGCCCTTTTGGCAGATATATATATATATATATATATATATATATATATATATATATATATATATATATATATATATATATATATATATATAATTTTAGTTTACTGCCCCTTTATGCAAGGACTTTCCAGTTTCAAGGAGGCATTTTATCTAAGATTTTTACATCTGCATAAAATGTTATACTCTCAGACTAAGATTGCTCAGTGCTTGAAATGAGACAGGTTAACTTAAAACTGTTCAGTTTACACTACAGCTGACTTAATTTTGAAATACATACCAACAAGCCTAAATCCTGCATTTAACCAGATCATTAATCTACCCAGATCATTAATGTACATTTTTGAATTCACAGAATTATTTTCTTTAAAACGTGATCTCTTAATTTCTGCATTTTTTTTTATCATGCATGTCACACACTGTTGATTTAGGGGATGCAAGGTGCATAAATGTTTCCTTCTGTGAGTGTTTCTGTGGGTGTCTGTGTTTATGTCTTTGTGCTTTGGTTTGTGTGTCTATGAGTGTGTATGTATTTTTTTTCTGTGGGATCTCTCTGTGAGGGTGGGTGTGTATGTCTTTGTGCATTTTCTGTGGATGTCTGTGAGGGTGTGTGCATATGTCTTTTAGCTTTATCTATTGGTGTCACTGTGAGGGTGTGTGTATGTTTGTCTTTGTGTATTTTCTCTGGATGCCTCTGTGAGGGAGGGTGGGTGTGTATGTCTGTGTTTTCTGTGGATGTCTCTGTGAGGGTGTGTGTGTGTGTGTGTATGTATGTATGTCTGTGTTTTCTGTGGATGTCTCTGTGAGGGTGTGTGTATGTCTTTGTGTGTTTTCTGTTGATGTTTCAGTGAGGGTGTGTGTATGTATGTCTTTCTGTGTTTTATGTGGTTGTCTCTCTGTGTGTGTATGCCTGTGTGTTTTCTGTGGGTGTCTGTGTGTTTGTATGTCTTTGTGTGTTTTCTGAGGCTGTCTTTGACCTTACTACTGATTAATTACATCTTTCTACAGACTTTGAGACTAATGAGACCTTTCCGGAAGTCACCAATCCACCATTTAACCTTTAAATTATTGTTTAGGCAGTTCAGGGCCCTTCCTTTCAGCCACTGCATGCTGTTGTCATCATTTCGTTGGCATTTTCCTTTACAAAAAGATAATCAGAACTCCATATTTTGTTTTCTAAATTTCCTTTTCTCCTGTTAAGTGTAGTCAGTCCACGGGTCATCCATTACTTATGGGATTATATCTCCTCCCTAACAGGAAGTGCAAGAGGATCACCCAAGCAGAGCTGCTATATAGCTCCTCCCCTCTACGTCATACCCAGTCATTCTCTTGCACCTAACTAATAGATAGGACGTGTGAGAGGACTGTGGTTATTAAAATTAGTTTTTATATCTTCAATCAAAAGTTTGTTATTTTAAACAGCACCGGAGTGTGTTGTTTTTTCTCAGGCAGCATTAGAAGAAGAATCTACCTGAGTTTGTGTATGATCTTAGCGGTCGTAACTAAGATCCATTTGCTGTTCTCGGCCATTCTGAGGAGTGAGGTAATTTCAGAACAGGGGACAGCGGGCAGGGTTCACCTGCAAAGAGGTATGTTGCAGTATATTATTTTCTAAGGAATGGAATTGACTGAGAAAATACTGCTAATACCCATATAATGTAAGTGCAGCCTTAAATGCAGTAGTAGCGACTGGTATCAGGCTGATATGTATGTATGTTTACACTGAGGTATTTCTGGGGAATGGAACTTCACTAAGAAAATACTGTATACATCTAACTTATATTTGAGCCCCCACTGCAGCGAAAGCGACTAGCAGCAGGCTTATTAATATCATTTCATAATTTTATTTTTAAAACGTTTACTGGCATGTTAATCGTTTTTCTCTGAGGTACTTGGTGATAAAACTTTTTGGGCATTATTTTTCCACATGGCTGTCGTTTACTGACTACACTACAGGAGAAAGGAATTTATCAGGTAAGCATAAATTATGTTTTTTTACAAAACTGTAGTTTACCTCATTACTTGTCATGTCAATGTAAACAAGTGCTGAGTGTCTGTTTGAATGTCTGTTTGGGTGTCTGTGTCTGAGTGTGTTTCTTTGCGTGTCTGCTAGAGCAGGGTGATTCAAACCTTTTTTTCCCAAGATTCAGTGCCATGATACCACACACCTTTGCGGCCCTATTTTTATGCTTGGTTTGAAAATATTAGTAAGTAATATACAACTTGATAGCTGCAATTTTTGGCAAAGTGACTAAAATATGTGTGTACTTTATTTCTGATTATAGTCAAACTTTAAAAAGTTGTAAAATGTAATAACACACCCTCACTCTCATACACCACACACACTTCCATATAACACACACACACACCCTCATACAACACAACCACTCAAACTCTCATACAACAAAAACTCCACAAACTCTTATACAACACACACACACATCACACACTCTCTCATACAACACACACACACAAACAACACACACACTCATGCTACACACACACACAACACACATACTCATGCAACACACAGAAACAAAACACACACTCTCATACAACACACAACCCACAAATATAAATACAAAACACACAAACACACCATACACACTCTTATACAAAACACACACACACACACCACACAAACTCTCATACAACACACACACACACACTCTCATACAACACACACACACCACATAGGCTCTCATACAACACACACACACACCACATAGGCTCTCATACAACACACACAAAAGTCGCGACCCAGTAAGCATGCTGTTGCGACCCAGTGATGGGTCCCGACCCGTAGTTTGAAGAACCCTGTGCTAGAGTGTCTATATGTGAATCCTTATGTGTGAGTGTGTGTGTTTCAGTGTATGAGTGTGTCTGTGTTTATGTTACTACCTTTACAACATTTCCAAGTTTAAATAGACACTTAAGAATAAAGTGCATATACGTTTTAGTCACTTGGTCAAAAATTGTACATATCAAAGGGGGGGGGCCCTGATCAATGGTTTAGTCAGGGGCCCCAAAATTTCTCGACGGCCCTGCCTACGCAGATGTTCCCGTACTGCTGAGCGGCACTGGAGAAAATCTGGGAGTTCAGCTGATTTTCTTCATTACAAATTCATCTTGCACTCCTACTATTCTGCCCTTAATCTCAATAAGCAGCACTACTTCTCTACTCTTATCTCTAATCTTTCTTCAAACCCAAAACGTCTGTTCTCCACTTTCAATACTTTTTTCCG
This sequence comes from Bombina bombina, assembly GCF_027579735.1. Taxonomy (NCBI): domain Eukaryota; kingdom Metazoa; phylum Chordata; class Amphibia; order Anura; family Bombinatoridae; genus Bombina; species Bombina bombina. Next base: position 410,203,870 of record NC_069499.1, on the reverse strand, counting down.
CCCTCCCCCAACTCCTAATACAACTTCTCTGTCAGCTCAAGACTTTGCTAGCCACTTAATTTACAAAATCGACTCCATCAGAAACGAAATCAGCTCTCAACATAATTCCATTCTCTCACCCCCTCAAATGCATCAATCAACCACAACCCACATAACCGTAAACTTAGCATATTCTCCCCTGTTACTGAGGAAGAAATTTTGGCACTTATACTGCGCTCTCACCTCACTACCTGTCCCCTTGACCCTATCCCCTCACAGCTACTCCCCTCCCTCTCTGCTACCATTACCCCTATACTCACATTTTCAACCTCTCCCTCAGCACCGGTATATTTCCCTCATCTCTGAAACATGCACTAGTCACACCTATCCTCAAAAAACCTTCCCTTGATCCTACCGCCCCATCCAACTACCACCCTATTTCCCTCCTCCCTCTTGCCTCAAAGCTTCTTGAAAAACTAGTATATGCACGCCTATCCCATTTCCTTACATCAAACTTCCTCCTTGACCCACTGCAATCTGGATTTCATCCCCATCACTCCACAGAGATAGCATCTGTTAAGGTTACCAATAACCTACTTACAGCAAAATCAAAAGGCTACTTTTCTCTGCTTATCCTCCTTGATCTGCCCGCAGCCTTTGACACTGTTGACCACCCTCTTTTGCTCCAAACCCTCTAATCCTTGGGCATCTGTGACACAGCCCTCTCGTGGCTCTCTTCTACCTGTCAAACCATACCTTTAATGTAGCCTTCTCTGGGGCCTCCTCTGCCCCATCACCACTTTCTGTCAGAGTACTGCAAGGCTCTGTCCTCGGTCCCCTTGCAGAGTACTGCAAGGCTCTGTCCTCGGAATTAAGGTAAGAAAATCTGATTGGCTGATCGGAACAGCCAATAGAATGCAAGCTCAATCTGATTGGCTGATTGGATCAGCCAATCCGATTGAACTTGAATCTGATTGGCTGATTCAATCAGCCAATCAGATTTTCTTACCTTAATTCCGATTGGCTGATAGAATCCTATTAGCCAATCGGAAATTCGAGAGATGCCATCTTGGATGACGTCACTTAAAGGAACCTTCATTCGTCGGTAGTCGTCGGAAGGAAGAGGATGTTCCGTGCCGGAGGTCTTGAAGATGGAGCCGCTCCTCGTCGGATGGATGAAGATAGAAGATGCCGCTAGGATGAAGATATCTGCCGGTCCGGATGTCCTCTTCTGCCTGGATTGGATGAAGACTTCTGCCGCTCCGGATGTCCTCTTTTGGTCCATCGGTGCCCGGCTGGGTGAACACGACTCAAGGTAGGGAGATCTTCAGGGGGGTAGTGTTAGGTTTATTTAAGGGGGGTTTGGGTTAGAGTAGGGGTATGTGGGTGGTGGGTTGTAATGTTGGGGGGCGGTATTGTGGGGGGTTTTTACAGGCAAAAGAGCTGATTTCTTTGGGGCATGCCCCGCAAAAATCCCTTTTAAGGGCTGGTAATAGAGCTGTTAACTTTTGTAATTTAGATTAGGGTAGGGACATTTTTTTATTTTGGGGGGCTTTGTTATTTTATTAGGGGGCTTAGAGTAGGTGTAATTAGCTTAAAATTCTTGTAATCTTTTTTTATTTTTTGTAATTTAGTGTTTGTTTGTTTTTGTAATTTAGTTTAGTTTATTTAATTGTAGGTAATTGTAGGTACTTGTAGTTAATTTAATTTATTTATTGATAGTGTAGTGTTAGGTTTAATTGTAACTTAGGTTAGGATTTATTTTACAGGTAATTTGGTAATTATTTTAACTAGGTAGCTATTAAATAGTTATTAACTATTTAATAGCTATTGTACCTATTTAAAATAAATACAAAGTTGCCTGTAAAATAAATATAAACCCTAAAATAGATACAATATAATTATTCATTATATTGTAGCTATATTAGGGTTTATTTTACAGGTAAGTATTTAGTTTTAAATAGGAAGACTTTAGTTAATAATATTTAATTTATTTCGTTAGATTAAAATTATATTTAATTTAGGGGGGTATTAGGGTTAGGGTTAGACTTAGCTTTAGGGGTTAATACATTTATTATAGTAGCGGCGAGGTCCGGTCGGTAGATTAGGGGTTAATACTTGAAGTTAGGTGGTGGCAATGTTAGGGAGGGCAGATTAGGGGTTAATACAATTTATTCTAGGGTTTGCGAGGCGGGAGTGCAGCGGTTTAGGGGTTAATACATTTATTAGAGTAGCGGCGAGGTCCAGTCGGCAGAATAGGGGTTAATAAGTGTAGGTAAGGTAGAGGCGACATTGGGGGGGGGCAGATTAGGGGTTAATAAATATAATATAGGGGTCGGCGGTGTTAGGGGCAGCAGATTAGGGGTTCATAGGGATAATGTAGGTTGCGGCGGTGTCCGGAGCGGAAGATTAGGGGTTAATAATAATATGCAGGTGTCAGCGATAGCGGGGGCAGCAGATTAGGGGTTAATAAGTGTAAGGTTAGGGGTGTTTAGACTCGGGGTACGTGTTAGGGTGTTAGGTGCAGACTTAGAAAGTGTTTCCCCATAGGAAACAATGGGGCTGCGTTAGGAGCTGAACACTGCTTTTTTGCAGGTGTTAGGTTTATTTTTAGCCCAAACTGCCCCATTGTTTCCTATGGGGGAATCGTGTATGAGCACGTTTTTCCAGCTAGCCGCTACCGTAAGCAACGCTGGTATTGAGGGTTGAAGTGGCAGTAAATTTGGCTCAATGCTCTCTTTTTGGAGCCTAACGCAGCCCTTCAGAGAACTCTCAATACCAGCGTTGTTTAGAAGCAGCGCTGGAAAAAAAAGACGCGTAGCTAACGCACCCCTTTGGCCGCAAAACTCTAAATCTAGGTGTATATTTTTATTTATGTATTATTTTTTTTTCTATACGTTTTCAAACACACAAATTTTTGGATATATTTTTTCCCACCAAGTTCATTTTTAAATTTAGATTTTTCTTTTTTCAACATTTGAGTTTTGTTTTTGTTTTTTCAACATCTGTAATATATTTTTTTCACATTTTTCACATTTATTACACATTTTTCACTCATTATCCTTTTCACTAGCTTTGGGAAGGAACAAATTATTCCTTAAGGATCCATTGCCATATATCCCTACCTATTGGACTAAGAAAATAATCATAATTTGACAATTTTATTAGGAATATTCACTTGCCATTTGGATTTACAGGACTATTGCAATATACTGTTTTAACTTGTTAATTACATGGATCCATGTTTTTTACTGTAATTGGAATTATCTACAACCATATTTATCTGTTAGTTTTATTGCTGAAAATAAATGTTAATAATATTTTTAAGTATACATCCTTAGCCAATTCTTAGATGCTCCTTGGATTTTGATCTTTTTAAGTCTATTCACATAAGGATAAGCTAGGTATCCGCACTCCTAGGAGCTATAAGGAATCCCAGTGGGTGAAGCGCTGTGAGATATTTGGTTAATGTCCTCTCACTACCTGAAGCTAAATCTCTCCAAAACTGAGCTCCTTATTTTCTCCCCTTCTTCTCAAATCTCCACCCCCAATCTCTCTATAACTGTCAAAAACTCCATCATTACCCCTACCCCGCATGCCCGATGTCTCGGGTCACATTTGACTCAGATCTTTCTTTTACTCCTCACATTCAGTCCTTGGCTAAAGCCTGCCGCTTCCACATTAAAAACATCTCTAAATTTAGACACTTCCTTACACAAGACACAACTAAGATTTTAATCCACTCTCTCTTCCTTTCCCGCCTTGATTACTGCAATTCTGTCCTCTCTGGTCTCCCCAGCTGCCGCCTAGCTCCTTTACAATACATAATGAATGCCTCTGCCAGGCTCATCTTCCTTACACTTCGCTCTTCATCTGCTGCACCTCTCTGCCAATCCCTTCACTGGCTTCCTCTTGCCTCTAGGATCAAACACAAAATTCTCACTCTGACATACAAAGCCCTCAACTGCAGACCTTGTCTCCAGATACTCTCCTTCCCGTCCCCTTCGCTCTGCTCATGACCACCTACTCTCCTCCTCTCTTGTTACCTCATCACACTCCCTTTTACAGGACTTCTCCGGACTGGCTCCCATCTTGTGGCACTCTCTGCCTTGCTCCACAAGACTCTCCCCTAATTTTGAAAGCTTCAAGCGCTCCCTAAAGACTCTACTGTTCAGGGATGCATACAACCTACGCTAACCTTTCTTTATACCAGTTCCTCTCCTCCATCGCTATCCCCTGAACCCCCTTAGCATGTAAGCCTAAGAGTCCAGCTGTTTGTAGATCACCTTCTTAAGAGCTGACTACAACAGTGCAACTCTTGGCGGGGCCCTCTATCCATTTGTTCCATATAATTGTTTTGTTGTACTCCACTTTTGTTTATAGAGCTGTGGAATCTGTTGGTGCTCTACAAATAACCGATAATAATAATTATAATAATAATTTTTGCTTTAGTCCATCAGTACATGAAAGGTATTGGATAACAATATTGACACTTATGGATATCCGACACGGGGTACTCCATTATCTATCCATTAAAGTTTATTATTTCCCCTCATAAGGTTCTCAGACATACATCTTTGTTTTTTATTGTTCTAGTGTAATCACCACAATTTTTGCAATTACAGATTATTAGCTCATGTCTTTCCATGTTTTCTCTACCTAATGTTGATATGTCTATTTTCGATAATTGAGATCCACTGCTGTTATTAATCAATTGTCATTAGCTGCATTTATCTAAATACCCATAACAGAAATCCACACTGCTGTTAATGACTAGTATAACTTACAATTGTCTATGTTTGTGGGAAACATATACAACTAGGGGTTCCTATTAGACTGTACTAAAGCCAGGCTTAGGCCCATATTGTCTGACATCTACCAGTAATTTCTAGAATATTTCCCTGCCCAAGTCTGAGACTTGATATATTCTGGATCAAATTCATATAAAATGATAGGATTCTATGCTAATTTGTCAATAATGTCTGCTGCTATGTTATAATCCTGCTCTTGTTTATTTAGCAATGTTTTGGGTCCTCCTCCCATATTATACTATATCTTTCTGTATGATCAAAAGTTAATTTTCTATTTTGAAGAGGATAATCAATTACATTATAGTGTATACACCCTGTACATAACTCTTAGTATACAATACTAAAGAATACAATTATATTATATGTTACTGTACCATGCCCAAGAGTGACTTTATATCATTCTAGTTTACCTCCAATGATCCTAGTTATTACATATAGTTCCAAGAGTGGCCTATCAATATTGTAGGAGGTTCATTTAAATATAAAAAAGAGGTTTCAGTTATACCTGCCTTATCTTTACTTGGTTTATCTATCTTTATATGAATATGTTTTTATTGTTGTATGAAAATTATGCATATATTACTATATTTTGAGACTTGGCAAACTTTATTTGTGTATTTATTCTCACTAAATACCAGCTATATATCTGTTTAGCCTACCTCCATTGAAGTTGAATATTAAATATAGGGCCAAGAGGAGCCTATCGATACAATAGGAGGTTCATATACTTATATAAAAGGAAGTGCCAGATATATATGTATTTTTTCCTCATCTGGTTTATATGTAATTGAATGTATATGTTTTCGATATAGTACAAAATGTCTTCATACCTGTTTATACTGAGTCATGGCAAATTATACTTGTAATGTAATTTTTGCTAAAAACCTCAATAAAAGAAATATTAAATTAAAAAAAAATTCATCTTTATTTTTCTTTCTTTCTTTTCCATTTAACTGTTCCATATATATACCTACATATATATATATATATATATATATATATATATATATATATATATATATATATATATATATATATATATATATATATATATATATATATATATATATAATTTTGACCTGTGCAAAAATAGATTCTTTTCAGTTTACATCAAAAAATATATAACAATTTTATTGAAGTCACTGTACAAGGAGGTCTGTTATTCTGCTTTTTATACAAAACACTTTGGCTACATTCTTTAAAAACACACATAATTTATGTATTTAAAACGACTACATAATGCTAAGCATTTGCCAGTTTGGAGCGTTGTGTTTTTGATTGTTTAATGCTTTTTGAAAACACCATTGTTCTGCCTTAAGGGCAAATATCATCTCCACAGAGAAAGTAAATGATATTGGAAAACTAAAGAAATCACATTGTGTTTTCATTTCACCAGCTGGGGCCCAGACTCGTGTCACTGAAGAGCCAGGAGTCAGAACAGTGGAGGGGACTGGCACACCTTTAGATTTAGTGACAGTGCCAATCAGCTATTCATAGTTTTTCAGGTGTTTTTTTCTCCCTTTGAAAATACAGCAATTCTACCAGTTTTTTTAAAAGACAGTTGCAACAGAATCCACGATTTTCCAATGGTATATTCTTGTTCTCAATTTCATCATTAGTGACTATACCCTCTTGATCACTTGCAGTTAGTGAAAAATATATTTTTCTTACTTCTTATTAGTAAATAATAATGATCATTCTTCCTTGCTATTAGTAGTGAATATGTTTTAGTTTTTTCACTTACGTCCCAAAGGTCAGGCGAGAATAACTAAAGAGCCTTGTCAGTACTGAAAACCCTCAAAGAACTTTGAAAGACAATTTTTAGGTTGAGAACTATTTATCTCTCTATGCCGGGTTCTGGATGTGAAGGAGAGACAACTACATTACATCTACTATGGTCAGGAAGCCTTAAATAAACAATTAATTAAGAATTACACACTAAAACTTGATACACAATGAACCTTCAGCAGAGGACATTAACGCAGCGGCCCAATAAATACAAAGTTATGCAAATGAGGCAGATTTCTTGTTCACTGAGTCAGCAGGTAGCTCCACCCCTCTCAAAAAAATGTTGTTCCATTAAAGGTTTGACCAAGAAATCCACAACGCACCATACATTTTGCATTATTCTTTAAAAGCTACTGTAAATAATTAAGGTATGAAGTGGAAATTACCACATTAAGTCATAAGGCTTTGCATATATAGGGCTCCATTTAAGAAGCTGTGAATGCAGCTTTGGAGAACCTTCGGCTGCAGGCTTGCATGAGTGAGCCTGCAGCCAATAGTTAATGAGGAGAGGTCATCATACCGCTGCTTCTTAACCTGCTATGCCAACTCTAAAGTAGCTATTGTCAATCCCCCAGGACTTCTCCAACCGGGTGTTATTGTCAGCCCCTGCTTGCGTGAATAGCTTCCTCTCCGGCCCTTGTAAAATGGACCCAAAAGAACACTCACAAACACATCATTGAGAGTAAATACAATCAGCAACTGCATGTCAAGGAGTTAACCTTTTATATGTAAATTCACATACCTTTTTTTTTATCTTCATTCACACACCTCTGTCCATCATCATTACAAACTCTGTTAACACACCCTTCCTACCTCCATCTGAACACCTTTAAGATCTCAATTCACACACCTTTCAGATTACCATTTACAAACCCTTTATATCTTCATTCACACACAGAATCACACAGCACAAACAATTCCTATTTCATACATTAGATTACATAGATAGGCGCTATATCAGAAGGTGTGATATAACATTACCAACTTACAATTACATTCAAAGTACAAGTTTTTAGTCACTAAAGGGGTGGTTTCCTATGTACACAGCATTGTGCTGTTCCCTACAAAAATTACATTTAAAAACACACTAGAGGGGTTGTGCTGGTTAAGGGCATATTATATGCTGTCACAGATCTTTCCTAACCAGTGTCAGGATACCCTAGTATCAGGCATGAAATAAAACTGCCAAACAGCCTGTTACGCATTATGTATAAGTGAGGCTTTTGTCACTAAAGGGGGTGCTTTTGCATACCAACAGATGCTTTTAAAAAATGTGTTTCCCATGCTATTCAATATTTGTCTTGTTTTAAACAAAATGAATACCAGCCATCGGTAGACCATTTTCATTCATTTTCGTTAAACAAATGTAACGTATAACAAATGTATAATATGTATAACTTCTTAAAATACTCAATCTGCAAAATAAGTATAGTTCCAAAATACTTTGCTAAGTTGTTCAAGAAAGGAAATAAAATAGAGAACCCCTGTCAAATAACATCTTAAGGTAATAAATATAGCTTATAAAGTTTCATAGAAATATAGTTAAATAAAACAATCTGCAGTTATATAGAATAGCGGTCTTTACAAAACCACTTCCTTTAAATCTATGTAAATATTTCAAAATAGGCAATGGCAGTTAAGGAAGACTAGTTTATCCCCAGAAGTTTCAGTGTCACTCTCCGTGCTCTGTGCTATCTACGTGTCTAACACTCAGAGACACCCAGATTCCTCTATGTAGACTGGTTACACCAGGGAAAGGATCTCTTATTTTACCTTAAAGGGACAGTAAAGTCAAAACAAAACTTTTATGATTTGCATAGAGCAATTTTAAAAAATTTTCCAATTTACTTCTGTTATCAAATTAGCGTTGTTCTCTTGGTATCTTTTATTGAAGAGCAAAACTAGGTAGGCTCATAAAAGCTCAGGAGCGTGCAGCAGTGTTTTGCAACATTGAATAACAAAGATACAAATAATGTTGCAAAACACTGCTGCCATAGACTACTAAAGACACGTGCACACTCCTGAGCTTTTATGAGCCTACCTAGTTTTACACTTCAATAAAATATACCAAGAGAATGAAACAAATTTGATAACAGAAGCAAATTGGATTGCTGATTAAAATTGTATGCTCTTCCTGAATTAGATTTAAAAAGAGAAGACATGTAATTGCAAATGTGTTGTGATACAAATCACAAAAATACAGGTGGCCCTCGGTTTACAACGGTTCAATTTACACCGTTTCAGAATAACAACCTTTTTTTCCAGTCATGTGACTGCTATTGAAAAGCATTGAGAAGCAGTGCATTCATTAAAATATAGTAGGTGGAGCTGTCTGCTTGTGTTGCAGCAAAGCCAAGCAAACTGAAATTAATCAGTTTAACCAGACCTGAGCTATCGAGCAGATTTCAAAGGAACAAGATCTTCCTGTATATAAATCAGTCCAGATTGGAATGCATAGAAAGAACTGTTTGCAGAAAAATGCAAGTTAAGTCTGTGTTGTGTGATTATTTTATTAGGTTTATAATGCTGTTTAGCAAATGTTTTTGTTCATTTAACTTAGTTTAATTATATATTCTGTGTTGTGTGATTATTTTATTAGGTTTATAATGCTGTTTAGCATTTAAAGTCTTCATTTCAAAGCTTTAAAATAATGTATTAGGTGTTACTTATGTCAATTTTGAGAGGGGCCTGGAACCTAACTCCCTCACTTCCTATTGACTTACATTATAAACTGGGTTTTAATTTACAACGGTTTCAATTTACAACTATTCTTTCTGGAACCTAACCCCGACATAAACTGAGGGCTACCTGTTACTCGTCAAGCCATGTACATATTTTGATACTTATTCAAAAGGAATGTTGTAGAAACATAATTCACACCAACATATGGAAATCTTGTATATATGTGTGAAAAACATTTTAATCTTTGTAAATTGTCATTTATTCAAAAATGTTATAAAAGTGTTATTAAAATATCTAGAACTGCTGCCTATAAGTCTTCATTTATATATAATTATTGTTGCACAGTATAAGGATTCAATGCCATAACATATATAAACATAGTTTAATTTGTGTGTTCTGCTGTCTTGACTACTTTGCCTTATTGCTTATAAAGCAGTTCACCATCAAGCAAATGGAAACCTTTTGTAGTATTAGGTGTGGGTTTTGTGTGTTCGAGACAAATTCCCTTATTTTAATAGCAATACACTTGAAACTATCCAAACGTCTGGCATGTTATTTTTTTATTGATATTTTGCATGAATAGTTAATAGTGGGGACCCATACTTCATGTATATTTCAAGAATAGCCAACCAAAGAAGACATCAGCAGTAATGGAGGTTCTTCAAGGTAGAATTATACCTTCCTGAGTTGGGTCCCATTTTCCTTCTAACTTTACACCTTGAGCCAAGATTAGAGAGTATATTCCATTTTATTTTTAATGGGGCAAGTGGTATAACTTCTGATAAGCTGTATAGCTCAATAACTCCAAAAAAAAAATATGGATGCAAAGCCAGGAATACTTATAAACAGGCACACACCAGGGTGTGAATAAATAGGATAACAATAAATTTAGAGTTGTGAGGGTTGATTGACAATGGAAATCCTGTAATGTAAGATAAATACAAATTTAAATAACTAATAGCACTTAAATAGTTAACTTCACTACATGGAAAAATAAAATTTAAATTAATGTAAACTAAGTTTCAAAAAGGTAAAACGTGTTATGTTTATAACTTAAATTAAAATAAAAGTAAAGCACTCCTAAACTTTCTAGCACCAAAGTGTTGTTGCATTACTATGTAACAAAAATATTTTTAACATAACAAAAATAGAAAATAATAAAAAAATATTACAGAGAATAAATCTGCAGTGAGACAATTTGCTATGGATGTCACTGTGTCACTGTGTCAGTGTCTTTGTCTCAAATCTCTGCCTCGTTCAGTGTAAGCAAACTAACTGCTAGCTCATTGAGGATCTTGCAAAGTTTTAACTCAAATGGCATGCACAGCCTTAAACATTTTATTTTCTCTGCCAATCTCTTAGGATTCTGGATTGGCTAGATATTACTGTCCAGCTTTACCCTAAAAAGCTACAGGAACAACCAATAAAATCCCTAACAGTATGATCATTTTAATTGGTTAAGTACCTGCTCCATTCATAATAATGAATGAAGAAACTAATTTAATTCATTCAGTCACTCATTTTTTCAAATCATTTTTAGATATATTTCTTGGTTTTGTAAATAAGTTATTTATTTTCATATGAATGTAAAGATAATGACAACTGTTTTATTTTTACATTTGTATGTACAATGTAAATGTATTGCCATGCCTTTTTTCCTGCGTGTTACTGTTACTTCCTCTATTGCTCGCTCCTTGCTCTCTTTGTTATTTGCCTACTCTATTCTTCTCTTTGTTCAATTATTAGCCTCTAAACCCTTATTTTTCCTCTGATATCGCTCCTCCACTTTTTGCATACTTCCGCTTCTCTCTTTTTGCTGCTACTGAACACAGGATGTCATTTAATGCTGATTTCTACTTCTAAAGATGATGGGAAGGGATACAGATGGCAGAAAAAACAGAGACACTGGGAAGATAACACAAACAGCCAACAATTTTTTGGACGGAGGCCAGACTCAAATATGAGAGAAAGAGGTCAAGATGTGATTTTCCATTACAACACTCGCAGGGGCAGCCCTCATGGAATTCTATATAATAAAAGGGGCTGTCTCTGTTGCAGGATGTCTCTCACACAAATAATGAGAGCTCTCTGCTAGATAAAAGTTTGCAATGGAGGGTACAGAGGGAGAAACCAGCACTTAATACAAACCAAATTATGCTGTTTTCAGTCCACTGTACCTTAAATTTGCTGTAATATTCATCTACCTAGGCTTTCCTTTCAGAATAATTCCTGTTCTGAGTATTTTGGTGAAAAATGTGCCACTTGTAACTGGCAAGAAAAAGCAGTGAGATCTGTAGTGTGAAAATGCTTATAGAATTACTCTGGGATTTGAGAGAAAATTTAATATACACCCATGGAACACCCAAGTTCAGCCTATTTTATGAAAATATAACAATTATGCTTTTGTATTTTGTACTTTTAACTACACATTTCTTGCTTTTTTTTTTGCACATTAAGGGTTAGGTTAGGAATGGTCTGTAACTGTAGCACAAGTGCGATATTGGTTTTCTTTAGGCTCCCTAGAGCATCTTCAGCCTCTCTAGCCTCACCAGTCCTTATGTTATTAAAATAAAGTAGATCCACAGCCAAGGAGAATTGAAAGTGTAACTTTTAATGTATCATATTAGTAATGACATAGAGGGATGTTTGCTTTGCGAGCTTATGCTACCCTCTATGTCATTACTAATATGATACATTAAAAGTTACACTTTCAATTCTCCTTGGATGTGGATCTACTTTCTTTTTGTTGCAACTCTATTTTAAAGCGTGGGAGGCTTCCAGATCCATTGAGTGCTGAAATAATCCTGTCCAATCATCTTCCCGAAGCTGGTCACGTGACTTTCCGAGTGAGGCACCTTAATTTGAATTTGGCCTCTTTCGCATCTGTGGAGCTCAGACCCAGTAATGGGCGGGGCGAAAAGCAGCAGGCAGGACTTACCTTGAGAGACTGTCACCACACTGATATAAGGTACTGATCTCCCATTGTGTGATGCTTCTCTCTTCTGTTTGTACACAGCGGTTGTTGTTGTGAGTTCCTGGAGTGACACTTGCCACATGCACATTAAGCTGTTACGGTGTTACAAGAGTGCATTCTCATTTGGATACAACTCATATGAGATTTAGTATTGCTATATCTGGGACATTCTTGTGATTTTGATAGTTTCTTATGTTATTAAATACTATTTAATAACATATGGACTGGTGAGGCTAGAAAGGCTAGTGAGTCTAAATGAAACAATATCACACTTGTGCTATAGTTAGCGCACCACTCGTAATCTACCCCTTAGTGTACTTAAATTACAATTTGCGCTGTGCATAGTTAATACAATTTATTCCTGTGTAGTTTATCTGTAAAGTTTCTGAGAAAATATGATTTTTGGTGTACAATTTTGTTAGGAATTTTGATGCATCTTTACAACACAATATTTCCCTGTGTATTTTTGTGTGAATGGTTCAATTAATTAATTGTTTTATAAGACTTATAAATTACTAACTTTATTGTGCACTTTAGTAATGTATGCATCTCCTTCCCATACGAAAATGCAGTATATGCCCCTTAACGAGACATCCTGTTTTCTTAAGGTAAAAATTGGCTTTATTTTATTACACCAGGGAAATAGAAAGACTGGCGAGCATTCTTATAGAATCTCACCAGCCCAGAGATATTCTAGAATCAGGGTCGAAGACTTAAAAGACTACAGGGAGATACACCAAAGTCATGGAATATCCTTATCTCACTAGTTCATCTGGTATTTTCGTTACAAACCACTAAAAAGCAGGGGTGTTCATTGTAAGAGAAAGAAAATAAATTTAACATATACATGATACACAAGTATATATTTCTGTTTGTTTACAAAAAAGGTTCCACATTAAGCAGTTACCATCAAATCCTAATAAAAAGACATTACACTGCTGGATACAACTACCATAGCATGGTTACTACTTACATTTATATTGTTTTTCCTCATGTGCATGTAGCCTTCTTCAAAGCTATTCACTTATTTAAATATATTAAAAAGTGCTGATTAGTCATGTTCAGCATCTCCCCACTGGGTGCCGCCATCTTGCAATTTAAATATTCTTGTACTCTGTGACAGAAGTGGTGCACATTCACAGATCAGTGATATTGTTGTCTTCTCCAATGTCACTTATCTGTGAAAGTGAACTGCTTCTGTAACAGGATGCAGCAATACATGTATACCAAGATGGTGGCAACCCATATAAAGACGCTCAGTATACATAAATATGAAAGGACAGATACTAGGGCCTAGATTTGGAGTTCGGCGGTAGCCGTCAAAACCAGCGTTAGAGGCTCCTAACGCTGGTTTTGGCCGCCCGCTGGTATTTGGAGTCAGTGATTAAAGGGTCTAACGCTCACTTTTCAGCCGCGACTTTTCCATACCGCAGATCCCCCTACGCCATTTGCGTAGCCTATCTTTTCAATGGGATCTTTCTAACGCCGGTATTTAGAGTCGTTTCCGAAGTGAGCGTTAGAGCTCTAACGACAAGATTCCAGCCGCCTGAAAATAGCAGGAGTTAAGAGCTTTCTGGCTAACGCCGGTTCATAAAGCTCTTAACTACTGTACCCTAAAGTACACTAACACCCATAAACTACCTATGTACCCCTAAACCGAGGTCCCCCCACACCGCCGCCACTCGATTAAAATTTTTAACCCCTAATCTGCCGACCGCCACCTACGTTATATTTATGTACCCCTAATCTGCTGCCCCTAACCCCGCCGACCCCTGTATTACATTTATTAACCCCTAACTTGCCCCCCACAACGTCGTCGCCAGCTACTTAAAATAATTAACCCCTAATCTTCCGACCGCAAATCGCCGCCACCTACGTTATCCCTATGTACCCCTAATCTGCTGCTCCTAACATCGCCGACCCCTATATTATATTTATTAACCCCTAATCTGCCCCCCTCAACGTCGCTGACACCTGCCTACACTTATTAACCCCTAATCTGCAGAGCGGACCTGAGCGCTACTATAAAAAATGTATTAACCCCTAATCCGCCTCACTAACCCTATCATAAATAGTATTAACCCCTAATCTGCCCTCCCTAACATCGCCGACACCTAACTTCAATTATTAACCCCTAATCTGCCGACCGGAGCTCACCGCTATTCTAATAAATGTATTAACCCCTAAAGCTAAGTCTAACCCTAACACTAACACCCCCCTAAGTTAAATATAATTTAAATCTAACGAAATAAATTAACTCTTATTAAATAAATTATTCCTATTTAAAGCTAAATACTTACCTGTAAAATAAATCCTAATATAGCTACAATATAAATTATAATTATATTATAGCTATTTTAGGATTAATATTTATTTTACAGGCAACTTTGTAATTATTTTAACCAGGTACAATAGCTATTAAATAGTTAAGAACTATTTAATAGTTACCTAGTTAAAATAATAACAAATTTACCTGTAAAATAAATCCTAACCTAAGTTATAATTAAACCTAACACTACCCTATCAATAAAATAATTAAATAAACTACCTACAATTACCTACAATTAACCTAACACTACACTATCAATAAATTAATTAAACACAATTCCTACAAATAAATACAATTAAATAAACTAGCTAAAGTACAAAAAATAAAAAAGAACTAAGTTACAGAAAATAAAAAAATATTTACAAACATAAGAAAAATATTACAACAATTTTAAACTAATTACACCTACTCTAAGCCCCCTAATAAAATAACAAAGCCCCCCAAAATAAAAAATTCCCTACCCTATTCTAAATTAAAAAAGTTACAAGCTCTTTTACCTTACCAGCCCTGAACAGGGCCCTTTGCGGGGCATGCCCCAAGAATTTCAGCTCTTTTGCCTGTAAAAAAAAACATACAATACCCCCCCCCAACATTACAACCCACCACCCACATACCCCTAATCTAACCCAAACCCCCTTAAAGAAACCTAACACTAAGCCCCTGAAGATCTTCCTACCTTGTCTTCACCATACCAGGTTCACCGATCCGTCCTGGCTCCAACATCTTCATCCAACCCAAGCGGGGGTTGGCGATCCATAATCCGGTCCAGAAGAGGCTCCAAAGTCTTCCTCCTATCCGGCAAGAAGAGGACATCCGGACCGGCAAACATCTTCTCCAAGCGGCATCTTCGATCTTCTTCCATCCGGAGCGAAGCGGCAGGATCCTGAAGACATCCAGCGCGGAACATCCATCTGGACCGACGACTGAACGACGAATGACTGTTCCTTTAAGGGACGTCATCCAAGATGGCGTCCCTCGAATTCCGATTGGCTGATAGCATTCTATCAGCCAATCGGAATTAAGGTAGGAATTTTCTGATTGGCTGATGGAATCAGCCAATCAGAATCAAGTTCAATCCGATTGGCTGATCCAATCAGCCAATCAGATTGAGCTCGCATTCTATTGGCTGTTCCGATCAGCCAATAGAATGCGAGCTCAATCTGATTGGCTGATTGGATCAGCCAATCGGATTGAACTTGATTCTGATTGGCTGATTCCATCAGCCAATCAGAAAATTCCTACCTTAATTCCGATTGGCTGATAGAATCCTATCAGCCAATCGGAATTCGAGGGACGCCATCTTGGATGACGTCCCTTAAAGGAACAGTCATTCGTCGTTCAGTCGTCGGTCCGGATGGATGTTCCGCGCTTCGCTCCGGATGGAAGAAGATCGAAGATGCCGCTTGGAGAAGATGTTTGCCGGTCCGGATGTCCTCTTCTTGCCGGATAGGAGGAAGACTTTGGAGCCTCTTCTGGACCGGATTATGGATCGCCAACCCCCGCTTGGGTTGGATGAAGATGTTGGAGCCAGGACGGATCGGTGAACCTGGTATGGTGAAGACAAGGTAGGAAGATCTTCAGGGGCTTAGTGTTAGGTTTCTTTAAGGGGGTTTGGGTTAGATTAGGGGTATGTGGGTGGTGGGTTGTAATGTTGGGGGGGGGGTATTGTATGTTTTTTTTTACAGGCAAAAGAGCTGAAATTCTTGGGGCATGCCCCGCAAAGGGCCCTGTTCAGGGCTGGTAAGGTAAAAGAGCTTGTAACTTTTTTAATTTAGAATAGGGTAGGGAATTTTTTATTTTGGGGGGCTTTGTTATTTTATTAGGGGGCTTAGAGTAGGTGTAATTAGTTTAAAATTGTTGTAATATTTTTCTTATGTTTGTAAATATTTTTTTATTTTCTGTAACTTAGTTCTTTTTTATTTTTTGTACTTTAGCTAGTTTATTTAATTGTATTTATTTGTAGGAATTGTGTTTAATTAATTTATTGATAGTGTAGTGTTAGGTTAATTGTAGGTAATTGTAGGTAGTTTATTTAATTATTTTATTGATAGGGTAGTGTTAGGTTTAATTATAACTTAGGTTAGGATTTATTTTACAGGTAAATTTGTTATTATTTTAACTAGGTAACTATTAAATAGTTCTTAACTATTTAATAGCTATTGTACCTGGTTAAAATAATTACAAAGTTGCCTGTAAAATAAATATTAATCCTAAAATAGCTATAATATAATTATAATTTATATTGTAGCTATATTAGGGTTTATTTTACAGGTAAGTATTTAGCTTTAAATAGGAATCATTTATTTAATAAGAGTTAATTTATTTCGTTAGATAAATATTATATTTAACTTAGGGGGGTGTTAGTGTTAGGGTTAGACTTAGCTTTAGGGGTTAATCCATTTATTAGAATAGCGGTGAGCTCCGATCGGAAGATTAGGGGTTAATAATTGAAGTTAGGTGTCGGCGATGTTAGGGAGGGCAGATTAGGGGTTAATACTATTTATGATAGGGTTAGTGAGGCGGATTAGGGGTTAATAACTTTATTATAGTAGCGCTCAGGTCCGCTCGGCAGATTAGGGGTTAATAAGTGTAGGCAGGTGTCGGCGACGTTGTGGGGGGCAGGTTAGGGGTTAATAAATATAATATAGGGGTCGGCGGTGTTAGGGGTAGCAGATTAGGGGTACATAGGGATAACGTAGGTGGCGGCGGTTTACGGAGCGGCAGATTAGGGGTTTAAAAAAATATGCAGGTGTCAGCGATAGCGGGGGCGGCAGATTAGGGGTTAATAAGTGTAAAGGTAGGGGTGTTTAGACTCGGGGTACATGTTAGAGTGTTAGGTGCAGACGTAGGAAGTGTTTCCCCATAGGAAACAATGGGGCTGCGTTAGGAGCTGAACGCTGCTTTTTTGCAGGTGTTAGGTTTTTTTTCAGCTCAAACAGCCCCATTGTTTCCTATGGGGGAATCGTGCACAAGCACGTTTTTGAGGCCGGCCGCGTCCGTAAGCAACTCTGGTATCGAGAGTTGCATTTGCGGTAAAAATGCTCTACGCTCCTTTTTTGGAGCCTAACGCAGCATTTGTTTGAACTCTCGATACCAGAGTTAAATTTATGGTGCGGGCAGAAAAAAGCCCGCGGAGCGTTAACAGCCCTTTTACCGCCGAACTCCAAATCTAGGCCTTAGTGTGCACCTTTTTTATGTTTTCTGGAAAAAATATGGGGAAACACGCTTAATAAATACTTATGAATATTTATCACATTAGGTGTGTAAATGAAAAGTACAAACAACTCTGTTGATATAAGTTTTATTTCATATTCCTTTAAAGAAAGTAAAAAAAAATATTTTCAATCACATACTAATAGGCTAATGCTAACCTCAGTGCCAAATCTCCCTAGTACTTAAACCCTAACCACAACATCTACCTATCACACTAAGCAATGCCCCCTGTCTCATTACCCACAACTCATGGACTATCCCTAGCGCTGAAGGGACCCTCCCTGTATGACTCCTTGGGACCTAAGAGTCTATTCCTCTATGTCCTTCTCAAAATACCTCTCCCTAGTAACCAATGGATCCACTAGCAATAAAGGGACCTCTTTTGAATGAAGAAGTCTGATAACCAATTAAATTAAAAGCAGTGATGTGTCATCATAGGAGGCCTATGTGGGTATTACACTTTTTTTTTTCTTTTTTTTTTTAAAGATGTATTTATTACAAAGACAAAGAGATATACTGCAATTTCCATGATACAATATAGGAACAAGTATCACAATAAAAAGAGACAGGATACATACTTAATTGGTTAACAAAAACAGTGTTTGCAGATGTGACAAACAGGGAGAAAAAATACTTAGGAAAATAATTGATTAATTAATTGAATAAATTAAATAAAGTGCCTGTGCAACAATGTAAATCATACAAAAACTTTAAGACCGGGCAAATATGTGGCATTAGTAAATGCAAACAATACACGTTTAATTCCTGTCAATAATATGATTCTTACATCTTTGTTATTTTTCTTCTTTAACCCCCAACCCCCCCATGGACAACCGTCCCAATCAAACAACTGGCTACACCCAACCTACTACCACAGAAACAGAACAAACAAACGAGAAAGAAAGAAAGAAAGAAAGAAAGAGAAAAAAAAAAAAAACCCTCTCCCCACTCTCCTCCATCAGGTTCTCAATCATTAGCCTCCACCCATTCGCCAGGGAAATGGCCAGCCAAAATGTTCAACTGGACAAATTCCGAATTTCTAAAAGGCTTAATAAGCTTTTTTTGCTGTGGTAAGGGTAGAGATCTTACATAGATCTCCCATTTTTAAAAAAAGACCATTAAATGTTTTTCTTGCGGGTATGGTACATTAAACTGCTCAGTTATAAAATGACTACACAGGGCTGTTTTAAATTGCTCCATTGAAGGTGCAACTGATGCTTTCCATGATTTGAAGAGTAGATTACGTGCCGTTAATATTATAGTATTTATCAGACTATAGTTCTTAATTCTACCCTGAAATTTTACCAAAAAGAAAACCTCGATTGAGGTTATTTTATGGTTTTAGCACCGCCATCATCCAAAATGTGATTCTTCCCCAATATTGGCTTACTTTAGGGCAGCTCCATAGACAATGGAATAGATCCGCCCCTGTGGATGAGCATCTGGGGCAGTTAACCCTTGTTTTGTACCATTTTGATAGAATCTCAGGAGTGAGATATCTCTGTAACCCAACTTTTATCTGTGCTTCCCTCCAAGATGTCGGGACCCAGCTTTGTTGAATTATTTTATAGCTACTCACAATAGTCTGCTCGGTTATGTCCGGGAATAGCTTGCTCCACTTAATAACCATCTCGCTTACTTGCTGTGTAGACACTTTCTGATTTAAAAATAGGTACAAAGGGGAAACTGCATATATACCTGCCGCATAAGCGGAGATCAGGGCCTGTAGTGCACCTATGGACCAGTTGTTCCCATACTTCATGCAAAGCTCCTGTAGAAAGTGTCTGATTTGAAGATAAGCGTAAAACTCACGCACACCTAGATCAAATCTTGTTGCAATTTCTTGACATATTAATGGGTGACCCCTTATATCTCGTATTTGCCACAATGTTTGGAGACCTTTACGCTCCCAATCTTTAAATATCTGATTAGAAATACCGGGGCTGAACTCAGGGTTACCAACTATAGGCAAATACTGCGAGACATAAGGTGAATTGCCTGCTTCAGCACATAATTTCTGCCAAGCCCCTATAACGTTCTTAAAAGTGCCTAGGTAGAATATGTTAGATGGAATTGAAGTAAATGGGCAGTGTAGCAAAGCCTTTAGCTGAAAGGGTGCCACAATCTTAGATTCCCATTTAAATGATGATATTTGTTCCTTCTCCGTTATCCAATCCAGTGCAAATCTGGCGATAATAACCTAATTATAAGTCAAAATATTAGGAAGCGCCAGACCGGCTGATATCTTAGAATTCATTAGCCTATGGACGGCAATCCGCGGTCTCTTCCCGTTCCACAAAAACTTGGAGCAAGCCTTATTATATATAGTGATGTCTTTCTTGTGCAAAAACCATGGAATATTTTGCAGGATATAAAGAAGCTTTGGAAAGATAACTGATTTAATTAGGGTCACCCTGGCAGAAAGGGATATCGGGAGCATAGCCCATTCCTCGAGCTTTTTCTTACAAGACTCTATTGCAATCCTATGATTTGACCTGTACCAATCCCCCGAGTTGTTAGATAACCGTAAGCCTAAGTATGTAATTTGAGAGACTTCTTGAAAAGGATGGATAATGTCCAGTGTGGGATTCTTATATAGCCACATTAATTCTGATTTAGACATATTAATTTTAAACCCAGAGATTTCTCCAAACTCTTGCATAACAGTCCGTAAAGTGGGCAAGGCGACCTCAAGGTTCGACAGAAATAGCAAGAGGTCATCCGCGTAGAGTAAGAGGACCAACTTCTCACCTGCCAGAAAGATCCTTTCCAATTCTTGCCGTAATCTAATAGCCAATGGTTCAACACTAAGGTTGAACAGATAAGGAGAAAGTGGGCAGCCCTGTCTAGTCCCTCTAAATGAATCAAAACGTTGGGTAGCTGTATTATTAATAATCACCGCGGAAGAAGGCACACTATAAATTAAATGTATATAATTACTAAAGGATCCCGAGAAACCAAATCGCTCCAGTGTGGTAAATAGATGGTCCCAGCTGACCCTATCGAAGGCTTTTTCTGCATCGACCGTCAAAATAGCCTTGTCTATACCCTCATGGAATTCCATAGCCTTCTTCCTATTCCAAAAGAATTCAATCAAGATTAGTAATTTCCTCATATTCCTAACTGGATTACGCCCAGGCATGAAGCCAGATTGATTCTCATGAACTAGATCCCCCATATGGGGTTTCAATCGTGCCGATACAATGGCTGCCAGCAGCTTATAATCGGTATTTAAGACCGAGATAGGCCTGAATGAACTTGGTTCCTCGGGATCCTTGCCCTTTTTTAGAATTAATGAAATATTTGCCGCAGTAAAAGAGGTGGAGCATGTCGTATTTTCAGAAAAATAAAAATTAAATAGTCTGATTAATGTAGGCATCATCTGACTTTGTAAAATTCTATAATACTCGATAGGGAGAGCATCTGGACCAGCGGCTTTATTGGGTTTCGCATTCTTAATTGCCCACATTATTTCCTCCTCTGTAATAGGTGCATTAATGGCATCTATGGCTTCCCTAGATAGACATGGTACTTTAATCTTTTCCCAAAATACTTCTTTTTTCTCAGGTTTAATAGGTTCTTGCCTATATAGATCTTGGAAAAAATTCAAAGAATACTTTTTCTATATCAGCATGATTAGTATGCCTCCTAGTACCTTGCTTAATAGAAGCTATAACATGTCTGGTCGAAGATTTAACTAGCCTGGCTAGGAATTTGGCCGATCTGCCTATAAAGCCCCCGTATCTTGCTTTCAGTTTAAGTTCTTCCTGGGCACTAGTCTGTTTCATATGCGTGTCTCTCAGTGTCTTAGCTGTAGTGTAGGCTTCCCAATGTTCTCTGGTATGACTGTGAATATAAGCTCGATATGTATTCTTAACGCGATTAGCTAGTTGCCTGAATACTAAATTACAGTTTTTGTTCCAATAACGTGAAAAAGATTTGATCTCTCCCCGTAGGACGGCCTTAGAGGCCTCCCAGAATGTCTCAATTTTGTCTGTATAATTCCCATTATTATTACAATATTCTGCCCACTTTAATCGTAGATGGTTCTGAAATTTGACATTATTGGACAAATGTCTGGGAAAGTAAATATGATTCTTACCGAAATATTTCTGACCGTTATCAACACTCAGGGCAATAACTGCATGATCGGAGATAGCTATGTCATCAATTCTTGTGTCCCATTTCCGAGCAAGTAGTGACTCTGAGACTAAAAAGTAGTCAAGCCGTGAAAAAGAACATTGAACATGTGAAACACAAGTATAGGCACGGACATCTGGATTTTGTACATGCCACACATCAACCACACCTAAATGGGAGCATAGTTTCTGAAAAATCTGTGCTTTCCTACCTCTACTTTCCAAGGTCTTTTTCTTAGAGCTATCAAGGATAGGATCAGCTAATAAGTTGAAGTCTCCCGCAATGATTAAATTTAAGCCGATAAATCTATGAAGTTTCACTGTAAGGGCTGACAAGAATTTATGGTCAATTTGGTTAGGTCCATATACATTACAAAGTATATATCTGATATTCCTAACTTCTACTTCCAGTATTAGGAATCTGCCCTCTGGGTCAGATTCAATATTAGTTATTTGATATTCTAGATTCCGGTTTAATAAAATTGTGACCCCCCGCTTCCTTGAGGTGAATGGGGCTGCCACCACTTCCCCCACCCACTTACATTTAAGTTTGGGTACTTCGATAGCGTTTAGATGTAGTTCTTGTAAAAGAACTATATCTGGATTGAATTTCCCCAAATATTTTATAATAGCTTTTATTTTAATTGGTGAATTAATTCCGCCTATATTCCATGATAATAACTTAAGATTAGTGATATTACTCATCTAAGAACCAAACGGGCTTGTAATGGTAAACCATATTGGTACCATATTTTTTGTAGATTACCTAGCCCCACTCTAATAAAGGCAATGACCTGAAGGAGAGGGGAAGAGTCGGAGAGAGAAGAAGAAGGGGAGAGGGAGAAAAAAAAAAATAAAAATGGGCCACACACACACATACACCCCCCCCCCACAGATCCCCGCCCATAAACACCATTACTGCAAATAACTTGTTTCGAAATTTGAATGACATATTTATCCATAACCATTTCTCTATTATGACTACATATTCTACTTCTGTCGATACCTATACCTGTTAAGATTAGCTACCTATTCAAGGAACCCCTGCGTCCCTGCAGAAAGTCTCCGCCTCCATGACATTGTTAAGTGTGTGTGTTACGCCATCTTTCAGGTCTATTAGTTTTGCCGGATAAATCAGCCTAATATTGTAGCTCTCTTTCTGCAGTCTCCCATAAAAAAAGACATATCCCTTCTCTTGGTTAAAGTTTCTGAAGAGAAATCTTGAAGCATAAGTAATTTATGAGAACCTAGAGAAAGAGGACAACATTTCCTATAGTGTTTAAGGTATAATAATTTATCCTGGAAGTTTACGAATTTAAAAATAACTGGCCTAGGTCTTGAGCCCTCAGTATGATCACGTCGTTGCCCTATCCTATGTACCCTTTCAATCTGAAAGGGAGCAGCAGGAGCCGGGATCTGCAAGGCCTGTGGTAGTGTGGTGGTGACAAAATGCATTAAGTCTGAAAACTCAGAGGATTCAGGGAGTCCAATCACTTTGAGATTATTACGTCTCGATCGGTCCTCAAGATCCTCGATCTTAGCTTGCAATAAAGTAATAGTTTTACTATGCATTTCCATTATAGGATCCATTACATTGAATCTGTCTTCAAGATCTGAAATCCTGTTCTCTATTTCATCTAATCTTGATGAAAACTGCCTGACCTCTAAAGTGAGGTTTGAAATCTCACTTCTGATCTCCTGTTTAATCATATCGAATTGGGGTGTCAAGATTTTTGCCACTTCAGCTGCAAAATCTGTCAAATTATTGGGAGAAGGAATGGGAACATTTTTTCCCGAGGGGGAGACAATACTGGAGTCCAGATTCCTGCTGCTCCCTTTTTTCTCCTTTGTTTTAGGGGCCATGTTGGAGGGAGAACTTCTTTGATACATATATTTGTCCATGAACAGGACGCCACTTTAAATTGTCTATATTATGACTGATGTTTACTATACGATTTAGAGCTAAGGGGAACAGGGCTACAAGAAAGATCAAATAAAGGATGTCAGCTTCCCTATTATATTGCTTGTCTAAACCCAAAATATAGCAATTAATGTGAATACCTCATGGCCATACAAGGAACTACACAAAATAGGTTATAAATATATCTATACAGTGCTCAATGTCATACAATCTAGCCCTGCTAGTTTGGAGGAAGCAGGCTCCAAAGAATTGATATTTTGCATTTAACAAATAAATATACCGGCTTATCACGATTATAGTATTTAGCTGGAGCAAGTGCATTTAAATAACTAAATTCCTATGCTGCTTTAGCGACCTTTCTACAAATTTAGTGCTACGTGCAAAACTTCCTATATTGTGTGCAAAGAGTAGAGATAATTAATTAGGGAGGGCCCAAATATTCCCTTATATGTTACAAAGTGCTATAGTGCTTACGTTTCAAGTATCAATTTAAGTAAATTCACTTATGCTTAACTTCAACTAAAATGTTACACTTTCTAAAAATAGTTTCCTAGTTCTTAACCAATACTAATGTGTATAGCAATGTGAAATTCGCCTAACTAAAAAAGGCTTTGAAAAAGGAAGAAAGAGGAATTCTTAGATATGTAGTTACCCAGTAAGACACTGTGTCAAATAATTGTGAAAATGTACAGACATTAGTAAGTTACTATTGAATTAGTTTAGTAAGGAAGGAGCTCAATAACCTTGGGTTTGGCACTAATAGTTTAAAAGGACCATATACAAGGAAAACTGGCGTATTAAATCGACAAAAATAGTGATAATTTAGTGCCAATTTTATATCCTTTAGATATGACTCTGCCTTGTTAATCTATGCAAACTGAATATCAAGCAGAGTACCTTAATAGGTTACTATAGGAGGTAAGAATGGAACTCTATAACCTTAGGTTCGGCACTATTACTTTAGAGGGGCCATACACAAGGAGAACTGGCGTTTTAAATTTACCAAAACAATGATAACTTAGTGCCAATTTTATATCCTTAAGATATAACTCTGCCTGGGTAATCCATGCAGACTAAATCTCAAGCGAAGCTATCTTTGCCAACCACTCCCTATGATTGACACATAGGGGATGTTTTATACCAACATTCTTAAGTGTATATTGTTCCCCCTATTGTCATTCACAGGGGCATAATATCCCACTATCAGAACCTGTGTATAGCGGACTTTTTATGAGAAAAACACACAGAAATAATGCATCATCATAGAAAGGGGCTAATGCTACCACACACATTAGAGTCCATGCCACATTAGCCAACCCAAATAGCAATAAAGCATGTCGTCTTCGCTGCCGAAGCAGCAACTTGCATTAGTCAACTGGCGTCTAGAGTGCGTTTAGTAATACCCAAAGCAGGCCAATATTCAGTGTGGCTCAATGAACCAAACCATTACACTAATCATGCAGGTAAGGGAAACAAGTTCAGTGTACTATTGTTCTCAGCAGGGTACAGACAGCCAGACAGAATACAGCACCTCACCACTGTTACCGAGGCTCTCATCAGAAGCTCTGCTTGTTCAATTGTTCCAGATTGTGGGCTGCCGGAACAGATGCACCTCCTGCTGCAGCCAGAAGAGAGAATCAGCTGAGAGGCAGAGCAGTCCGTCCCTAATGTAACGCTCAGCAGTCCAGTCGGTCGACGCGACCACAGCTCCTCCGTTTACTTGCACACTGACCGCTGGCAACAGGAACCACGACCACGCTGCAGGCAGGGGCGCTGTGCGGCAACACCCACAGTGCCTTACGTCAGGAGAGGTGGAATTCTTCTTGCTATTGGCCTATTCCGGGGGCTCAAACTTC
The DNA here is from genome assembly GCF_027579735.1 of Bombina bombina. Classification (NCBI taxonomy): domain Eukaryota; kingdom Metazoa; phylum Chordata; class Amphibia; order Anura; family Bombinatoridae; genus Bombina; species Bombina bombina. Next base: position 410,178,178 of record NC_069499.1, on the reverse strand, counting down.
TTGCGGCAAACTTGAAACCGGTATCCGTCCACTCTCAGCCAGGGAGAGAGACTCCACCGCCTAAGATGTTGCGCTTGCCACACAGGTTCACAACACCCTGTATCCTCCGATATCCAGTCCAGAACCTGCCAGGACACAGAAGAGCTGCGGCCAAAGTACGAAACAGTTCTCAACCAGGTGAGGATTGTGACCGCAGCTCTATTTAGTGTACACCAGGGTACAATTAGTATTTTTATGGAGGGGTGCTTATATAAGAAAAGTCCAATGTCTCTTAACATACACGGTTTCAATGGCAGGAACAGTAGTCTGGCAAACTGACCACCATCCACATAACGTCATAGATATAGTTAGAAGGCATAGTTCAAGGGCTGCTTGTTTCAATCTTTAAGAGCCCGTGCAGAAATGGTGTGCACCAGCCAACGTGCACTCTTAGGCTGCAAATTTGGCTTCCCATGCGGGATCGAAATCCTAATACCCAGGCCTGTACGTGGCCAAGGGAAACACCAGCATATGTTGGGATGAATTAGGCCTCACACAGAGGTGCGGAGCTTCCACTGCACCTGCAGCTACCTGCAGCTACCTGCATGCCCCGCCTCCAACAGGAAGTCCTACACTTTGTTTTTATGTTTAATAAAAAAAATAAAAAATTTAAGTTGATATACAAAAATGATGTACCCCCAAAGGTAAAATCGCTCCCAATGAGGCGGCTCTCTAAGCAGCCTCAGGAGCCAATCAGTGGCCCGCTCTCTTTTTATTCATTCTAGGACAAGGTCTGGGCGAGAAGAACCAACAACCACGGAGTGAGACGCGTGGTCACATGTCGTGTGAGTTGTGAGGACGGAGGACAGTCGACTGTCAGTGTCTCAGAGCTGTTAGTCCATTAGCAGAAGAAGACTCTCTCTGAGTGGCAGAAGAAGTGACTCCTGAGTTACCAGTGGAGTGCTGTGCCACTGCTACTGCTATGCTGTTACCAAATACCAAGTCTCAGTCTACACAGACAGGTGAGGATACCAACACTTACTTGAGTCAGCACAATTTGAATCCAAAACCACTGGCAGGTCCATGCATGACATCATGACATGGGGTAAAAAGTCAATGCTGATACTGTTAGTATGTGTGTTGGTACTATGTGAAATTACTCGCCTGTACCTCTCAGGAACCAAGCCTCTGCTTTACTAGTAAACTGTACTTTGTACAAACTAACTTTACATCATCATTGTTTATTAAAAAGGTAATATAGTAAGGCAGCAAATACATTGTGTGCATGCTATATTTTTAATCCCTGCATATATACAGGTTACACTAAAGGGGTACAGGTACACAGGTTTTATCTGTTTCCCCATAATGAACATTTGTAAAATCTGTTTTTGAGCTATGGTCATACTTTTTGAGCAAATAAGATGTGAAATCACATATGGCCAATTTACTGTAACTAATCTAAACATTGTTACATATAGCTGAAGCAGTGCTCTTTTGATGCAGCAAGATATTATTATAGATAAAACATTTAAAGTCCCTTATACTTGGTGTGTATCCATATAGTAAGCACTCAAATTCATTACAGGCAGACCCTCATGTTTTCATGTTAGAGCGAAATCTCAAGAGCCTGCTAGGACCTCACCCTGTTCTGTCCTTATGCCCCACCTCTGCTCTGACGATGTGATCAAACTCCTTACAACTCCTTTTTCCCATATTCAAGGCTGGATTTATAGAACTGGCATGTGCCCCTAGGCAAATGTATACTAGACATTTTGATTTATTTTTGGTTTGTGATATCACCACTCTGCTTAATAAAATAAAAGGTATGTATCTGTATTTTTTACTGTGCTGTACAGTAGATCCCATAATGCATTGCAATGGAAAGAAAAGCATTCTTAGGCAGTTGTTTCCTTAACAAGCTCCAACCCTGCCCATATTTAGTGGTCACCATGTTTTGCCTATTTTCTTCTAAGAATTAAATAAAAAATACAAACCTTGTACTAAGTCTTGCATTTTAGAAATTTCTCCTCATTTGTTTTTTTTATTTCCCATCCACGTTATTTAAATGTACATGGTTCTTAACCCTTTTCATGAATATAAAAGAGCATTAGTTTATTAACAAATGCTGGGCAGGGATGAGGTTCTCTTCAGAGTTGCCAATGTTAAAACTAATAGTAAAATATCCTGGCTCTATGAAGAAAGGCAGCTCAACAATTTAACCAGCCTGAATATATTTACACATATTTAAAGGGACAGTGAACCCAAATTTTTTTTCTTCTGTGATTCAGCTAGAGCATGCAATTTTAAGCAATGTTCTAATTTACTCTTATTATCAAATTTTCTTTATCCTCTTGGTATCTTTATTTGAAAAGCAAGAATGCAAGTTTAGATGCCGGCTCATTTTTGGTGAACAACTTGGGTTGTTCTTGCTGATTGGTGGATAAATTCACCCAACAATAAACAAGTGCTGTCCAGGGTCTTAACCAAAAATAGCTTAGATTAATTATTTTTCAAATAAAGATAGCAAGAGAACAAAGAAAAATTGCTAATAGGAGTAAATTAGAAAGTTGCTTAAAATTGCATGCTCTATCCAAATCACTAAAGAAAAAAAATTGGGTTCAGTGTCCCTTTAAGTATATGAAAGTTGTACAGCTCCTTTTCACCATACTTAACAAGTTAAAATGTTCAGATATTTTAATTCCGCCTTACTGTCATGCAACTGTTTCGCATATTTTTCTCTGCCTAGCCATGTTGTACCAGATAAGACATATTCCTCCTTGATGTGTTGCTGTCTTTTAACTTGTCATAAAACTGCTGTCACATGTCACTAAACTTCTAACATTTTAAAAATGTACACTGCCTTTTGATAATTTCCTTTGCTTTTTCTAGTTAAATAAACATTCAAAGGCCTCTATGTCTAGGGCACAATATCAATATGCCAGTATTATTGTACAAAGTACTATGGTGATGTTTGGTTGCTGAAACATATTTTCAAAATTGAAAACTTTTTTTTTTTCTTTCATGATTCAGATAGAGCATGCAATTTTAAGCAACTTTCTAATTTACTCTTATTATCAACTTTTCTTTATTCTCTTGGTATCATTATTTGAAAAAGTAGGGATGTAAGTTTAGGAGCCGGCCCATTTTTAGGTATCGCTTGCTGATTGGTGGCTACATTTAGACACTGCCTCACCAGCCACTGACCTCACCACATGTCACTGATTAAAAGTCAAATTTGTTGGCTTTACCTTAAACCTAGTTCAATTAATGTCTATTCTTCTAGACAAATTAAAAAGGATCCCTGGCATTCCTCTTGCTTGCCACAGGTGTTTAGTTTTTTCCTTTTTATAGAGATATTTTTTTTTCTTTCCTTTTTATAGAGATATTTTGAAGAAATCAGAATTGAGGTTTTAATGTCAGAATAGGTTTTGGGGTCTAGGCGTTAAGTAGGTCCAACTGAGTGGTAGGTACTTAATGCTCTGGGTAGGAGTTCAGTAAAGTTTATGTGGTAAGTGGGCCATTGTCAGGATAATACTGGTGGTTTCAGTAGATTCAGAGTTAATCCACTGAGGGCAGTGTTGTACAATTTAGATTGTGGTGTGGAAAATATGTGGTGATGCTTTTCTTGGAGTTGAGGTGACATAGAGGTTAATAACAATCTATCAGCAATTTCCTCTTAAAATGGCTTTTTTCTTTCAAGCCAAATTGGTCAGCAAATATTTCAAATGATTACAACGTATAATGGATCAGTGTGTTAAAAGCCTGAGGCTGCAAAGGTGTTTTCGAAAAGTAATTTATGTGTGTTAAGTACTTGTTATCAGGATAGAAACTGGGAAGCCACCTGAAACTGACATGCAAAATAGCCCTTTCATACCTCAAGATTGAATTAAATTATTTTGAATTAACCCCTTGGAATATTTGTTCAATAAATATAGAAAGAGAACGAACAACAGCTTTAACACCCGGGAGAAGCCTCTTTAAGCCCAATAGTGCTTTTCACAGAGAAAAAGTTTCCTAAAGTACATCAATCTGATCCCGCCTAACAAAAAGGTCAGTCCAGCCCTAAAATACCAGGCAATACCTCTATGAACAAGGAACATGGCCATCCCAGACAATCATTTTGGCCTTCTTTGGGCCTCATCAGCGAGGTGCAGGCATATTCCTTTGAATACATGGGGCAAGGAGTCCATATCTGGTTTCCCCATTACTCTTAGGGAGGCTTCACCTGTATCATATTACAAATACATACAGAGAAGTGCTCTCTCTCAAGAAATGAAAAAAGGCTTAATAGCTTGTTATTTGGTGATTTGCCACCTGAGTTCAAGCTACTGAGATGTTGTTTGGTCCTTGTAGAGCACTTTCCTTTTGGTATGTATGTTTTGTTTGCTCAGTAACTATATTTTAACTTTTAATATTTTGAAAGTACTCACCAAAATTACAAGTTGTGCGGTACGGCTATACCCCTGAAAAATTGGCCTTTGTGCGCGGAATGGCAGGCCACCTGTATAACAAGTCGTGGTGGTATGGCTATACCACTAGCATTTTTTGCCTATACTGCAACTCTCCATTACCCACATAAAATATGGCTTTTGAATGTGGAATTTTCAGGTCACCTGTATTACAGGTTGTGCAGTCCAGCTATAGCTCATTCCGCTAAAAAAGACCAGTAGTTATGAATTTTGTGAAACAAAAATATTTCGCTAAACTCATAACAATAATGTTACAAAGTCCACTAACATCAATAAACTTCCTATTAACCCCTAAAACCCCACCTCTCATTGCAAATACTAAAATAAACCTATTAACCCCTAATCCGTTGCCCACCCACATTGCCAACACTAAATTAAAGTATTAACCCCTAAACCGCAGAACACCCACATCACCAACACTAAATACACGTATTAACCCCTAAACCGCCGACTCCCCACATCACAAATACTAAAATAAACCTATTAACCCCCATACCACCAAACCCCTACATCGCAACACACTACATTACACTATTAACCCCTAAACCTAATTCCCCCTAACGTTAAATTAAAGTTACAATATACCTTAAAATAAAAAAACTGTGAAGTAAAAAAAAAACTAAAATAAACCTAACATTACTATTTTAAAAACTAAAATAAACTAAAAATAAAAAAAACTAAATTTAAAAATTTAAAAATTCTAACACTGCGAAAAATAAAAAAAATAAAAGTACAAAATGAAACAGTCTAAATTTACGAAAAATAAAAATAATCTAAGATTACAAAAAACAATAAACCAAATTATCCGAAATAATAAAAATGAAACCTAATCTAATAACCCGATAAAAACAAAAAAGCCACCACAAAATAAAAACACCCAATAATCTAACAATAAACTATCAATAGCCCTTAAAAGGGCCTTTTATCTAAAAAAGTATACTCCTCCTAACAGTAAAACAACTAACCCCACAAAAGAAAAAAAAAACCTCTTAGAAAACCTAAGCTACCTTTTGCCCCTAAAGAGGCATTTGTATGGGCATTGCCCTTAAATGGACAATCAGCTCTTTAGTGCCCATTAAAAAACAAAAAAAAAAACTATCACTAACCCCAAAAAATGTACTCACCATTCCTGAAGTCCGGACATCCATCTTCTTCCAGGTGGAAAAAGGTATTCTTCTAGCGCAGGGACATCTTCTTTCTTCTTCTGGTGGTGCGGAGCTGTGGCGGCGTGGAGCTAAGCAGGAATGACGATGACGCCATCATCCAGCATGGAGCTTCCTCTTCATTCCGATCTCCACACACTGAAGATTGAATGCAAGGTACCCTTTTTATATTGGGGTACCTTGCATTCCTATTGACTGAAATTTTCAAATCAGCCAATACGATGAGAGCTGCTTAAATCCTATTGGCTGATTTAAACTGAATACGGCTTTTTAATTTTTTAAAGGGCACTAAAGAGCTGATTGCCCTTTTAAGGGCAATGCCCATACAAATGCCCCTTTAGAGTTATTTTAATTTTTGTTTTGGAGGGTTGGGTGGGTGGGGGTTTTTACTGTTAGGAGGGACTTTGTAATTTTTATTTTAAAAGAGCTGATTGCTTCAGGGCAATGCCCTACAAAAGGCCCTTTTAATGGCTATTTGTAGTTTATTGTTAGATTAGGGGGTGTTTTTATTTTGGGGTGACTTTTTTGTTTTTATTTGGGTATTAGATTAGTTTTCATTTTTATTATTTCGGATAATTTATTTTATTGTTTTTTGTATTTTTCGCAAATTTAGAATTTTTAAATTGACGTCTGACGTCTGTTATCTGTTATGGTGACGTCTGTTATTACTAGCGTCCTAGTTGTCATTTTTAATTTAGGTTTTTTATTTTTATTTAAATTTTTAAAATAGTAATGTTAGGTATATTTATAGTTTAAGCTTAGTTTTTTTTTATTTCATTTGTATCTATTTTAAGGTAGTTATATTGTAAATTTAAATTAAAGTCAGGAGGGTGTTAGGTTTAGGGGTTAATAGCTTAATTTAGTGTGTTGTGATGTGGGGGGCCAGCAGTTTAGAGGTTAATAGGTTTATTTTAGTATTAGCGATGCAGGGGTTGGCAGTTTAGGGCTTAATAGGTTTAGTTTAGTATTTGCAATGTGGGGGGTTGGCGGTTTAAGGGGTTAATAGGTTTATTTAGTGTTGGCTATGTCGGTGGCGGAGTATTAGGGGTTTATATCTTTATTTAGTGTCAGCGATGTCAGTGGGTGTTGGATTAGGGGTATTTAGACTAGGAGTTTGTGTTAGGGTGTTAGATTTGTACATAACTTTCTTGTCCCCATAGACATCAATGGGGATTGCGTTACAGCGATCGCCATTCCGCAATTGCAGGTGTCTTGATGTCTATGGGGAAAACCTTCACAAGCATGTCAAGTTAGGACTTGGCTTTTGTGCGGTATGGAGCTTAAAGTGAAGGTCAATTTAGATAAATCGGTGCCCAGTTTTTAATATTTCTATTAAAAACAAGGGCACTTTAATTCATCAAAATTGACATTACACTTGTTTTCTTCAAATTCTTACCTTTTAATCCTGACAGCCATTGCAGCACTTCCTCCGCCCATCGCAAGTCCTCTTCGCGGGTCCAAAATAACGAAACCGGCTTCCTCCAATTACAGTGTTGTCTCAGGCCATGATTCTCCCGGGGGGGGGAAGCCATGATTGGAAGAAGCCGGATTCGTCATTTCTGATGTATGAAGAGGCTTCCGATGGCCGGGGGAATCGATGGAGCGGATGTGAAGATTAAAAGGTGAGTATTTGAAGAAAACTAGTGAAATGTCAATTTTGATGAATTAAAGTGCCCTTGTTTTTAATAGGATTATTAAAAACCGGGCACCAATTCATCTAAATTGACCTTCACTTTAACACACCATATCGCACAACACAAGAATGTTTTTCTGTATCTTGTAATGGCAGCGCTATGGAAAGTGCGGTACTGCTACATTTTTAGCGTTATTTACTTACCAGGTTCAGTGTATAACTTGTAATTTAGGTGCTTGTTTTTTTACACTATTTACATTAATGGATTTAAAAGCACCATTTTCGTGACTGGCATGATCTACATCTGTAAACAATACGATTATGGGCTTTTATTTGATGGATTTATATAATTTTCTTAAATAAATAAATAAAGGGCTAGATTACGAGTTGATCGCAAACCTTTGCAAACAGGTTTTTGCGATTGTTTGGATGCAGGTTAAATTATGCTAGTATTACAGGTTGAAAGTAAACGCAATTGCTTGAGCGCAATTTAAGTTAACGCTCTTCGGGTTAGCAGGTACTCAGCTGCGGTTAACTGTTTTGCAAAACAAAAAAGTGTCACAAAACACATCAAAAATATATTACAAAGTACATTTACACTCATACTAACACATCTAATAAAAAAAAAATAGAAAAGAAAAATATTGCACACAAAAGTTATAAGTGCTTAAAGCTATGAGGTCTCAGGTCTTAAAAAAGGCAGGCAAAGGGCTTTAACATTGGGATACATACATATACATGTCTATAGACTGATATGTATGTATATATACAGTATGTATATATGTATATATATATATATATATATATATATATGTATGTATGTATACATATGTATTTATATGTGTATATATGAATTTAAAGACATATATACACATATAAACACCTAAATTCATATGTAGACATATATATATATATATATATATATATATATATATATATATATATATATATATATATATATATATATATATATATATATATATATATATATATATATATATATATATATATATATATATATAGTGGGTATTGATAAGACAGTCTTTGTTTATCCAGTTGTAATTACTCAGTGCAACTTATAACATCCAAGTGAAAGATATAATACTAACATCAGGCAAAAATAAAGACAATTCACTGATTTGGAAAAAGGATCACACCCTTGTGTCAGTATTTTGTTGAACCACCTTTTGCTTTAATTACAGCCTTTAGTCTGTTGGGATATTTTTCTACTAACTTTTAACATTTAGACACTGCAATATTTGCTCACTCTTCTTTGCAGAACTGCTCCAGTTCCACTACATTTGATGGTGACCGTTTGTGGACTGCAGTCTTCAAGTCATGACACAGATATTCAATGGGGTTTAAGTCTGGGCTCTGACTAGGTCATTCAAGGACATTCACCTATTTCTCCTTCAACCACTGTGTTGTCATTTTTGCCGTGTGCTTTGGGTCATTGTCATGTTGGAATGTAAACCTTCTTCCCATTGACAACTTCCTGGCAGAGGGCAGCAGATTTTCCTCAAGAATTTGACGGTATTTTGCCCCATCCATTATTCCTTCTATCCTGATAAGTTCCAGTGCCTGCTGCAGAGAAACACCCCATAACAGAATATTACCACCTCCATGCTTTACTGTAGGTATGGTGTTATTTGGAGGATGAGCTGTATTGGATTTCATCCAGACATATCGTTTGGTGTTGAGGCCAAATAATTCATTTTTAGTCTCTTTTGACCATAACACCTTTTTCCATGTGGCCTCAGAATCTCCTAGGTGTGTTATGGCAAAGCTCAGTCATGACAGCATGTGGCCTTTCTTGAGAAGTGGCTTTTTTCTTGCAACTTTCCAATACAATCCACATTTGTGAAATTTCGCATTCGCATTGCACAGAAGAATTGCGTTAATGAGAGCACGCTTCCATAGGCTCTTATGGGAGCTTCATTCTTATGCCATCAGGGCGAATTTGCCCATTTGCGAGCATGTGATAAACTAGCTATCCACTTGTATTTTGGCCCTAAATAAATAAAAACAGAAAAAAATATATATGTAGCAAATACCTAAATTTCAAAGGAAATTAAGAGCAATTTAGGCAATGGGACATAATAGAATATAATAATTATCAACTAGCCAAGAATGGGGTATAATTCAGCTCTTCATTTAGCCCATTGGGTTGTAATGTTTCTAAATTGAAGATCCATTTGCATTCAACTTTTAGCAATGCATTATCCTAATAGCCACCTCACTCCTTGTAACAGGAAGAGAAACTTCCCAAAGCAGGAATGGAACCCAGTGTCAGAGAACAATAATTAAACAAAGTCCAAGGCATTAAAACAGGCAAGGGTTGAAGCAGAGATCTATGTCAGAAGTATCCAAGGTCAGGGCAGGCAGCAAAGAAGCAACATTAAAAACAAGCCAAATGTCCAAAGCCAGGGAAATCCAGAATACAAGGTAAGGAAACAGAATAAGTGCTTAGTCTCTGTGAATCAGCCGGCAGAATAACTCAGCAATGAGTGAGAGGGCTGTCCAGGCTTTAAACCCTGCAAGGGCCAGGAACGCCCCCATTTCTCAGGTGATGCAGGTGCAGCAGTCACCTGAGCACCTATGGGAGACAAGGGTGTAGCAACAGAACACTCCTTCTGTCTGTCAAGAGCCGGGAAAGTGTTGTGCATGTCAGCCATGCAAACACCCCCAAATTTGCATGCGCCACCGCTGAAATATCCGAGAAAGCCATGACCGTACCCGCTGAGCCCCCCATCGGTACCCAGGTAAGAGGGTACCCCTGGTACCATGATAGAGCCCCCCACCAAGGAGTGGCCTCCGGACATGAACCGGGGAAGGCCTGTTAGGGTGCCTCTGATGGAAGGTCCGCACCTTTGCATTGGCATGGAGATTACCCACAGGCTTCCAGTACAGTTCCTCAGGACCATACCCCTTCCAGTGTACCAGGAACTCCATCCTGCCACGATGTCTCCTGGAATCCAGGATCTCTTGTACCTTGCACTCTTCAATACCATCTACTTGAATAGGTGGAGGAGCAGAGGCAGTCCTGCCAGGAAACGGGTTGTGATGGTATGGTTTCAGGAGAGACACATGGAACACTGGGAGGATCTTGAGTGTGGGAGGTAGGCTCAATCGAACTGCCACAGGGTTCACTAGTTTTTTTACTGAGAAAGAACATAGGAATTGTGGTCCCATTTTCTTGGAAGTACAAGTAAATTGGAGATGTTGGGTAGCGAGTCACACCTTGTCCCCTACATGATAAAGTGGAGACAACCTCCGTCGTCTATCTGCTTGTCATTTTTGTCATGCCTGGCAAGCGATCAACTGTTGTGTCAAAGTGTGAATCAGAGAGCGGAGGTTGCCTAGACGTGTGGAGACCTCGGGAACCGGGATAACAGGTGGTAGATCAGGTAGAGTATTAGGATGGTAGCTGTAGTTAGCATAAAAAGGGGTCATTCCACTAGAATCATGTTTTTGGTTATTATATGCAAAGTCTGCGAGGGGTAGCTGCTCTTTTCATTTGTCTTGCAGATGAGTAGACAAGCATCGGAGGTACTGATTAGTCCTCTCTGTCTACCCATTTGACTGAGGGTGGTAGGCAATGGATAGGCACCAGGAGATACAGAGGCTCCGGCAGAACTGGGTCCAGAACCGGGAGATGAACTGTGTGCCAAGGTCAGATACAATAGATTTGGATAAACCATGAAGCCGGAAAATATGTTGGATGAATAGCTTAGAGGTCTGGCGTGCTGTATTGAAACTGACAACTAGTATGAAGTGTGCCATTTTAGTGCATCTGTCTACAACCACCATAATGGTTTTGTGTCATTCGGATGGAGGTAGGTCGACTATAAAATTCATGAAGATGTCCCTCCATGGATGTGTTGGCACAGGTAACAGTTGTAATAGCCCTGCTGGTCTGGAGGATGGTTTCTTGTTGCGGGCATAAACAGAACAGGAAGAAACAAATTAGCGAATGTCCGAGGTCATGGAAGGACACCAGAAGTGTCTTTGTGAAAGTTTAATAGTATTGTGGATACCACTATGGCCTGCCATGGGATTATCATGGTGATGCTGCATAACAGCAAGCTGATGGATGGTCAGTATGTAGATACGTTGTTGGTAGAGATGCAGGCCATTGATGACTGGAAGATGGGAGGCTTCAGCTGTTACCATATCAGTGTATTCTTTAATGGCCTCTATCAGTGACTAATGTGTGGCCAGAAAGAAGGAAGAGGACAGTATGGTTTCTTGTATGTCAGCAGAAGGAGCCTCCTCAATGGTATACATACGGGACAAGGCATCCGTCTTCCTGTTCTTGGAGCCTGGCTTGTACGTTATCTGTAGGTCAAAGTGAGAGAAGAAGAGGGCCCATTGGCTTGCCTTGGACAGAGTCTTTTTGCTGATTTCAGGTGTTCAAGGTTTCTGTGGTTGGTATATACTACCACAGGATATGTATTGCCTTTGAGCCAGTGTCTCCATTCCTCTAGTGCTGTTTTGATGGCTAGTAATACTCTCTCGCCTACATCATAGTTGCGTTCAGCACTGGTCAGTTTACAGGAATAATAGACTACTGGATGGAGCAGGTCTTTCTCTCCTGTTTTTTGTGACAGAACAGCTCCAAGTGCTGATTTGGAGGCATCTGTTTCCAGATAAAAGGTGCTTGTTTTGTTTGGTTGTATAAGGATAGGGGCTTGCATGAATAGAACTTTCAGGTTATCAAAGGCATGTTGTGCACTAAAAGTCCAGGTGAAAGGGGTGCCCGATTTTGTCAGGACTGTGATAGTGGTGCATATGGAGGAAAATCCTCGGATGAACCATCCGTAGAAATTAGAGAAGCCCATAAACTGTTGCACCATATGTTTAGTCTTGGGCACAAGCCAGTCGATGATTGTTTGTATTTTCTTTGGGTATATCTGTATGTGCCCTGCTGGCAGAATGTACCCCAGGAACTCAATGGTGTCTACTTCGAAAGTGCATTCCTCCAGTTTTCCATATAGGTGGTGCTGCCTCAGGCAGGCTAATATGGTCTTTACATGTCTCTCGTGTACGGCCAATGAGATGTCATCCAGATACACCACAAGAATGGTATCCAAGAGATCTCTGAAGATATCATTGATGCCTAGAGGCATTGACATCAGTGTGCCTAGAGGGATATGGCTGCACTTCACTGACAGGGCTCACACTAGGCCGAAACTTACGTCTGGGGTTTTGCCGTTTTTCACGTTCAGAGAGGGATTGCCTGGTATTTCATGGCTGGACTGTACTGTTAAGTCAGGAGCAGAATGATATGCTACAGGAAAGTTCTTCTCTGTGAAAGGCACTTGTTGAGCAAAAAGAGGCTGCTTCTTTGGTGGTAACTAGCCATAGAACAAGCTATTATGCTATTGTTTGTTCCCAGGTTGAGCGCTTCTCTCTTTTTATTTATGCAAATCATTGATGAAGTATTGGTGTTTTGCTGGGCCATTACAAAGCCCGAAGGGCATGACGGTGTACTTAAAGTGGCCGGAATGGGAGCGAAATGCAGTCTTCCATTCCTATCCGTCCTTCACTCTGACAAGGTTGTAAGCCCTCCTGAGGTCAATCTTAGTGAAGATCCGTACATCCTATATTCTGTTGAACAATTGAGGAATAAGAGGTAATGGATAGCGGTTCTTCACTGTTATTGATAGCCTTGTAATCCACGCAGAATTTGAGACCACTATCTTTCTTCAATACGAAGAATATGCCAGCACCAACTGGTGATGTAGAGGGATGAATAAATCCTTTGGCCAGGCTCTTCTCTATGTATTCTTTCAGTATCTTGGATTCTGGCTCTCACAGGGAATTGAGACGTCCATAGGGCAAGGGTGCTCCAGGCATCAAGTCAATAGGATAGTCATAAGGCCTGTGAAGTGGTAGCTTATCTGCCCCCTTTATCTCAAAAACGTCTGCATTGGCCTTATACTTTGAGGGCAAGGTACATCCTATGGTAGTAGCGATATGAGCAGGAGTTGCAGAGGAAGGACATAGGCAGCAGGTGACCCAAGAAGGCAAGGAGAAGGTCAGTTTACTGGTTACCCAGTCCACAGATGGGTTATGTTTCTTTAGCCAAGTGATTCCCAAGATAACCGGGAACAAAGGAGAAGAAACAATGTTCAATATGATGTGTTCTTGGGGTTCCTTCCCAATTCGGAGGAACAAAGGATGTGACTCCAAGATAACAGGACAAGTCTTCAGAGTGCTACCATCCACCATATGTAACAGAGAAGGGTGTGTTTTGGTTTGAGTAGGTACAGAAAGAGGCAAGAGTAGCATCCAGGAAATAGCTACTGGCTCCAGAATTCACAATGGCAGTCAGCTCGGTGGACGTATCTCAAAGCTGTTGGAAGACAGGAATGGTAAGGTAAGAGGAGGTATTATTTATAGTAAGGTTGAGACAGATGGAAGTCATGACATACCCATCTGAGGTCTTGCAGGACAGTCTTTCAGAACATGGCCAGGCTTGGCACAGTAGAAGCAGAGGTGGAGTGTATGTCTTTTGGCCCTCTCCATAGCTGTCAGTGGCCCACGGACCAAGCCGCTCTGCATCAGTTCACCTTGCTCTTCAGTTCCAACCGAAGAAGATGTAAGGATAGCAGAAGAAAGGAGTCAGAACATTGAGGCAGTGGTGGTAAGGAGCATTATTTTTCTTGCCGTCTCTCACAGAAGATATGATCCAATTGTTTGACAGCCAGGATCAACCCCTCTAGGGAGGCAGGAACTCAAATCCATGCAAGCTCATCCTTCAGGTGATTCTTCAAACTGAGGCGGAACTGGTCTATGAGGGCCACGTCGTTAAGGGCAGTATCAGGAGCGACTTCATGGAATTCCATTATGTATTCCTCTACTGGTCTTTTTCTCTGTCTTAGGGACTGGAGGGTGTCCATGTTGTGGCGTAATGTAATGGATCATCGTAGAGGATGTTCATTGCTGTTATGAAGGACTCCCAAGTCTCCAAGATAGGACTTCTAGTATGCAGCAATTGATGAGCCCATGTGTGGATGACCAGACAGCAGGGAGATGGCAGTGCACTCTTTGACAAAGTCCGTGGCATAGGTACGAGGTTTGAGTGAAAACAGTAACTCACAAGAGGTGACAAAGGCACAGTAGTCGGAGCGCTTGCCTGTGAACTTCTCAGGAAGGGTGACAGCGGGCTCAAGTGAGGGGGATAAAGCTGCTGCTGTAGCAGTTGGCTGCTCCCAGTTCCTCTCTCTCTCTGCAACAGGCTCTCCTGGCTTGCTTGCAACTCCTGAATGGCTTGTGTCATAGCGGTCAGCTGATGGGTAAGCACAGCCAGCAGGTCAGGTGTTCTTGCGGGTTCCATGATAAGGCTGAGTTATGTAAGGGGAAGAGAAACTTCCCAAAGCAGGAACAGAGCCCAGTGGCAGAGAACAAAGTCCAAGGCATCACAACAGGCAAGGGTTGAAGCAGAGATCAATTTCAGGTGTATCCAAGGACAGGGCAGGCAGCAAAGAAGCAACGTAAAAACAAGCCAAAGGTGAAAAGCCAGGGAAATCCAGAATACAAGGTAAGGAAACAAGATAAGTGCTTAGTCTTTGTGAATCAGCCAGCAGAATAACTCAGCAATGATTGAGAGGGCTGTCCAAGCTTTAAACCCTGCAAGGGCCAGGAACGCCCCCGTTGCTCAGCTGTCGCAGGTGCAGCAGTCACCTGAGCATCTATCGGAGACAAGGGTGTAGCCACAGAACACTCCCCCTCTCTGTCAGGAGCTGGGAAAGTGTTGTGCATGACAGCTGCACGCACGTACCTGTGCAGAAACCTGCACAGCCGCATCCGTGATTGCCATGACAGTTACGGGGGCCCGTGACCGCACCTGCCAAGCCCCCCATCTGTGCCCAGGTAAGAGGGTACCCCTGGTACCATGACACTCCTCAACATTAATAAACTCAGCTCCAATAAAACATTTTTTTTTTTTTGTTTAAATAGTTTTTATTGAGATTTTGATATTAATAAATACACAACAATAATAATTGTTCAACATGTTAGGTCAGAAATGTTATATAAATCTTTACAGCATTGATACAATAACACAGTGCTTTAATTATCTATTACAATATTGTTATAGGTTGACAACTAACAATTTGAAACCTCATTTTTACGTATAACTTATAGAATAAAGATAGCTATTATGTTATCCACTACTGGGACAACTAACAAATTTGAAAAAATAAACAACTTACATTTGGTAGCTATTCGTTTGACCTTTGGAGTGTTTGTTGATACAACTGGTGTAATGAATCAATAGTAATCTGTATAGGTAGGATTTCTTGCCATAGTGGTGATCAGAGCCGAAAGAGGGGAAGAATAAAAAAATGGGGGGGGGGGGAGGTGGGTAATATTATCTAGCAATTATCAAGCAACTTATGTTTTTATAAAGAGGGTGTTCCAGGATTGCCAAATGTCCAAATATAGTTTGAATGTTTGTAGCTTGAAAAGCATACTGTTCCATACATTTAATGTATTCCATGATATTTCGGATATGGGTAAAGGACGGAGGGTAAGTCTGCTTCCAATCTTTTGCGATTGCTAGCTTCATGGCCATTAAAAGGTATATCATTAGAAATTTATCCAGATCTCTAAGTTTGGAGGATCCATGATGAAGGAGACCCAGAGCTGGATTTATTAGCACAGGTATGTTTAGCTTCTTCAGAATATCAAAAACATTTCTCCATACTCCCCTGATCTTTGGGCACTCCCACCAAATGTGTACTACTGTGCCCAAATGTCCACAGTCCTTCCAGCACAGGGGGGAGGATGTTTTATAATATTTATGCAAGATGGTAGGTACTAGGTGCCATCTTACTGTCATTTTATAATATAACTCCCATAATGTAGCACAATGTAGTATCTTTTTTGCGATCACCAGTTCCCTGAACCATTCCTCTGCATCTATCACAACATCTCTCCCAAGCTATGTATTGGTTATGTTTGACATGGTTTGTGTTTGTAATCAGTTTATGGTAATGGAAGGAGAGGGAACCCTTAAGTAGTTTCCCATTAGCGCATCTTTATTCCCAGGCCGTAGTAGCTCTGGATAGTTGTACTGCCAAACCCCATGTTTTAAGAAGACTTATAACCCTAATGTACTCATAATGAAGAGATACAGAGAGAAGGTGCTTCTCTTTAACTTCAGTAAATTCCAGTACTCCATTTGAATTATATAGGTTTGAGATGTACATGTTTGCTGTTTTTCCCCATTTAATAATATGACTTCCTGATTATGAGATTAAGATGTGTCTAATTTTATACATGAGTGATGGGTGTGGTGAGATGTTTAGGACGTGTTTTTTGGTGTCTCAGTGTTTCAGTAGGTCAATAATAATCGGATGGGTGATATTTAGAGAATTACATAGGTGCAACGGAATCCATGGAAGATCTGAAAGTAAGATTCCTTTTGGGATGAGTGATTGTTTTACCTCCTGCCAACAATATTTGATTTCCCCTAGGCTCCAGGACATGAGTTGGTATAGACGAGCCACATCATGGTAGAGTAATATACTAGGATAGGCAAGCCCTCCGCTTTCGATAGATTGTTGGATTACTATAGTAGCTGTTCTGGGCCATTTACCCTTCCAAATATATGTTGAGATTAAACTCTAGAATTTATTTAGAAGTGTTCTAGGTACTGTCAAAGGGATGCATCTAAATAAATAAGTGATTTTAGGCAGGAAGGCCATATTAACAGCCATAATGCATCCAGTCCAGGAAAATTCCCTGATTTCCCAGCCATCTAATAGTTATTTAAATTATGCTAATCAGTCTGTGTAATTTTTTTTGTAATTACTACTTGGAGATCGGGGTTAAATATACTCCTAAATGTTTGATTGAATGGGGGATCATTGAAACGGATATTTAGCTTTTAATCTAGATAGCGTCTCTGGAGGGACATTAATGTGTAATACCTCTTTTTTCAGAAGGTTGAGTTTGTAGAAACTGCAAGACCCGAACTTCTCAATACTGTTGAATACTGCTGACATGGATTGCATGGGGGACATAAGGAGTAAAGTGACATCATCTGCAAAGAGTGTGATTTTGTGTTGGGAACCACCCGAGATGTCTGAGTTTAATCTAATCACTTGTGCTAAGGGTTCAATGGAGAGGGCGAACAGGAGTGAAGATAGAGGGCAACCTTCCCTAGTGCCATTTTTTATTTCAAAGGGGGCGGAGCATAATCCTACTCCATGCACCCTGGCCGTTGGACAGGAATATAAAGCCTGAGTGGCTAAAATGAATTGAGACAGGAAATTAAGTGTAATCAAAACCTCCCATAGATAGTCCCACCTGACCCTATCGAAAGCCTTTCGGCATCCAATGGAAGGGCCAGGAAGGGGCCTTCCATCTTTGAGCTTCGAATAGGACAGAAACAATGTGTTGAGTATTATCCAGGCCCTCTCTCCTAGGAACAAATCCAACCTGATCTCTGTGAACCATTGTTGCTATAATTCCCGCTAATCAGTTGGCTAAGATTTTAGTATATAGCTTAATGTCAGCATTAATGAGTGAGATGGACCTGTAGTTTTGGCATAATTGTGGGTCTGTATCTGGCTTGAGTATGGTTATAATATCAGCTTCAAGAAATTCCCCCAGATAAGTCCCTGTCTGAGCAAAGTCATTGAATGTTGTTAATAGTAAGGTGCTAATAAGGTCTGAAAAGGTTTTGTAAAACTAACCCATAAAACCATCCGTCCCTGGGGCTTTACCTCTCTTAAGGTGAGATATCGCTTTTTGGAGTTCCTCAAGTGTTATTGGGGCCTGCAAGTGTTTGATCTGATCCTCCTTAAGGGATGGCAAACTAAAGGCTAGATTTCGAGTCTTGCGTTAAGGTAAAAAAGCAGCATTAACAGGTCCTAACGCTGCTTTTTTACGCCCGCTGCTATTACGAGTCTTGCAGGTTTAGGGGCACCGCACACTTTTTGGCCTTACCGCAAAACGACTTACGTAAACTTCGTAAAGTCTTTTTTCTATGGGACTTCCATAGCGCCGGTATTACGAGTCTGTCCTGGGAGGCCAAAAAGTGAGTGGTACACCCTCTACCTCCAAGATCCCTAACGCATTTTAAAGCCAGTAGTTAAGAGTTTTATGGTACAACGCCATAGCATAAAACTCATAACTAAAGTGCTAAAAAGTATACTAACACCCATAAACTACCTATTAACCCCTAAACCGAGGCCCTCCCGAATCGCAAACACTATAATACAAAATTTAACCCCTAATCTGCCGCTCTAGACATCACAGCCACTATAATAAACATATTAACCCCTAAACTGCTGCACTCCCGCCTCACAAACACTAGTTAAATAATATTAACCCCTAATCTTCTATCCCTAACATCGCCGCCACCTACCTACATTTATTAACCCCTAATCTGATGCCCCCAACGTCGCTGCCACTATACTAAATGTATTGACCCCTAAACCTAAGTCTAACCCTAACACCCCCTAACTTAAATTGAATTACAATAAATCTAAATACATATTAATATTATTACCTAAATAATTCCTATTTAAAACTAAATACTTACCTGTAAAATAAAGGTAGAAAAAATCCTTTTGGCTGATGCAATCAGCCAATAGAATGCGAGCTGATCCTATTGGCTGATTGGATCAGCCAATAGGATTGAACTTCAATCCTATTGGCTGATTGCATCAGCCAATAGTATTTTTTCTACCTTAATTCCGATTGGCTGATAGAATTCTATTAGCCAATCGGAATCTAAGGGATGCCATCTTAGATGACGTCACTTAAAGGTGCAGTCATTCAGTAAGAAGATTTCAGATGAAGAGGATGCTCTGCGTCGGATGTCTTGAAGATGGACCCGCTCCGCGTCGGATAGATGAAGATAGAAGATGCCGCCTGGATGAAGATTTCTGCTCATCTGGAGGACCACTTTACCTGGTTTGGATGAAGACTTCTCCCGGCTTCGTTGAGGACTTTGGCCTGGTTGGATGAAGACTTCTGCCGCTTCCTTGAGGATGGATGTCTGGTCTTCAGAACAGTAAGTCGATCTTCAGGGGGTTAGTGTTAGTTTTATTTTTAGGTTAGGGTTTGGGCCTGCAATAGAGCTAACTGTCCTTTTAAGGGCAATGCCCATCCAAATGCCCTTTTCAGGGCAATGGGGAGCTTAGGTTTTTTAGTTAGTATTTTATTTTATTTGGGGGGGTTGGTTGTGTGGGTGGTGGGTTTTACTGTTGGGGGGTTGTTTGTATTTTTTGGGGATTATTTTGTATTTGTTTGGGATTATTTTGATAGGGCTATTAGATTAGGTGTAATTAGTTTAAAGATCTGTAATTTGTTTTTTATTTTCTGTAATTTAATGTTTGTTTTTTTTGTAATTTAGCTAATATCATTTAATTTATGTTTTTAATTTAGTTAATTTATTTAATTGTAGTGTAGTGTTAGGTGTTAGTGTAACTTAGGTTAGGTTTTATTTTACAGGTACTTTTGTATTTATTTTAGATAGGTAGTTATTAATTAGTTAATAACTATTTAGTAACTATTCTACCTAGTTAAAATAAATACAAACTTGCCTGTAAAATAAAAATAAACCCTAAGCTAGATACAATGTAACTATTAGTTATATTGTAGCTAGCTTAGGGTTTATTTTATAGGTAAGTATTTAGTTTTAAATAGGAATTATTTAGCTAATAATATTAATTCTTATTTAGATTTATTTAAATTATATTTAAGTTAGGGGGTGTTAGGGTTAGACTTAGGTTTAGGGTTTAATACATTTAGTATAGTGGCAGCGACGTTGGGGGCTAATAAATGTAGGTAGGTGGCTGCGATGTTAGGGACGGCAGATTAGGGGTTAATAATATTTAACTAATGTTTACGAGACAGGAGTGTGGCGGTTTAGGGGTTAATATGTTTATTATAGTGGCGGCAACGTTGGGGGCGGCAGATTAGGGGTTAATAAATGTAGGTAGGTTGCGGCGACATTGGGAGAGGGAGATTAGGGGTTAATAAATATAATGTAGGTGGCGGTGATGTTGGGGCAGCAGATTAGGGGTTAATACATATAATGTAGGTGGCGGCGGTGTCCAGAGCGGCAGATTAGGGGTTAATAAATATAATGTAGGTGGCGGCGATGTCGGGGCGGCAGATTATTGGTTAATAAGTATAAGATTAGGGGTGTTTAGACTTGGGGTTCATGTTAGGGTGTTAGGTGTAAACATAATTTTTATTTTCCCTTAGGAATCAATGGGGCTGCGTTACTGAGATTTACACTGCTTTTTTGAAGGTGTTAGACTTTTTCTCAGTTGGCTCTCCCCGTTGATTCCTATGGGGAAATCGTGCACAAGCACATACGACCAGCTCACCGCTGACTTAAGCAGCGTTGGTATGGAAGTGCGGTAAGGAGCACAATTTTGCTCAACGCTCACTTCTTGCGTTTTAACGCCGGGTTTGTAAAAACCTGTAATACCAGTGCTGCAGGAAAGTGAGCGGTGAGAGAAAACTGCTCATTAGCACCGTATAGCCTCTAACGCAAAACTCGTAATCTGGCTGTAAGAGATTTTAGATAGGAGAGGATCTCCTCAATAGGAGTTGTCCGAGATGTTTGCAAACTGTTTAAATTATATAATGATGCATAATAAGATCTGAATGAGTCCCCTATCTCTGTCAGGGACATAACAACTCTACCTTCATGTTTAATTGAAGTTATTATTCCTTGTGCCGTCTATGCCTAAGCTTATTTGCTAGCATGAAATTTGCTTTTTTGTTATGATAGTAGAAGATTTGTTTAAATTTGCTAAGAGGATTTTGTGTTCTAGTAAATTCCATATTTCTAAGTTGGCCTTGTATATACTCTAGGTGTTTTGCTCCCTGGAGTGTAGGGTTACTTTTTTGTATGGAGGTTAACGTTCTAAATAGACAAGTTAGTTCAGCTAGGGTTTTACTTCATTTTCTACATGCTAAGGAAGCTTGTTTAATACACAGTCCCCTGACAAAGGCTTTAAAAGAAGCCCATATAAATTGAACTGATGTTTGATCATTATCATTAAAGGACAAGAAATCTTCAATTTCTTTTCTCATTTTGTTTTAGATAAAACAGGGTCTGTTTAGTACCATTCTACATATTTCCATCTCCTATCTGCTCTAGTTGAAGTGGGAACAAATGACATTAGGAGATGATCATGGTCTGACCATGAGGTAAGTTTTAATGTAGAGCCTTATATGGAGTTTAAGGCTCATGAGTCTGTAAAAAAAAAATCCAGCCTTGAGAAGGTCTTGTGTGGGCAAGATTAAAATGTGTAATCTTTATCTTTTGGATGCATAGCTCTCCAAACATTGTAAAGCCCATGTTGAGACATCAAAGATCTGAATGCACTGGCCAGAGAACTGGTTTATCTGTCACACATTGTAGATTTGAGCCCTTTTTTATCCATATGGGGATCCAATACTAAATTAAAGTCCCCTCCCATCACTAATGTTCCCTGTTTTATACTAGCTACTAACCTGAGTATAAACTTTAAAAATGGGATTTGGGGAGTGTTGGGTGCATATAAAGTAAATGTATGGTCGTTCAGCTTGCAGACTACTATGAGATACCTTGCTTCTAGATCTTTTTCAATATCGAGGGTGTCTACTTTTATCTAATCTCTAATCAAAATAGCCACTCCTCTAGCTTTAGAAGTGAAGGAGGCATCATAGGTGTTGGAGAAATGTTTAAAAACCATAATTCTTACCTGTGTTCCGAAGCCAATGGGTCTCCTGTTAGAACACCACACTAGAACTGGTCTGTCTAAGATTATTGAGAAGGAGACTTCTCTTGGTAGGAGAATTCAGTCCTTGAACATTATGTGTGAGGAATTGTAACTCCATGTTGCAAGAGATCTGTTACGGGGGAGAGAGGAGAAAAAAAAAGGAGGAGGTAAGGGGAAAATGGGAGAAGAAACAATAAAAGCGGGAGGTGAAAGAGAGTAGAAGAAGTAGGGGCAATCACCACATACGCTAGACTATCTCTGATGAATAACGTTGAGTACGCTTACACATAAAATAAAACTGCGGTCTGGGAGCGGATATTAATATATAAGGTAGAACTCAGCGGGTAAACACTGCTTCAATATTGGGGATTGGGGGGGGAGAATAAATATTGATTGAGGTAGTCTCAGAAATTGTTATTACTCTGAGTATGGAATGGGACAATATTAGTGTTACCTTTTATCAGTAGATAGGAAATAGTTCAGCACTACTTAAATCGGAAAATAGGAAAATTAGTAGATGGGAGTTGTAGGTGAGGGGATAGTTGTACTAACCCCCAGACTGTATCAGCTAGAAGTTTGGAGAGCATCAATAAAGGCTTAAACCCGAGATATGAGTTCTGCTGCGAGTTTTGAAACCTAAGTAACAAGCATCTAAAACACCTAATATTTCTATACTATATGTGAACTATTGCATCCTGTATCAACAATGGTATCATGCTCTGATCTACTCCAATTAGCAAATAACTAGGGCAGATAAAAACTCATCAGTGGAATAAACATATTAACAAAGTGAAAGATAAAGTGCAAACATTACATCATCTCAACTGGCGTAGATGGCACATCAAACTTTAGGACTATCGAGTTTGGTTTCTGAAGACCTAGAGCGAGTTAAGTGACACTATTAAATATGATATCCACAGTGCTAAATACTGCATCAAGGTCCCCTAAGTCTATTCCAGGGCATAAGTACCATCTGTAATAACATGTCCAGGTAAATAGTGATTAACATTTGCTTGAAACATTTGCCTGCAAAAAAAAAAATGAGAACAGGAGAACACAACAACGTTATATATAATACATTTTTAGCACTGGTTCTTTCAGTCCAGACACATTAGTGTCAGCAGTCAATACCAAAATGAGTGAGAAGTATAAAAGGGATATATCTAGCTCGTTGAAACTTATGTAAGGCTCTTCCATTTGGCTGCAGGTGATGGTCTTCATGGCAGTGGGTTCCATTCAGGAGCCACTGCCCTAAGGGCTTGAGAATCAGGTGGTTGATGTGATTGTGAATTGGATGTCTGCAATAAGTTCAAAGAGTCCAGAAGTTCTAGGCCTTGCTTGAGCGTGGATATCACATGTGATTGTCTATTGTATTGAAAGAAGAGCTTGACGGGAAAGCTCCATCTATATTGTATTGCTTTAGTATGAAGGCACTGGGTGATAGGTTGAAAGGACCTCCTTTTGGCCAACGTATGCTGAGACAAGTCTGGGAATATTTTAATATCTTGAAAAGGTTCTGGGAAAGTTGTGTTTAGAAAGGCAGCTCTCAAAACTTTTTCTTTAAAGATATAATAATGTAGACAAGCTATTATATTTCTTGGTTGTTCTGTGTTCACATTTCTGGACCTGAGAGCCCTGTGCACTCTGTCTATTATTGGTTCTTGCTCTTGCACTTTTCCAAGTATGGCTTTGAAGAAATCCAGTAGATATTTTGGGAGGTCCTTTGCTAGAACACTTTCTGGAATGCCTTGAATGCAGAGTTTTTTCCGTCTCAACCTATTCTCAAGGTCTGTCATCTTTGCCTCTAGGTCCAAGATCATCTCTGATAACATTTGTGTATAAGACATTAAATTAGTGTGATCTGTTACCAGATATTCATGCTTCCTTTCCAAGTTGTTAGTCCTCTCTCCCAGGGAGGCTATATCTCTTCTAAGTTCTGCCACTGATGTTTTTATTTCCTGTTTGAGGGAAGAAAGGTGAGAGTCCATTTTTGTGGAAAGCGAGTTAATTAACTCAAAGAGAGCTACAATATCTGTTCTAGTGAGAGACTGATCTTGTAGGTCTAGTGTGCCGGATCTACCAAGCATACCTGGCGGATCCCTGGAGTCATCATCTGATCTCTGTCTATGTGAAGTTTATTGTGGAAGTGATCCATAACTGTTCTTTTTGGACCTTCTTGATGTTTCGATTTCTTCCTCTGAGAATGCACCCTCTTTTGTGTTATTAACACTAGCTGTATATATTAGATCACTTTAGAATAGTATTCTGTATTTAATTATTTTCCTTTTGATATAGGCTTTAAGTACTGAAGTTTAACTACTGAAGTTTAATGAGGGAAAGTTCTTGGTTCTTACACAATCTGGGAGAGTTCCACTATCCCATCTGTGGTGGGTCACTCCATCATCATCTTTGTTATATAAGTAATTTAATTGTATAAATATATAAGTACTGGATATTCTGGTGATTCAAACTCTACGCCTCTGGGACGCATCCACTAGTAAATGTAAACAATTAGAGTGCTTTGAGGTAAAAGCCTACAAGTGGTTAGTGAACAGGAAAGGCTGTTAAATTATGAAAACAGCATAAGATATCCTCAGCAGTGGCTAAGGATTGGTTATGCAGGCAGGTATACATATGTGTTGTGTTCCCTATAAAAGTAGCTTTAGTCTGCTTGGTATCCTTGAACCCGCTATCAATTGAGGTATAATAGCTTATTTAAGCTCTGTTATCAAAATTTCCTTTATTTTTTAACATTAGCCCGCTGGTGGAAACTGTTATGTAATCCCAGTCCGGTATCTGTATTAGTGAGTTTATAAGACATATTGCTGCGTAGGTGGGTAGAGTGAAGGAGGCCTATACACAGTTATACAGTCGACAGGAGGAGGAGCTTTTTAACTCTTGTTAGTGCTCTGGAAAGAGTAGTATTGTAATAGCACCTCACTGACTGTTTTTATTTGCTTGCAGCACTCTAGATCTTTTTATCTGGGTATTATGATGCTAATTTTTTCTCACCTCAAAGTCCAAATTATTGTTTCTTGTCCCCACTGCTATCGGGCTCCTCACAACACAGCAGCTAAATATGGTGGCTGTTCGCGCCAAAACCTCAGTGCTCTTCTCTGTCTAACTGATCTGCCGTTTCTTTAGGTAGTATCTTCCTTGGCTTGTGAGACCTAGAGAGCCGATCCGCTTACCAAACAGTACTCCCTCTGACAGTCTGTCTCCAGGGCTCTTTTCCTTATTTTCATACAACAAAGATGCTCTCTGTGTATCCACAGCCATATTAAACCTCCTTTTCACTCTAAATCTATTCCTTAGATCCTCTGCATGTTTTGCAAAAAGCAAGCCAGTGGAACAGTTATGATGTTGTCTTAGATACTTTCCAACAGGTATACCCTCAATTTGAGATCTAGGATGATGAATTGTAGCCTCTAATAATGTATTAGCAAATGTCTATTTACTGCAAGTTTTGGTAAACAAATCACATCCTAACTTTTGTATATTAAAATCCAAAAAAGAAGACATGCCCCGCAAAAAGCCCTTTTAAGGGCTGGTAAAAGAGCTGGTTACTTTTTAATTTAGAATAGGGCAGGGACCTTAATTATTTTGGGGGGCTTTTTATTTTATTAGGGGGCTTAGAGTAGGTGTAATTAGCCTAATATTCTTGTAATCTTTTTTTTATTTTTTGTAATTTAGTGTTTTTTTTTGTTGTAATTTAGTTTAGTTTATTTAATTGTATGTAATAGTAGGTGATTTATTTAATTAATTTATTGATAGTGTAGTGTTAGGTTTAATTGTAACTTAGGTTAGGATTTATTTTACAGGTAATTTTGTAATTATTTTAACTAGGTAGCTATTAAATAGTTATTAACTATTTAATAGCTATTGTACCTAGTTAAAATAAATACAAAGTTGCCTGTTAAATAAATATAAATCCTAAAATAGCTACAATATAATTATTCGTTATATTGTAGCTATATTAGGGTTTATTTTACAGGTAAGTATTTAGTTTTAAATAGGAATACTTTAGTTAATAAGATTTAATTTATTTTGTTAGATTAAAATTATATTTAATTTAGGGGGGTGTTAGGGTTAGACTTAGCTTTAGTGGTTAATACATTTATTAGAGTAGCGGCGAGGTCCGGTCAGCAGATTAGGGGTTAATACTTGAAGTTAGGTGGCGGCGACGTTGGGGGGGGGCAGATTAGGGATTAATACTATTTATTATAGGGGTTGCGAGGCGGGAGTGCGGCGGTTTAGGGGTTAATAACTTTATTAGAGTAGAGGCGAGGTCCGGTCGGCAGATTAGGGGTTAATAAGTGTAGTTAGGTAGCGAAGACGTTGGGGGGGCAGATTAGGGGTTAATACATATTATGTAGGTGTTGGCGATGTTAGGGGCAGCAGATTAGGGGTTCATAGGGATAATGTAGGTGGCGGCGGTGTGCGGTCGGCAGATTAGGGGTTAAAAATATTTATTATAGTGGCGGCAATGTGGGGGACCTCGGTTTAGGGGTACATAGGTAGTTTATGGGTGTTAGTGTACTTTGTAGCACTGTAGTTAAGAGCTTTATAAACCGGCGTTAGCCAATAAAGCTCTTAACTACAGCCTTTCCATGGGCGGTAGGAGTCTTGCCGGTAGAGGGTGTACCGCTCACTTCAGCCAAGACTCTAAATACCGGCGTTAGGAAGATCCCATTGAAAAGATAGGATACGCAATTGGCGTAAGGGGATCTGCGGTATGGAAAAGTTGTGGCTTGAAAGTGAGCGTTAGACCCTTTCCTGCCTGACTCTAAATACCAGCGGGCGGCCAAAAGCACCGTTAGGACCCCTTAACGCTGCTTTTGACGACTAACGCAGAACTCTAAATCTAGGCATTTGTGTTGCATGAGCAAGTGCCGGTTAGGGTATCACTTTTTATATATTTTCAGTTTTTGATCTCCTGTACACTGTAGCCCCTGGCATTTTTGTGGGCTTTGTACTCTATCCACACATTAATAAATTAGTGTATCTATCTATATATCTATCATCTATCTATCTATCTATCTATCATCTATCTATCTATCTTTTAATCTATATGTATATATAATCTCAATAAAAATATAATTTTATACTGAGTGAACAAAATAATTTAATAAGGTTTTTGCTTGAGCGCATTCATTTTACTTTCAACTTTGTACACAAGAATAAGAGCTCTATTGATTTAACAGGAGCAGTGGTAGCGCTCAATAACATTAAAGTAAAAGTCAATTTTGATGCTAAAGTGCCCGTTTTTTTAAGATTTGATTAAAATCAGGGGCACTTTAATTCATCAAAATTTACATTTCACTCCTGTTGTGAAAAAATACTTAGCTTTTAAACTTGACAGCAGCTCCAGCTTCCTTCGGTCATCGCAAGTAATTTCTGACATCAGAAATGATGGATAGGTCATCCTCCAATCACGGCTCCCCCCCAGGGGAATCAGTGTCTGATTCAATGCTGTGATTGGAGGAAGCCGGATTCCTTATTATAGACCCAGGAAGAGGCATTGCGACGGGTGGAGGAAGCTGGATCGGCTGTCAAGTTTAAAAGGTAAGTATTTTTTCACAACAGGAGTGAAATGTAAATTTTGATGAATTAAAGTGCCCCTGTTTTTAATCAAATTTTTTAAAAACCGGGCACTTTAGCATCAAAATTTACATTCACTTTAATATTTTTGAGCTCCACTTGCAATCTAGACCTAAATCTCTGAATTTCCTGCAAGGTACTGGAAAGGGAAAGTTGCACTTTAGAATTGAGAATCAACAGAATCAGACTGATATACTTCAGGAAAGTTTTCTTCTGTGAAAAGCACACTGGTCTAAAAGAGGCTGCTTCCGGGTGGTAAATCGCCATAGAACAAGCCACTGAGCTGTTGTTCGTTCCTGGTAGAGCGCTTCTCTCTTTGTATGCAAATTATTATGACCCTGGGGAAGTCTCCCTATGGGTGATGGGGGAAACCAGACGTGGACTCCTTGCCCAGTGTGCTTAGAGGAATGTGGCTGCACCTCACTGACGAGGCCCATAGAAGGCCGAAACGATCGTCTGGGGTTGTCATGTTCCTTGTTCAGAGGAGAATTGCCTGGTATTTCGGGGCTGGACTGACCTTACTTGGCGGGATCAGACTGATATACTTCAGGAAAGTTTTCTTCTGTGAAAAGCACACTGGTCTAAAAGAGGCTGCTTCCGGGTGGTAAATCGCCATAGAACAAGCCACTGAGCTGTTGTTCGTTCCTGGTAGAGCGCTTCTCTCTTTGTATGCAAATTATTATGACCCTGGGGAAGTCTCCCTATGGGTGATGGGGGAAACCAGACGTGGACTCCTTGCCCAGTGTGCTTAGAGGAATGTGGCTGCACCTCACTGACGAGGCCCATAGAAGGCCGAAACGATCGTCTGGGGTTGTCATGTTCCTTGTTCAGAGGAGAATTGCCTGGTATTTCGGGGCTGGACTGACCTTACTTGGCGGGATCAGACTGATATACTTCAGGAAAGTTTTCTTCTGTGAAAAGCACACTGGTCTAAAAGAGGCTGCTTCCGGGTGGTAAATCGCCATAGAACAAGCCACTGAGCTGTTGTTCGTTCCTGGTAGAGCGCTTCTCTCTTTGTATGCAAATTATTATGACCCTGGGGAAGTCTCCCTATGGGTGATGGGGGAAACCAGACGTGGACTCCTTGCCCAGTGTGCTTAGAGGAATGTGGCTGCACCTCACTGACGAGGCCCATAGAAGGCCGAAACGATCGTCTGGGGTTGTCATGTTCCTTGTTCAGAGGAGAATTGCCTGGTATTTCGGGGCTGGACTGACCTTACTTGGCGGGATCAGACTGATATACTTCAGGAAAGTTTTCTTCTGTGAAAAGCACACTGGTCTAAAAGAGGCTGCTTCCGGGTGGTAAATCGCCATAGAACAAGCCACTGAGCTGTTGTTCGTTCCTGGTAGAGCGCTTCTCTCTTTGTATGCAAATTATTATGACCCTGGGGAAGTCTCCCTATGGGTGATGGGGGAAACCAGACGTGGACTCCTTGCCCAGTGTGCTTAGAGGAATGTGGCTGCACCTCACTGACGAGGCCCATAGAAGGCCGAAACGATCGTCTGGGGTTGTCATGTTCCTTGTTCAGAGGAGAATTGCCTGGTATTTCGGGGCTGGACTGACCTTACTTGGCGGGATCAGACTGATATACTTCAGGAAAGTTTTCTTCTGTGAAAAGCACACTGGTCTAAAAGAGGCTGCTTCCGGGTGGTAAATCGCCATAGAACAAGCCACTGAGCTGTTGTTCGTTCCTGGTAGAGCGCTTCTCTCTTTGTATGCAAATTATTATGACCCTGGGGAAGTCTCCCTATGGGTGATGGGGGAAACCAGACGTGGACTCCTTGCCCAGTGTGCTTAGAGGAATGTGGCTGCACCTCACTGACGAGGCCCATAGAAGGCCGAAACGATCGTCTGGGGTTGTCATGTTCCTTGTTCAGAGGAGAATTGCCTGGTATTTCGGGGCTGGACTGACCTTACTTGGCGGGATCAGACTGATATACTTCAGGAAAGTTTTCTTCTGTGAAAAGCACACTGGTCTAAAAGAGGCTGCTTCCGGGTGGTAAATCGCCATAGAACAAGCCACTGAGCTGTTGTTCGTTCCTGGTAGAGCGCTTCTCTCTTTGTATGCAAATTATTATGACCCTGGGGAAGTCTCCCTATGGGTGATGGGGGAAACCAGACGTGGACTCCTTGCCCAGTGTGCTTAGAGGAATGTGGCTGCACCTCACTGACGAGGCCCATAGAAGGCCGAAACGATCGTCTGGGGTTGTCATGTTCCTTGTTCAGAGGAGAATTGCCTGGTATTTCGGGGCTGGACTGACCTTACTTGGCGGGATCAGACTGATATACTTCAGGAAAGTTTTCTTCTGTGAAAAGCACACTGGTCTAAAAGAGGCTGCTTCCGGGTGGTAAATCGCCATAGAACAAGCCACTGAGCTGTTGTTCGTTCCTGGTAGAGCGCTTCTCTCTTTGTATGCAAATTATTATGACCCTGGGGAAGTCTCCCTATGGGTGATGGGGGAAACCAGACGTGGACTCCTTGCCCAGTGTGCTTAGAGGAATGTGGCTGCACCTCACTGACGAGGCCCATAGAAGGCCGAAACGATCGTCTGGGGTTGTCATGTTCCTTGTTCAGAGGAGAATTGCCTGGTATTTCGGGGCTGGACTGACCTTACTTGGCGGGATCAGACTGATATACTTCAGGAAAGTTTTCTTCTGTGAAAAGCACACTGGTCTAAAAGAGGCTGCTTCCGGGTGGTAAATCGCCATAGAACAAGCCACTGAGCTGTTGTTCGTTCCTGGTAGAGCGCTTCTCTCTTTGTATGCAAATTATTATGACCCTGGGGAAGTCTCCCTATGGGTGATGGGGGAAACCAGACGTGGACTCCTTGCCCAGTGTGCTTAGAGGAATGTGGCTGCACCTCACTGACGAGGCCCATAGAAGGCCGAAACGATCGTCTGGGGTTGTCATGTTCCTTGTTCAGAGGAGAATTGCCTGGTATTTCGGGGCTGGACTGACCTTACTTGGCGGGATCAGACTGATATACTTCAGGAAAGTTTTCTTCTGTGAAAAGCACACTGGTCTAAAAGAGGCTGCTTCCGGGTGGTAAATCGCCATAGAACAAGCCACTGAGCTGTTGTTCGTTCCTGGTAGAGCGCTTCTCTCTTTGTATGCAAATTATTATGACCCTGGGGAAGTCTCCCTATGGGTGATGGGGGAAACCAGACGTGGACTCCTTGCCCAGTGTGCTTAGAGGAATGTGGCTGCACCTCACTGACGAGGCCCATAGAAGGCCGAAACGATCGTCTGGGGTTGTCATGTTCCTTGTTCAGAGGAGAATTGCCTGGTATTTCGGGGCTGGACTGACCTTACTTGGCGGGATCAGACTGATATACTTCAGGAAAGTTTTCTTCTGTGAAAAGCACACTGGTCTAAAAGAGGCTGCTTCCGGGTGGTAAATCGCCATAGAACAAGCCACTGAGCTGTTGTTCGTTCCTGGTAGAGCGCTTCTCTCTTTGTATGCAAATTATTATGACCCTGGGGAAGTCTCCCTATGGGTGATGGGGGAAACCAGACGTGGACTCCTTGCCCAGTGTGCTTAGAGGAATGTGGCTGCACCTCACTGACGAGGCCCATAGAAGGCCGAAACGATCGTCTGGGGTTGTCATGTTCCTTGTTCAGAGGAGAATTGCCTGGTATTTCGGGGCTGGACTGACCTTACTTGGCGGGATCAGACTGATATACTTCAGGAAAGTTTTCTTCTGTGAAAAGCACACTGGTCTAAAAGAGGCTGCTTCCGGGTGGTAAATCGCCATAGAACAAGCCACTGAGCTGTTGTTCGTTCCTGGTAGAGCGCTTCTCTCTTTGTATGCAAATTATTATGACCCTGGGGAAGTCTCCCTATGGGTGATGGGGGAAACCAGACGTGGACTCCTTGCCCAGTGTGCTTAGAGGAATGTGGCTGCACCTCACTGACGAGGCCCATAGAAGGCCGAAACGATCGTCTGGGGTTGTCATGTTCCTTGTTCAGAGGAGAATTGCCTGGTATTTCGGGGCTGGACTGACCTTACTTGGCGGGATCAGACTGATATACTTCAGGAAAGTTTTCTTCTGTGAAAAGCACACTGGTCTAAAAGAGGCTGCTTCCGGGTGGTAAATCGCCATAGAACAAGCCACTGAGCTGTTGTTCGTTCCTGGTAGAGCGCTTCTCTCTTTGTATGCAAATTATTATGACCCTGGGGAAGTCTCCCTATGGGTGATGGGGGAAACCAGACGTGGACTCCTTGCCCAGTGTGCTTAGAGGAATGTGGCTGCACCTCACTGACGAGGCCCATAGAAGGCCGAAACGATCGTCTGGGGTTGTCATGTTCCTTGTTCAGAGGAGAATTGCCTGGTATTTCGGGGCTGGACTGACCTTACTTGGCGGGATCAGACTGATATACTTCAGGAAAGTTTTCTTCTGTGAAAAGCACACTGGTCTAAAAGAGGCTGCTTCCGGGTGGTAAATCGCCATAGAACAAGCCACTGAGCTGTTGTTCGTTCCTGGTAGAGCGCTTCTCTCTTTGTATGCAAATTATTATGACCCTGGGGAAGTCTCCCTATGGGTGATGGGGGAAACCAGACGTGGACTCCTTGCCCAGTGTGCTTAGAGGAATGTGGCTGCACCTCACTGACGAGGCCCATAGAAGGCCGAAACGATCGTCTGGGGTTGTCATGTTCCTTGTTCAGAGGAGAATTGCCTGGTATTTCGGGGCTGGACTGACCTTACTTGGCGGGATCAGACTGATATACTTCAGGAAAGTTTTCTTCTGTGAAAAGCACACTGGTCTAAAAGAGGCTGCTTCCGGGTGGTAAATCGCCATAGAACAAGCCACTGAGCTGTTGTTCGTTCCTGGTAGAGCGCTTCTCTCTTTGTATGCAGATTACTAATTTAGTTTAAATAGCATGTTTTGCAGAGGATAAAATGAATACATTTAATTTTCAATTTATTTTAAATAAACCAGCAACTCTTTCACATTTTTTGTTTCCTACTAAAGAGAATGCTATTCATATATATCATAACCAAAACACCTGCTGCTTTGTATTTTATTCACAATTCCTGAGATGCTGCTGAGTGTAATGCTCTGGTGCCAAACACCTATAAATGTAGCCAACACAAATGATGCAAAGAAGCCGGGCTTTCCAAGTTCAACATTATGGCCAAGGAAATCTCCTTAGTAGCATTGCCACATGTTAGTTTGTATAAAAGTCTCTTCCACATTTGGAAAGGTCACATTTCTCTGTCAAATAAAAAGAAACTGAGGAAAACACCAGCCATATATTTAAATCTTTTTATCATTTTGTGATTATAACATCCTTTAATTCAAACAATTCTTTACAAAAAAAGTTGATCATTCGGGGAATAGGCTTCTGATTTTAGGTGGCAGGGACAAATAAAGTAATAGAATTCATGTATGTATTTATATGTGTATATCTGTATTTACAGACATAAAAACATAAATACATATGTATTCCATTTTTTTTGCTCCATTGACTTCTATGGTTGGAAAACGTTAATATGGTTGTGATATTATAACTTCAGCTTTTTACACGCATCGGAAAAGTGCGCAAGTGAAAACTTTTTACTTTCAACTTCCAATACGAGAGCTACACAACGCGCACAAAAAGCTTACTTCTAGCAGAGTTAGTGCGAGAGCGGGAGAAATAAATAGCGCTCCACTCTTCATCTAGCCCTAAAAGTTTAAAAACATAATTGAACAAACATATGTATTAAGCACATATACAAAAGGCATTCAGATTATGTAACAGTTATCAAAAACACCACCACAAATTGCAACACACAATTATGGACTCCATTAATCCATTTTCAATTTTCAGATATTGACATCCATTATCAGATGTTAACATTGCCATTATGTGGAAATAATCAAGCTCAGCTGTGTTTCACCTTTTGATTGTTATTGTTTTAATTTAAAAAAATGACTGATCAATTTTTTCTGATTTTAAAAAAATTTCAGATAGAATCAACTCCATAATTATATACAAGAAATAAGGCCAAAGTAAAATTCTCTAATACATTAGAGTATTTTCTTTTTGCAGCTTTATGTCAATTTAATATGTCTGATAAGGATCATATGTTTCATGCTTTCAGTTAATTGCATTACACCAAGTATCCTATTCTAACAGAAACATAACAAACAAGATCAGCCTTTTTAGTAAACAACAGTAAAAAGTATAAAATGTAGCTATAAAAATAGAATTATTTTTGATTATGTAAATATATAAAAATGTATTTACTTCAGTGAAAAAATAGTAGCATTTTACATGCATCATCCATGGCACAATGTCTAACCCAGGGTTTGATACTAATATATATTTAATGAGGGTCATGACAGGAAAAGCTTTGAAAAGAGTATGAAAATTCATCCATCAGTCGCATGAAATGCTTTACATGGTCTTCACTGAAGTTTTCAAAACTGCAGCTTTTGCAAACAATTACAAAACTCACTGTGTGATTTTCAAGTAATTTTGCACAATGTTAACTGTCCCAATACTTTACATGGTGAACATTTGACAGTGGTATCTGCATTGCAGCCCATCATAAAACAGTTTTTGAGCAGATTTATTTGCTGGATTTTTAGATTTTTCTATTTTAAGTTTTTTTTTTATTTTTTTATTTAAAGAGAGCTTTATTGAGAAAATTTTCAAGCATTATACAACAAGATCGTCAAATAAACAGAGTAAGGTACAAAATGAAAACAACTCTTAAGTTAACAAAAGTGAGCAATTTAGGGGACCCTCTATACACGGTGTCCCGGTGTACAGAGTAAGAGCGATCAACAATCAATTACCAATCCGTTGTACGCTATAGACAAAAAAAGAAAAACAAAAAACGGTCAGCTCTCTACTTACATTTTCTAATAATTTTCCAATCACATATACCATGTCCTTCTAATGAAGACATAATGCATATTTATCAAATATACAAATGAACATAACAGGTCTGAAGAAGGTGTACAATGATATTCAGTAAATCCCAGCTTACTGCTATACATTAATGATCCAGCACTAGCCATCCCCTGATTTTTACACAGACAGGGGGGGGCTGATCACACACCCTAATAGGGTGAGAGGGGAGAGGAGGGGGAAGAATTTAGAACGAGGAAGAAGGGAACAGGGAAAAGAAGAGAGAGGTGGGAGAAGGGAGGAAAGAAAAAAAAAACCCAAGGGGAAAGATTATCAACTACCTGAAATGCAGGGGTCTCAGGTTTACTGCCTACTCCTCTAGCTCAGGTCCCTCCCACAACTGCATTAATTCTACATATACCTCCAGTTTCGCAGTTTTAACATAATGGTATTTTTCAAGGAGAAAAATATTTTGCACGCTCTGTTTCCAGTCCACTAAGGTGGGTATCTGGGGTGTTTTCCAACGTTGGGGAATTAGGTTCTTAGCTCCTGCTAGCATCAACATTAAGAGGGTCTTTTTTAACTTGTTTTCTATTTTGTTATGGAAGTGAAACAGTAGGGTTTCTGGTGTTTTGGGGACCACAAGGTCTAACAGCCTCTGAATCTCCCGCCAGACAGAGGACCAAAAACTCTCCAAGAGAGGGCAGTCCCACCAAATATGCAAAATCATGCCTGTGCCCCCACATCCCCTCCAACATTTTTCAGAAGCCCTAGGGTAGATTGTCTTGAGTCTGGACGGTGTTAGGTACCAACGGCTTAGGAACTTGTAATGTGACTCCTGCATGCGGGCCGAGACCGATAGAGTTTTAACAGCACGGAAAATCTGTTGCCACTCTTCTTTGGAGAGCTCACCGTCCAATTCCTTGTGCCATGCCCTAGTGTAGTTTGGAAGAGGGCCATCCCTAGGGTGTAAGAAGGGGTTTTGATTTTTATTATTTTGGTATTTTTTCGCATGTTATATCGTGGCTTTTTGCACTGATTTTTTATTTTTTTATTTTTTCCATAGGTAATTTTGTTTTGCTAATGCTAGGTTCAAATAGTAAATAACATGGTTATAGCTAATTGTAATATAACAATTATGTTTTCGTGAGTAAGCTATTTTATTTGCATGCTTTTCTTGGAGTGACATATGGTTTGATTACAAATACAAACATTTCCTTGTTGTTAATTAAATAAAAAAACACATAAATGCACTTTTAAAATATCTAACTAAATAAAATATAGATACTTTATATTATTTTAATAAATATTTATTAAATCATTTTTTATACATCAGTGTCACATTATGCTATTTTAATGGTTAACTGCACATCTGTCAACAATTCAGATACTTACACTGTAAAGCTCGTGGGATATTCTACTATCAGTCTGAACTCAGCCAGTAGTCTTCTTATCCCGGCGTCAAGCCGGAATGATAGGGAATATCCCAGAGTAGAGAAAGTTTGCAAGATGGGGTAAGCGGCACTCACCACAGGTAGGATGGTCTTCTGCGGCAACAGGCAGGGAATCAGAGAAAGGCAGTTCAGTAGTAAACCACAAGAAGGGTCAGGCAGGCAGTGTTTGGCAAAGGTAAAGCAGTCAAAAGGTAAACCACTAGAATGGTCAGGCAGGGTTTGGCAACAGAGAGGCAATCCAGAACAATAGGGGTTAATTGAGTAGAGTGGTCAGGCAAGCAGAGTTCAGCAGCAGTATATCAATCCAGCAATTTAGGGATTAACAGGCAGAGTGGTCAGGCAAGCAGAGTTCAGCAGCAGTATATCAATCCAGTAGTTTAGGGGTTAACAGGCAGAGTGGTCAGACAAGCAGAGTTCAGTAGCAGTAGGGGTGCAGAAAATAATCGTTAAGCTGATGCATCATGATGCAGCCTTGAACGATGCTGCATCGATGTCGTGAAGCTCATAATCGATTCAGGGTACTCCTCTCCCCAACAGTTCACTGTGTAAGTGTGTAGACTTGTTTGTTCAGCCGTGCCTCCCCTCTAAGAATTTTCTTTATGATCCCATGATACAGACATAATTACAGCTGTCATTTGAGCAGATTACGACAACGACAGGCTGTCTGCGCAAGCTCACTACGTCTCGCCACATGTGTTTACAGATGATGGTGGAGTAGACAGCTCTCAAACACAGTGGGGATGTCACTGGCCTGAACCATAGTAAGTCAGGAAAGGTGGCACATTACCGAGCACATAGTTCCGGATCCAGTCTTTTCTCCTGGTTTGAGGAAGATTGTAACCTAGAGACATGTCCTCGAGCACCAGCATCCCCGAGGCCGCCAAGAAGCTGCTGGAGAATATGCAGAGTGATCTTCGGGGCCTGTCCATGGAGTGTAAGAAGAAGTTCCCACCCGTGAAAGAGGTAGAACCATCTGATAGTCCATGACACATCTTCTGATCCCCAGTTATATATAATACACTTGCGAGCGCACACACACTGTTTATACTCACTGAACCAATCATCCAAATATATCTAGTAGTGATTTCTCAAACATCCTGATGCCCAGTCACTCAACCTCACACATCCTGATGCTCAGTCACTCATCCTCACACATACTGATGCCCAGTCACTCAACCTCACACATTCTGATGCCCAGTCACTCAACCTCACACATCCTGATGCCCAGTCACTCAACCTCACACATCCTGATGCCCAACTACTCAACCTCTCATATCCTGATGCCCAGTCACTCAACCTCACACATCCTGATGCTCAGTCACTCATCCTCACACATCCTGATGCCCAGTCACTCAACCTCACACATCCTGATGCCCAGTCACTCAACCTCACACATCCTGATGCCCAACTACTCAACCTCTCATATCCTGATGCCCAACCTCTTTCAATATTTAAAAAACTGGAACTTTCAATATGTGATTAAAGTGATTAGTATGCTTGATCATATGACTCATGTATGTGTGTGTGTGTATATATATATATATATATATATATATATATATATATATATATATAAAATTATGGAATAGAACAAGTTCATGCAAATCATGGGCAGTAATCGTGATGCATCGCAGAATCGAATCGAATGGTTGACAGGATAATCGTAATCGAATCGAATCGTGAGACCAGTGAAGATGCACACCCCTAAGCAGCAGTATATTAATCCAGCAATTTAGGGGTTAACAGGCAGAGTGGTCAGACAAGCAGAGTTCAGCAACAGTATATTGATCCAGTTATCAGCAATCTGTCACACCCAGGAGCACACAAAGTAACACCTATACTTGGGCAGTGATAGATTGCTAAATGGCAACTTACATAGGCGCAGGATTCACGCCACAGGGAATCCCAACCAGTATTGGAGCGGAGAGCGTGCGGCGATGACGTCAGCATCGCACGTAACAGGAGCCGACACAGCCCCTGACAATGAGCAGGGAAGCAAGCGCCACGCCCCTAGCAACGTATAGTGCGACACCACTCAGAAAACGCAACCCAGGTGCTGAACCAAAAATGGGCCGACTCCTATGCTTACATTCTTGCTTTTCAAATAAAGATAACACGTGAACAAAGAAAAATTGATAATAGGAGTAAATTAGAAAGTTGCTTAAAATTGCCTGTTCTATCTGAATCATGGAAGTTTAATTTTGACTAGACTATTCCTTAACCCTGTAAGGACCACAGCACTTTTCCATTTTCTGACCGTTTGGAACCAGGGCTATTTTTACATTTCTGCGGTGTTTGTGTTTAGCTGTAATTTTCCTCTTATTCATTTACTGTACCCACACATTTATATACTGTTTTTCTCATCATTAAATGGACTTTTGAAAGATACCATTATTTTCATCATATCTTATAATTTACTATAAAAAAATAATATAAAATATGAGTTAAAAAATGGAAAAAACACACACTTTTTCTAACTTTGACCCCCAAAATCTGTTACACATCTACAACCACCAAAAAACACATGCTAAAATTTTGTCCTGCGTTTACAAATACCCAATGTTTACATGTTCTTTGCTTTGTTTGCAAGTTATAGGGCAATAAGTACAAGTAGCACTTTGCTATTTCCAAACCATTTTTTATTTTATGTTTTGCATAAGTTACATTTTAACACTGATATCTGTCAGGAATCCCTGAATAACCCTTCACATGTATATATATATATTTATTTTAGTAGACAGCCCAAAGTATTGATCTAGGCCCATTTTGGTATATTTCATGCCACCATTTCACCGCCAAATGCGATCAAATAAAAAAAATCGATAACTTTTTTTTACTAACTTTTTCACAAACTTTAGGTTTCTCACTGAAATTATTTACAAACAACTTGTGCAATTATGGCACATATGGTTGTAAATGCTTCTCTGGGATCCTCTTTGTTCATACATAGCAGACTTTTATGTCTTTGGCATTACTTTTTAGTAATTAGAAGGCCGCTAAATGCCGCTGAGCACCACACTTGTATTATACCCAGCAGTGAAGGGGTTAATTAGGTAGCCTGTAGGGTTAATTTTAGCATTAGTGTAGTGTAGTAGACAACCCAAAGTATTGATCTAGGCCCATTTTGGTATATTTCATGCCACCATTTCACCGCCAAATGCGATCAAATA
Source organism: Bombina bombina (assembly GCF_027579735.1). Taxonomy (NCBI): domain Eukaryota; kingdom Metazoa; phylum Chordata; class Amphibia; order Anura; family Bombinatoridae; genus Bombina; species Bombina bombina. The sequence continues at coordinate 410,139,117 of NC_069499.1, read as the reverse complement.
AAAAAAAGTTGTTAACTTTTTCACAAACTTTAGGTTTCTCACTGAAATTATGTACAAACAGCTTGTGGAATTATGGCGCAAATGGTTGTAAATGCTTCTCTGGGATCTCTTTTGTTCAAAAATAGCAGACATATATGGCTTTGTAATTGCTTTTTGGTAATTAAAAGGCCACTAAATGCAGCTGTGCACCACTCTTGTATTATGCCCAGCAGTGATGGGGTTAATTAGGTAGCTTGTAGGGAGCTTGAAGGGTTAATTTTAGCTTTTGTGTAGAGATCAGCCTCCCACCTGACACATCCCACCACTTGATCCCTCCCTGACTACTCTCAAACAGCTCTCTTCACTCCCCCACTTCACTATTGTTACCGCCATCTTTACTACTGGCAGAAAGTCTGCCAGTATAAAAATAAAACGTTTGTGTTTGTTTTGTTTTGTTTTTTTTTTATTATATATTTTCTGCAGTATAGGATCCACCCTTACCACCCAACCTCCCTGAGCCCCCCTAAACAGCTTTCTAACCCTCCACCTGCTCACTATTTGCTGCCATTTTGGGTACTGGCAGCTGTCTGCCAGTACCCACTTTTGAATAAATTTGCCCATTTTTTATATATATATCTATATATATATATATATATATATATATATATATATATATATATATATATATATATATATATACAAATATTTTTCTGTAGTGTAGCTGCTCCCACCCTCAATTCTCTACCCCCTCCCAGACTCAGATCCCAATTTTCATTATCATTTACCCCCTCTCCCACTACATCTCCCACCCCATCTTATACTTAAATGCTCATATGAGGAGATTGTGGGCATGCATGCACCCGCCCACTTTGCCCCTGTGCGCGATCCCGCACACACCGGCAAGTGAATTCACACTGCCTGCCGGAAGTTCCCCCTCGATGGCCGCCCACCCGCCTCTCTGCAATTGCTCCCACCCACTAACGATCATGGCCATCGATGGCCGATGCAGGGACAGCCACAGAGTTGATCTCTCTGCATCGGATGGCTAAAATTTTTTATTGCAGGATGCCTCAATATCAAGGCATCACTGCAATAACATGAAAGCATCTGGAAGCGTTCAGGATCGCTTCAATTGCTTGAAAACACTGACGACATACAGGGCACGTCCTTGGTCGTTAACGACCATTTTTTTGTAGGACGTAAAGGGGTTAAAGAAAAAGAAAATGCATGTCATTGTACAGCAAACAACCACTCAAAGAGACACTATAATGATTGCCCTTAGGGCAGGGCAAGTGGGGCACGGGCTCTGAGCCCCACATTATGGGGGACCCCACACTCATCCCCAGATTGAGAAATGCCCTATTGGACATTTAGCCAGACCCATCCATACATCCTGCTCTGGAGCAAACTTCTACTGAATGCTTTTACCCTTTTGCTGCTAAGCAATTTTTGCACCATAGTGATGAGCCATTTTTGAGTTTTGTTTGCTAACTATAAACCCTATTGCAAATCAAATTTCAGTGAGTGATCCATACAAAATTATATTATTTTTTTCAACAGGCCCAGCAGTTTCAGAATATACCATTGTTATATTTATATTTCATGACATTTGAGATAGCTGCAGCAAAAACTGTAAACATTTTAGTAAATTTTATTGAAAGAACAGAATTGTCTGCCACCCAGCAGTGAAACAGTTAATTAGGTAACCTCACCCTGCAATTAGCAAACACTACACAATGCATAAATAAAAAGAGAGAAGAGCTCAACCTGGGAACAAACAATAGCAGAATAGCTTGTTCTATGGCTAGTTACCACCAAAGAAGCAGCCTCTTTTTGCTCAACATGTGTCTTTCACAGAGAAGAACTTTCCTGAAGCATATCAGTCTGATCCTGACTTCACAGTACAGTCCAGCCCCGAAATACCAGGCAATCCCTCTCTGAACGAGAGAAACAGCAAAACCCCAGACGTACGTTTCGGCCTATTGTGGGCCTCATCAGTGAGGTGCAGCCATATCCCTCTAGGCACAGTGAGCAACGGGTCCACATCTGGATTCCCGCATCACACTTAGGGAGACTTCCCTAAGTGTCATAATTTGCATAAATAAAAAGAGAGAAGCGCACAACCTGGGAACGAACAATAGCATAATAGCTTGTTCTATGGCTAGTTACCACCCAAGAAGCAGCCTCTTTTTGCTCAACATGTGCCTTTCACAGAGAAGACCTTTCCTGAAGCATATCAGTCTGATCCTGACTTCACAGTACAGTCCAGCCCTGAAATACCAGGCAATCCCTCTCTGAACGAGAGAAACAGCTAAACCCCAGACGTATGTTTTGGCCTATTGTGAGCCTCGTCAGGGAGGTGCAGCCATATCCTTCTAGGCACACTGAGCAACGGGTTCACGTCTGGATTTTCGCATCACACTTAGGGAGACTTCCCTAAGTGCCATAATTTGTATAAATAAAAAGAGAGAAGCACTCAACCTGGGAACGAACAATAGCATAATAGCTTGTTCTATGGCTAGTTGCCATCCAAGAAGCAGCCTCTTTTTGCTCAACATGTGCCTTTCACAGAGAAGAACTTTCCTGAAGCATATCAGTCTGATCCTGACTTCACAGTACAGTCCAGCCCCGAAATACCAGGCAATCCCTCTCTGAACGAGAGAAACAGCAAAACCCCAGAAGTAGGTGTCGGCCTATTGTGGGCCTCGTCAGTCAGGTGCAGCCATATCCCACTAGGCACACTGAGCAACAGGTCCACATCTGAATTCCTGCATCACACTTAGGGAGACTTCCCTAAGTGCCATAATTTGCATCAATAAAAAAGAGAGAAGCGCTCAACCTGGGAACGAACAATAGCATAATAGCTTGCTCTATGGCTAGTTACCACCCAAGAAGCAGACTCTTTTTGCCCAACATGTGCCTTTCACAGAGAAGAACTTTCCTGAAGCATATCAGTCTGATCTTGACTTCACAGTACAGTCCAGCCCCGAAATACCAGGCAATCCCACTCTGAATGAGAGAAACAGGAAAACCCCAGACATACGTTTCGGCCTATTGTGGGCCTCATCAGTGAGGTGCAGCCATATCCCTCTAGGCACAGTGAGCAACGGGTCCACATCTGGATTCCCGCATCACACTTAGGGAGACTTCCCTAAGTGTCATAATTTGCATAAATAAAAAGAGAGAAGCGCTCAACCTGAGAACGAACAATAGCATAATAGCTTGTTCTATGGCTAGTTACCACCCAAGAAGCAGCTTCTGCAAGGTATAGTTCTTTTATTAACTGTTTCACTGCTAGGCTGATCACAAAACTGGACTTAGAGGAAACACTGGTGATCACCTTACGAAATTGCCATCAAGGGTGCACACATGTGAAATTTGGGCCCATATGTGCCTTTGCAGGTTATAATCAGGACCGGACTGGGAAACCAGACTGGCTCTGGAAATTAGAGAGGCCCCTTTGTGCAATACAGAAATAAAAGCACTTTTTTTTCCTTGCAAGTTACCACTGTAATCACCTGGTTATACAGACAGCTATGGTCAGAAAGAGATAATAAATGGCATAATACTGTAATAACTCAGCTGTTTAATCAAGAAGGGGTTAACTCCTCATTCAGATATACTGGGATGAAGATAGTCACTTTGGAATGTAGAGAGATCACATTACCAGGACTCTTAAAGAGTATATCTGATAAGGATGACCATCTGGTTTAAGTTAAAGAGCTATAAAGACCATTTGTGTGACCGTATGCCCTGTCCCCATGCATGCTTGGTAACTATTCCTAGACAGGACAAGGGGGCTTGATATAAGTGACATCATTATTTGAGAAAGATGAAAACTTACAATGAAAGACCCTACACATTGGGGATGGGTCTCTCTTTGTCTCTGGATGCATGTAAGGTAGCAACACATGTTAGGACTTTCTGCTGAAAACCTCCATTACATCCAATACATCACACTACTCTCACATAGAATGGGCATATGTATTAGTTTACTATTGATGTCTAATTCAGTGCTGTGTATTTATATGTGATCTGCATATGTGTAATTATATTTAATCTGCATATTATGTATTAATGTTTATATAGCCTAATTGTAATTAAAAGTTGCATTGTTGAAGCAAGACTTGTAAGTTATGTCCTTACGGGTAGTTTAATTAAGTTAGTAATAGTGTGTTAATATTTTATAGTTGGTATAATAATTCATAAGGGATTATTAAGAGGAATATTAGCTTATCACTACAAGTATAGACAACAGACATTAAGAAATATAGATTTATTTAATTTATTTAATTGGCGAGCCAGATAATTTTCTTACCAACATACACTTGTTTTAAAGGGGAGACAAATGCATGTTTTTTTTCTATAATACAAGTGTGATTTTTGGACAAAAATAGAACTTAGTTTTTCTGTTGCTATACGTTCTTTTTAGTTGAGCACAGCAGCAATAAGTCATATCACGCAGGATGTGAATCTGATTTGCTGGCAGTCTGAAGACACTTCAAAAGTGTGAGTATGGAATTAATTGTTAAATATGCAGAATGTGGCACATTTTAGCCTGTTACTGATGAGAATATTAATATATGGCTAAATTACGAGTTTTGCGATATGAGTAAAAAAGCAGCGTTAAGGCTCATAACGCTGCTTTTTCACTACTGCTGGTATTACGAGCCTTGCAGGTTTAGGGGCACTGCACACTTTTTTGGCCGTACCGCAAATTAACTTACGCAATTTGCATAAAGTCTTTTTTCAATGGGACTTCCATAGCGCCGGCATTACAAGCTTTTTCTGCGAGGCCAAAAAGTGAGCGGGACAGCCTATCCCGCAAGATTCGTAATGCATTCTAAAGTCAGTAGTTATGAGTTTTACACTACAAAGCTGTAGCATAAAACTCATAACTAAAGTGCTAAAACATACACTAACACCCATAAACTACCTATTAACCCCTAAACCGAGGCCCTCCCGCATAGCAAACACTATAAAAAAATATTAACCCCTAAACCGCCGCACCCCGCCTCGCAAACACTAGTTAAATATTATTAACCCCTAATCTGCCACCCCTAATATCGCCGCCACTTACCTACATTTATTAACCCCTTATCTGCCGCCCCCAATGTCACCGCCACTATACTAAATTTATTAACTCCTAAACCTAAGTCTAACCCTAACCCTAACACCCCCTAACTTAAATATAATTAAAATAAATCTAAATAAAAATTCCTATCATTACCTAAATTATTCATATTTAAAACTAAATACTTACCTGTAAAATAAACCCTAAGCTAACTACAATATAACTAATAGTTACATTGTAGCTATCTTAGGTTTTATTTTTATTTCACAGGCAAGTTTGTATTTATTTTAACTAGGTAGATAAGTTACGAAATAGTTATTAACTATTTACTAACTACCTAGCTAAAATAAATACAAATTTACCTGTAAAATAAAACCTAACCTGTCTTACAATAAAACCTAACCTTACACTACAATTAAATATATTAAATTACACTAAACAAACACTAAATTACACAAAATAAAAAAAGAAATTATCAGATATTTAAACTAATTACACCTAATCTAATAGCCCTATCAAAATAAAAAAGCCCCCCCAAAATAAAAATAAAAACCTAGCCTAAACTACCAATATCACTTAAAAGGGCCTTTTGCAGGGCAATGCCCCAAAGAAATCAGCTCTTTTACCTGTAAAAAAAATACAAACAACCCCCCAACAGTAAAACCCACAACCCACACAACTAACCCCCTAAATAAAAACCTAACTAGAAACATCTAAGCTCCCCATTGCCCTGAAAAGGGCATTTGGATGGGCATTGCCCTTAAAAGGGCATTTAGCTCTTTTTCTCTTGCCCAAACCCTAATCTAAAACTAAAACCCACCCAATAAACCCTTAAAAAACCTAACACTAACCCCCGAAGATCCACTTACAGTTTTGAAGACCGGGCATCTATTCTCAATAAAGCCAGGAGAAGTCTTCATCCAAGCCGGCAGAAGTGGTCCTCCAGACGGGCAGAAGTCTTCATCCAGACGGCATCTTCTATCTTCATCCATCCAACGCGGAGCGGGTCCATCTTCAAGACATCCGGCCCGGAGCATCCTCTTCCAACAAAGTCTTCTTCCTGAATATCTCTGCAAGAAAGAGACTTCAGCATTTAAGTTTTTAAACAAACAAGAGAGGATAAGATTTTTATCCATCTTAAAATATACACTTTTTCATCTGATTAAATATTTCCTTGTAATGGTGATACAGCACCGGTTTTTTAGATTTTGCAACTTTATACCAATCTCCGTTGTCACATTGTTGCTTAGTTTTTTTTTTGTTTTTTTTTAAAGTCAAAGTTTTTTATTGAGGTTATTAGTAATACATCATTCATTACATGACAACATATATATTAATTCTGCAGACATATGACACCATGGATAATCTCTGCAACACACAATGTATAAAGAATATCATGTCATTTCTAGAGATAGTTAAGTCTACATAAAAAATAAAAACAAAAGAGAGAATATATACATAATAATGAAACCTCTTTTTCTTTAGCTATGTTCCTCATCTGCTTAAAGTAATGCTCTTGAACCTGTCAAGGCTAATGATATAGGAAAGAGGAATGATAGTAATAGCCATAGCTGTGAATAAAAATATATTGGACATTCTTGTAACATATACATCCTATAGTATGGTAAACTAAATATAACATACAGATGTAAGAAAAACTTATAACAATATATCAGCAATTGCGGATAAATACCGCTGATTTGTTCACTTGCAATAAGGGTGAACTCTGATGGGGGGGGGGGGGAGCCATGTGGGATACATGGATAGTGGCATGTTACAGGCAAGACCATTAATATACTAGTTTCTGGTCATAGGTTTTCAGGTTATAGGTGAGAAAAATGGCGTAGCTGGCTGACTAGTTAACAGTTCTCTAATAAGTCCATTAGTTTCATGGAAATGGGATAGCACTTGGTAGTCAGTTCTGTGGCCTCTACTGGGCCAAAGAGTAGCATAGAATGCAGATGTGCAATATATAGTAGTTAAGACTGTCTAGTCTTTCTCGGCCGCAGAAAGCCAGACAGTTACTCCACATGCTAGCTTAGTTGCACAATTAGCTACGTTGAAATAATACTCCTGAACCTAAGCTGTTTTATCTTATGGCTAACTAACCCTCAAGGGCAGCTTAATAAAAAAGTATACAAGGCTCGGGGGCATAACAAAACTATATAAGCATTAATATACGTATTAAGTATCAAAGCTTTTCTAACTGATACAAAGAAGGCGAAGGGGTACTCCCAAATGTACCAAATATTCATGTCCTACATATCTCAGGAGCTTCTCAATTAACTCTACAATATGTAAGATATACAATAAACGCAAACAAGCAATCAATAACCCATTTCTGTATGCACACTTAGTACAGGCATAGAGGACAACAGTATATGAAACACTATTCATGTTGATGTTACTGTCATACCTAGAGTCCATAATAACTGAAGACTAGCAAACAACATTTCTACTGATTAAGCTCTCCCCAACAATATCAGGGTAATCCAGGTACAGAGTAAAAATATAGCTAAGGGTACCTCAAATAGTGCTAGTGGAAAGAAAAATCAGATGACCCTCAAAATACAAGCCCAAGCATACGTTGAGAGGTATTAGAGCAGCACAGATATGTTTTATAAATAAAGGGAGAGCCATATCTGCTAAGAGGCTTAGACGGCTAAGTATGAGCCAGATCTCTGAGACATTTTAGTATCCCCAAGATTCATTCATGTATAACAGCTAGGTATATTACCCATAAGTGCAAGGTAGGAGTAGTGTAGCTCTCAAACAGGAATCCACATGTAAAACATATTATGTGAGTAGGTTTACTGTATTTGCTGCAGTATATATATTAACTGATGTCATATTACTTATGAAAGATTAATCCCCAGAAACATATTTTGCGTATACATTATGACAGACCACTCAATAACACACAGGGCCAAGGTAGCACTGTTACCTAAACAGAGAAATAGTGAACATGCAATATAGATAAACTTTAAGTACAGTCCTGAACATAGTTATAGTAGAACTTGAAGATCTCTCTATCGAAATAAGTGTCAATGTGAGTTAGTCAGTACCAAGTCTATGCGGGTTCATGCTTAGTGTCACAGTACTGGAATTCCCTTGAACAAACACCAACTCTCTGACACAAGCGAACACTAACCCACTCCGCTTCTAGCAGGCCTACTCCGCAGCTCCGGCACTAGACCCGCTCCCAAGACATAGGACACATGGGCTGCAGAGCAGAGAAAACTACCCGCTCCGATGGGAGGCTCCTGGGTTCTCATCAGAAAAATTGGAACCTTCTCTACTCGGTAAGAGATACCGGGATTCAGCATCTGACCCTCCAGTGCAGGCTTGTAGTGTAGGGAACCGGGGGCTACTTGTGCAGTCATACGCTCCATCAGATCTTCTGCTCTGACCGCTGCTCCCCCGCCCCGAGGGCCGGCCACACCACCCGGGGCCCGGGTGCATGGAAAGCCCATGGAGCCGGCAAACAGCGAGGCCGCAGGTGGGTGCTTGCAATCTTTATCCGCTGACAGCAGCGGGGCCGATCTCGGACGGGTCTCTAAGCCTCTAATTGCTGGGCTCTCAGTAGGGACGCAGTTCTCGCTAGGTAGCCGTATGCCAGCACTACCGGTCTCCATTTTTTGCAGATCACAATTGGCTGGTTGTAGTAGCTGTTTGATTTCAGCGAGATTCTCATCCATCCGCCATGACAGTCGTTCCAGCAGGGACTGTACCGTAGTGTTTAGATCTTCTGTGGGTACCAGGATCATTTTTGCAAAAGTAGTCAGCTTTATTCAAGCGATTAGTATAAGAGTAGTCCATATAGCATCTATTTCACAGCCTCTGGAGTTTGTAGCTAGGCTCGGAGTCCACGTGGCTGATATCAAGCATAAAAGTTGAGGAATAAATCTGCTCCTTCGCTTCAAAATCCGAATCTTTGCTCAACTTTCACATTAAATGTGTTGGAACCTTCTTTAGGTACTTTGGTTGCAGTAAATATTAGCAATTATTTTCCAAAAAATAGGATTTAGAGCCAGAGCTCTTACTATGTGCGTCTAGCTTGCTTGGCAGTTAGCTCCGCCCCCCTGTTGCTTAGTTTTAATCTAGCATTCTAACAAGCTTATTTTTATATTGATGAAGTAAATATTTTGGGAGATGTCCCCTCAGTTCTATTTTTAAATAAGTTCTCCTGGTAACTCAATAAATTTAGTGTATCTTTCATTAGAGTTTTAGTCATGTTTCTTGTTTAGACCATTGTTATTTAAATCTGTGTATTATATTTCATCTAGGGGGTAACAGATGATATAACCCTTATTTAGAGGTTATATATATATCTTACATGCTGCTTACAAACATACAGCTCACGATACACAGTATCTATATAGATCTATTTGTTCTTATACTTAATTAAAAAAAAAAAAAAAATTTAAAAAAATTAATTTTGCACATTGCACTTTATTTCGTTTTATTATTTTGGTTTCTAATAATAGGAACCCAGAAGACATTGCACATTGCACCTTATATTAATTTACATGAAATAGATACGCACACACAAACAATTTTTTACATCTATTCACTATATATTTTTCTTGATGAACTCCTGTTAAAGGAACTAAATCTAACACACAAATAATCAAATATAACTAATATATTTAGGATCTTAATTCCTTAAGCTTTTGTTACCGCCTTCACTCCTCACATTTTTCCATCTTTTCTTTAAAAGTTAGAAGGACTTTTTATTTAAGTGAGGTGTTTGGAATCATAGTCTCCAGCGCTCTACTCACTCACCTATTTGTATAAGAAATTCTATTGGCTGATGCAATCAGCCAATAGGATTGAGCTTAAATCCTATTGGCTGATCCAATCAGCCAATAGGATTGAGCTTGCATTCTATTGGCTGATTGGAACAGCCAATAGAGTGCAAGCTCAATCCTATTGAAGAAGAAGACTTTGTTTGAAGAGGATGCTCCACGCCGGATGTCTTGAAGATGGACCTGCTTCGCGCCGGATGGATGAAGATAGAAGATGCCGTCTGGATGAAGACTTTTGCCTCTGTGGAGGACCACTTCTGCCGGCTTGGATGAAACAGGTTTTGTTTAAAAAAAGAAAAGTCTAAGTTACATGCAGAATATATTAATACCTTAGAGGAAAATGTTGATGCAAGAGGGAAACTTATAGCTTTATTGAGACAGGGGCTTGCAAATGTAACCCCTATTGCAGTGTTAAATCAGGAGAATCCATCTGCTTCTGAAGAGGATGGGTCACATGTTGATGGGAGAGGGTGCCTAGTCCACATGTTGAGGGGGGAGGTGCCTATGCCACACAGTGAGGAAAGATTTGATCATACACAAAATACAGAGATCACACACATTCCCATATTAAATCCACAGATAACTAAATCAAAAACATTAAGTCCAGAACACCAAACAGATACTTTATCACTAACACCCAGTTTAAGATCCAGGGGAAGAAATTTAACTCCATCGCAAAATTTACTCTTCTCTTCCATCTCTCCAGGAACACCATTCCTGGTAACAACTACCATTAAAAACCCAGATAGAGGGGGGGGGGGCGGAGCTAACCGCAGAGCCGACCAGATGCACACTATCAGTGCTCCAGGCTTTACTCAGCTAAAACTAAAATAAAACAAGTGTTTAATCGCCTAATCTATACTTAAAAGGTGACATAGTTCTTCCTACCACTTTAGGCACCCACTGCCTCCTTTAAAAGAGAAGTCTCGGCGACGTCAGAAGGAAAGCTTTGAGCCACACTCCTACCGTCAACAAGCCGCTTGCATACAGGAGATAGAAAAGCTGCACCCCATCAGGCTCCGGAGGGTTGGGGATCCGCTCCGGAGCTGAAGAACTGTGCCACAGATACAGCCTGGCCGGGGTGACACTGACCGCAATTGAGATTCCAAGCTTATCTAAGCGCCTTACCGGTCACCCGACATGAACTGGAACATTAGCCACCAGGCCTCGCCAGGCTGAGTCCCCTTAGAGAGAGAGCGGAGGTGGGGAGGCAGTTGGCGGAGCCTGCTGATAGGAAGGAGGACATTTGGAGCTCGGGACACCCACCTGAGATCCTCTTTGGCGTGAACCGTGGCCATCTTGCCCGCGGACATTAGGAAGAAGCTGCCGCATGTGAGGGGAGAAAACTGTGCCGATAAGATCCTGCAGTTGCCCTTCTGGTAACAGTCCACGAAGGACCCGGTGTTGGCTGAGAGTTTGCCTGGGCACTGTAGGGGGCTCCTGGAAAGCTCCGGTGGGAGACCCATTCCACTACAGCTATAGGAGAGGCCTACCTGGGCCTACTAGCACTACAAGGACAGGCCTGAGATTGACATCGCAAGTGGGAGCACGGGTAAGCCTGACTTAAAAGACCACCGGGGAGGATTGTTCTTATATAGCATGCACGCTGGGCCGGAGCTGCATTAAGGAACCGGTGAGGCCTATTCCCAGTGCGAGTTACACACTGACACTACGCTGCCCTATACCGCAACCGACGCCAGCTTCAACTAGAATTCAGCACCGGAGGGTCGGGGCTCCGCTCCGGGGCTGAAGAAACAGCAAGCAGCAAAAACACATTACACACTTTACATCCCCACTAAAGGTAGCCCATATGACTTTTAATACTGGGGGCACAACTAATATTTACTTCAAAGACTTCCACCTTTGCTTGCTAGATTGCCCTGCTTTTAGGGGGGGTGTGTGTTCTTCCCCATCCTCTCTATACCGCACAGATCATCAAGTGCAGCTACACCCAATTTATCTGCTAAACATACTAATAAATACCCCTACGCCAACTATTGCTACCCCTGCACCAACTGTTGTTCCCTCCTATAAAGACGCCATTGTTTGTGATGTGAACTAGGGCACTGTAATTAAAGCCTTTACAAGAACTGCAGGATATGGGAATGAGCCCATAAAGTTTGTGAGACACCCACTAAACAAGTGAACTTTCAGAGTCCCTCCTTATTAGCCATTTAAGCATTTAGAGTGGATTTCTCTGGGACATTTTCACCTTTCATGCCTTAAAATTGTTAGTGGTTCTGAGAGCAGCATATAAAAGTTTGGGTGATAAGAAGCTCCCCAGTTAACTACCTAGGAGAGGGACTCTCTATATCTGTATGCTCCCCCACTGGTAACTCTCAGGGGCATCATCTGTCGCTTCTGCCTGAGCTGCCCTCTTTTAGGTGATCCATACATGCTGAGCAACTTCAGTTGAACTGGGAAAATACATTGTCAGAACAACTTGCCTTGTTACTGTGTGTTGGTGCTGCCGCTGCGTCGGCCTATGTATATCTGGGCCCTTAGGCCAGAGTGGAGTGTTATTTACTTACTATCTCTGTCTAACAATTGTTTTTACCTACAGGTCCTATCTATTACAGCATTCTCACTATCTGCAATTTACAGGTTGGACAGTTAAAAGGCCACACTTATTAGGACTTGTGTACTGGATTCAGAGCAAGGTATCTTGGTATAAAGGTATGTTTATATATAACTTAAGAGTGTAATTGAACTACCCAATTTCTAAAATATCATAGAGGCGCAACCTCCTGGATGTGCTGCTACTCAGCAGGTACTGTAGATTAGAGCCTAACTCCTCTGATACTCTCTGACACTCTCTCCATCCATTTCCTGCTGTACGAAGAGACAGCAGGTCATATCCTCATTTCCTTTTCCCGTCCTGGCCAGGTGAGGGCAATCTCCCTGGAGGGGGTGTCTACGGAGCTTTTCATTTTACCCACTCTTGAGGAGGACTGACCTAGATTTGATAATACTGAGGGCTAAGCAGCAGAACTTCATTGTGGCTTGGGGAACACAGCTAAATATGGCTACCTAAACTAAGATTGACGTCAGGGGGACTTTAGTATCATTCTCCTCACCATTGTCCTATTCAATATATTCACACTGCAAAACTAGTGTCTCAACATCTGGCTTTGGCAGAAGAAACAATCTTGAAACCATGTCCCAAAATTCCAAAAGGAAAACCAAACCGTCTCACACATCTGGAAAAACAGTTGCAGATCATTTTAAAAACCATCATGCTGGGAAAACTCAAATGTACAGGGACTCCACTCCTGCATTGGAAGGCAGTGAATCTGAAGGCAGTATAGATTCCCAATCTCCTATGTCAGATAATTTATCTGCAAACATTGTGGATGTCCTAACCAGATGAATGAATCTCCTTCAAGAGACACTGACAAAGGAAATTAAGGGTTCCACAGCTGAGCTCCATAGAGAAATTGATGCATTGGGAGAACGCACTGAAACTTTGGAGCGTAAACAAGAAGATCTAGTTGTGGACCATGCCCACTTACAGGCCTATTCCCAAAACCTAGCAATCCAAATATCTGACCTAGAATTGAAACTAGCTGACATGGAAGACCGCTCCCGACGGAATAATCTGAGATTCCGCGGAATACCTGAAGAGGTTGGCCCCCAAGAACTGGAGTCATATGTTCTGGAGTTCTGTAATATCTTACTATCCTCTTCGGAGATGCCGGGTCTCCTACTTGACAGAGTCCACAGGGTAGCGCGACCTAGAACTGTCTCTCAAGAAAAACCTAGAGATGTTCTAGCTAGGGTCCATTTATTTACCCACAAAGAGAAGATAATGAGAGCGCTGGCTAACAAACCCCAACTTCCTGATAAGTTTCAACAAATAGCGGTGTTCCCGGACATTTCCAGCTACACTTTACAAAAGAGACGATCCTTCAGGACCATCACCCAAATTCTGAGAACAGAAAATATTAGATACAGATGGGGATACCCGACAAGGCTTATAGTTTCTAAAGATGGTGAGACTCACACAATTTTCACTCCTAAAGAAGGCTTTGACCTGTTACAAGATTGGGGCTTAGCATCCACCAAATCCTGAAAGGACACTGATTCTTTGCTCCCTAGAGATCGGCCAGCTATTAAGGACATGGTCCAACCTTTACCAAGATCAAATGTAAAGGACATTCCTATCGTCACTGAAATCCAGGCGGGCACCCCAGATTTTACCCCTAGACTACAAAAGCCCACCAAATGATAAAATAAAGAGCTCTGGTCTGAAGCTAGTACACATGTATATATTGTTAGCTGTATTTATCATGGGTTAGTTATAGCTTAAAAGAAAAGGACTGGTATATGGTTCACCAAATGGTAAATAATTAGTCCTGGTCTTCAGCTGGTAAACATGTATATATTGTTAAATATAATTTCTAGGTATTAGCTGTCTAATACACGAGAGACATGTGGGGACCTGTGACCTCCCATAGGAGAAAGGACGCTTGTCCAGCAATACCTGCTCTACTCTCCTAGTAGCCATTTGGCTCTGTTGGGACTCAAGGGGTCTCCCCATCTCGTTTCTTTTCAGTTCCACAGGTGGTTTAATCTCTCTCAGGCACCTATATGCTACTGACCTAAACTATATAGCGAGTTAATAGTGTCTACAACATATTTTATATCACTAACTTTACATGTTGCATTGCTTGCTGGTCTGAAGCTGGTACACACGTACATATTGTTAGATGTATATCTCATGCGTTAGTTATAACTTAAAAGAAAGGCACTGGTATATGGTTCACCAAATGATAAATGAATAGTTCTGGTCTATAGCTGGTAAACATGTATATATTGTTAAATGTATTTTCCAGGTATCAGCTGTCTAATATGCAAGAGACATGGGGGGACCTGTGACTTCCCATAGGAGAACGGGCGCTTGCCCAGCAGTACCTGCTCTACTCTTTTAGTAGCCATTTGGTTCTGTCGGGACTCACGAGCTCTCCCCATGTCGCTTTTTTTCAGTTCCACAGGTTAACTAGTCTCTCTCAGGCACCTATATGCTACTGACCTAAACTGTATAGCGAGATAATAGTGTTTACAATATCACAACAAAGAAAAGCGGTGCTTACCCTCAGGCTATCTGGCGAATGGCTTTCTTCAGCGACCCTCCAGCGCGTCTTCAGCGTGTGCACACATAACACTCCTACGGAAGCAGATAGGAGCCAGATCCGGGCGTCCCGGTCCAATGACGTCAGAGAAATCTCCAGCAAAGCAAAAAGGGAAACCGGCTAACCATCCGCAAATGAATCCAAAGAAGCGGTGAAGGTAAGATGCAGTAAGGCCTTTATTATTTACAGGTACAGACAGGCTAAAATCAAAAAGGTGGGCATGCAGAAAAAATGCACCAAACGGAACAAGTCCGGATGGCTACTAAACAGCAAAAAACATACGCGTTTCATGAGGGGCTTCCTCACTTGCTCAGATTTTACCCCTAGACTACAAAAGCCCACCAAATGATAAAATAAAGAGCTCTGGTCTGAAGCTAGTACACATGTATATATTGTTAGCTGTATTTATCATGGGTTAGTTATAGCTTAAAAGAAAAGGACTGGTATATGGTTCACCAAATGGTAAATAATTAGTCCTGGTCTTCAGCTGGTAAACATGTATATATTGTTAAATATAATTTCTAGGTATTAGCTGTCTAATACACGAGAGACATGTGGGGACCTGTGACCTCCCATAGGAGAAAGGACGCTTGTCCAGCAATACCTGCTCTACTCTCCTAGTAGCCATTTGGCTCTGTTGGGACTCAAGGGGTCTCCCCATCTCGTTTCTTTTCAGTTCCACAGGTGGTTTAATCTCTCTCAGGCACCTATATGCTACTGACCTAAACTATATAGCGAGTTAATAGTGTCTACAACATATTTTATATCACTAACTTTACATGTTGCTATGCTTGCTGGTCTGAAGCTGGTACACACGTACATATTGTTAGATGTATATCTCATGCGTTAGTTATAACTTAAAAGAAAGGCACTGGTATATGGTTCACCAAATGATAAATGAATAGTTCTGGTCTATAGCTGGTAAACATGTATATATTTGTTACAGAAGCATTAGTTATTTTGTTGTGAAGAAACTTATTTTCCAGCAGCAATGCCTGAACCAGCCAAGCCAGCGCCTAAGAAGGGCTCCAAGAAAACTGTAACAAGTATCATTTCATAAAGGGTTAACTCTGTTCAGTTTTGAGAAAACTATTTTCTGAGGCAGGTTTCCTAGCATATTGTGTACTGTAATTAAGTTTGTGATAAGCATTCACTGCTAGGTGATAAGAAGGACTCAATTGTTTTCTTGTGTGTACTTGTTATCTGCGGTGGCCTGTCCAAGGGCTTTGTCTAAATGTGTGATGGGGGATTTTATGCTTCCCCCCCTGGGAGTGCCCTGTGTGCATGTAACCTAAATAAAAAGCAGGCTGGGCATCCCAGTCCTCAGTTCTTGGTTGTCCCTCAATCGCAGCGTTGACTCGTTTTTGTGGGCAGAAGGGTATCCTAGCTGTACTACAGCTAAGGGGGATTATTCTACATTTGCGAGACTCATATAGAATACTATGGAAAGCAGTTTCTCCCCTCTTCAGCAATAGGAATCCAGGCTACTAAGCGGTCCATCTCTCAGCGAGACTAAGGGTAACCGTAACATTTGGCGGCAGCGGTGGGATTTTTCCTGGATTTCCTAGGAGAGGTACAGAACGGATGGAGAGCGCTTACGAAAAATTGAAGCGTACAACCCTAAAGGATTTACTTGAAAGCAGAGGGGGGTACGCCAGCAACCGGCCGAGGAGAGAGCTGATCGCAGAATTGACCGAACTGGATCAGAGCTTCACAATGGCGGAAACACCGACCACGATTAGTGACGAAAAAACCAGGATTGTTCGGGAGAGGCTCTCACTGTACGGGCCGAACCCCTCCATGGAATTGGTACAGCAGTTGATGGCGGAAGCGGACAAGGATATACGAGAGACTCGAGCCCACGAACTCAACCTAGCGAACGCACACCGCAATGCTGAAGCCCCGCAGGTAATCATCCCTGTCGAAAATGCTGGGAGGCCCAAGATACCCTATGCGGCATTTCGACCCTTCCTAGAGAGCGAGACAGGGATTGATGAATATTTGGCGGACTTCGAAAGGCAATGTGCCCTGCACCAGATTCCCAACAGGGAGTGGCCCACGATATTGTCTGGGAAACTATCCGGGCGAGCCCTGGAAGCCTTTCGTACTCTGGGTGCTGAGGAAGTGACACAGTATGAGCTAGTTAAGGAGACACTGTTGCGACGGTACGCAGTAACTCCGGACGCGTATCGCCGACAGTTTCGGGGCACGAAAAAGAAGCCTAACGATACCCATATGGAATGGGCGCACCGAATGCGGAGAGCGGCAAATCACTGGATGAGCGGAAGTAAAGCGGTGACTGGTGAGGAAATTTTACAATTGTTTCTCTTAGAACATTTTTATAATGGCATGGAACAGCAAGGGAAGGAATGGCTGCGAGACAGGCGACCTTCTACCTTAGAAGAAGCAGCCAAATTGGCCGATGAACATTATGACTCCCGTCTTCACGAACCCAGAGAGGTTTACCGTGCACCCCCTCGTGCTGAATTCCGAGCCCCGGTGCCCGCAGGGCCCGCCCGACACTCAGGACCACCCAATAACAGCTCTGAGCGTCCCAGACCGACTTGCCACCGATGCAAGCAACCAGGGCATTTCATGGCTAGCTGCCCCCTTAATACGCACCAGACACCCAGGAATTACAATTACCCCTCTGGGGCATATCGTCCGGCCCGGACCCTCTGTGTTAACCAAGAGGCCCCTATGGAGGAATATTTGGGGCCGCTTCACGAGGCGGACCCTGTATATGCTGCCTCAGATAACCGCCAGCACCATCGGCAGAAGGTATGGCTCGAGGGGCGATCTACCGAGGGATTGAGAGACACAGGGGCTACTATCATGCTGGTACAGAGTCATTTGGTGCCGGAGCACAAGCGATCTGGACAGACTGTGGCCGTTAGAGTGGCGGGGGGGGATGTGTACAAAATTCCAACAGCTAAAGTGCATCTTGATTGGGGAGCGGGAAAGGGGGCTGTGAACGTGGGCATAATGGATAATTTACCTGCCGAAGTACTACTGGGCAATGATTTGGGCCCCATGACTTCTGCCTATGCTCCAGTATGCAACAACGAGGCGGACCCAGTGACTACACGGGCCCAAGCCCGGACGGAGCGAGAACTCTCACCAGTGCGGGAGACACAGGTAAGACCTACCCCGACATTGCCTGACATGTTAGGCCCCATACCCTGGGACACCCCAGATGCTTTCGAGACAGAGTCTAAGACTGACCCGACCTTACAAAAGTACCGGGAACGAGCAGAGACCGGAGGGGGCGGGGCAGATAATGAAACATTCTTATGGGAAAAAGGGAAACTATACCGCTGGACAGAGAAAAGGGGACAGCGTAGGCGACAGCTGGTAGTGCCCCACAAATACCGTCAAGAAATCCTCAAGATAGGCCATGACATCCCCTTAGCAGGCCACCTAGCTGTAACCCGTACCCTACACCGCATTACTCACACGTTCTTTTGGCCAGGGGTACACGCCGACGTTAGAACTTACTGTAACACCTGCGATGTGTGTCAACGAGTAGGAAGGCGAGGCGATCACCCTAAAGCCCATCTAGTAAATATGCCCATTGTAGAGGAACCCTTCAGCCGGGTTGCTATTGACCTAGTGGGACCACTGGCTACCCCTAGTCCCTCCGGTAAGCGCTACATTCTTACCGTAGTGGACTACGCTACCAGGTACCCAGAGGCTGTCGCCCTATCCAACATACAAGCGGATACGGTAGCGAATGCACTAGTACAGGTGTTCTCCCGGGTAGGATTTCCAAAAGAAATCCTATCCGACCGAGGCACCCAATTTACGGCTGAATTGACCCAACAACTCTGGCAGGTTTGCAAAATTAAGTCCCTCCTGAGCTCCCCATACCACCCCCAGAAGAACGGGCTGTGTGAGAGGTTCAATGGGACCCTCAAGCAAATGCTCAAGACGTTCACTCAGGAATACCGAGACTGGGAACGCTTCCTGCCGCACCTCCTTTTTGCTTATCGGGAGGTGCCCCAGGAAACGACAGGGTTCTCTCCCTTCGAGTTGCTCTACGGAAGAAAGGTACGGGGACCCCTAAACCTGATCCGGGAGCACTGGGAGGGAGAGATGGAGACTGACGGTGTCCCCATTGTGCCATACGTGCTGGAACTCAGGGACCGAATGGAGCAATTAGCCAAATCCGTGCGGGCTAATCTCCAGTCGGCCCAGAGAAGACAGAAAGTATGGTACGATCGGGGGGCCCGAAAGAGAATCTTTACCATAGGACAAAAGGTGTTAGTACTTAAGCCGGTGAAGACAGACAAATTGCAGGCGTCCTGGCAGGGCCCCTACCAGATCGTAGAGAAAAGGGGAGACACCACTTATGTGATAGCTAGCTGCCACGACAACAATCTTAGAAAGACATTCCATGTAAACATGCTCAAGGAATATTTTGAGCAACCAGAGAACGTGACGGCCATATGTTGTTCCCCTCAGGAAGGCCCCGACAGTCTACCCATTCCAGACCTATTAGAAAAGAGTCTCCCCACAGGTATAGTGGCTCAGGTTCAGATAGGAGACCGACTTAGCCCCACTGAAAGGGAGCAGCTCAACCAACTCCTACAGTCCAAACACCTCACCTTCTCCCCGAAGCCAGGGTACACTACTTTAACCACCCACCAGGTAGATACTCCGGGACAAGCTCCCTTGCGCCAGGCTCCGTACCGAATCCCCGAAGCAGTTAGGATAGGAATGAAGAAGGAGATCGATGAGATGCTCCAACTCGGGGTAATTGAGCCCTCCGATAGTCCCTGGGCCTCCCCAGTTGTCTTGGTGCCCAAGAAAGATGGGACCACCCGGTTCTGCGTAGACTATCGGAGGCTCAATGAAAAGACCGTGACGGACGCTTACCCTATGCCCAGGGTAGACGAGCTACTCGATCGTATAGCCAGGGGAAATTACCTGACCACTATTGACCTCTGCAAAGGTTACTGGCAGATTCCCCTGGCCCCGGAGGCTATCCCCAAGTCGGCATTCGTCACCCCATTCGGCTTATATCAGTTTAGGGTAATGCCGTTTGGGATGAAGAATGCCCCAGCTACATTCCAGCGCTTGGTGGATAGGCTCCTGGATGGCTTCCAGAGTTTTGCTTGCGCCTACCTGGACGACATAGCGATCCACAGTGAGTCATGGGAGGACCACTTAGCTCACATAGGAATGGTTCTGGATCAGATCCGGGCTGCTGGCCTGACTCTGAAGCCAGAAAAATGCCACTTTGGGATGGCCGAGGTACAGTACCTGGGTCACTGGGTGGGGTGTGGAAAGCAGCGACCAGAGCCGGCCAAGATAGAAGCTGTCGCCAATTGGCCCACCCCCATCACTAAGACTCAGGTCCTAGCCTTCCTGGGCACGGCAGGGTACTATAGACGGTTCGTACCAGACTACAGCACACTTGCCAAACCCCTGACTGACTTGACCAAGAAGAACTTACCTCGACAGGTCCTGTGGTCTCCCCACTGTGAAACGGCTTTCCAGGCTCTCAAAAATGCTCTAATTAACGCTCCTGTCTTGGCGGCTCCAGCCCTTAACAAACGTTTTATCGTCCACACAGATGCTTCCATGTTCGGGCTGGGAGCCGTCCTCAGCCAAGTAGGCGAAGATGGAGGGGAGCATCCAGTTGCCTACATCAGCCGGAAGCTCCTGCCCCGCGAAGTCAGCTATGCAGCGGTCGAAAAGGAGTGTTTGGCTTTGGTGTGGGCATTAAAGAAATTGACTCCCTATTTATATGGGCAGGAGTTCACTCTGGTCACCGACCATAACCCGTTGGTGTGGCTGAACCGGGTCTCTGGAGATAATGGCAGGCTATTACGTTGGAGTTTATCGTTGCAACCCTTCAATTTCACCATTACTTACAGACCTGGGAAACAGAATGGCAACGCCGACGGGTTGTCCAGACAAACCGACCTCAGCCCCGCATAACCAGCGGTCTGGACAGCCTTAGTCTGCCCCGAAAAGGGGTCAGACCGTGTCTGCCAGAGTGTTCCACAGAAAGGGAGCACTGTTACAGAAGCATTAGTTATTTTGTTGTGAAGAAACTTATTTCCCAGCAGCAATGCCTGAACCAGCCAAGCCAGCGCCTAAGAAGGGCTCCAAGAAAACTGTAACAAGTATCATTTCATAAAGGGTTAACTCTGTTCAGTTTTGAGAAAACTATTTTCTGAGGCAGGTTTCCTAGCATATTGTGTACTGTAATTAAGTTTGTGATAAGCATTCACTGCTAGGTGATAAGAAGGACTCAATTGTTTTCTTGTGTGTACTTGTTATCTGCGGTGGCCTGTCCAAGGGCTTTGTCTAAATGTGTGATGGGGGATTTTATGCTTCCCCCCCTGGGAGTGCCCTGTGTGCATGTAACCTAAATAAAAAGCAGGCTGGGCATCCCAGTCCTCAGTTCTTGGTTGTCCCTCAATCGCAGCGTTGACTCGTTTTTGTGGGCAGAAGGGTATCCTAGCTGTACTACAGCTAAGGGGGATTATTCTACATTTGCGAGACTCATATAGAATACTATGGAAAGCAGTTTCTCCCCTCTTCAGCAATAGGAATCCAGGCTACTAAGCGGTCCATCTCTCAGCGAGACTAAGGGTAACCGTAACAATATTGTTAAATGTATTTTCCAGGTATCAGCTGTCTAATATGCAAGAGACATGGGGGGACCTGTGACTTCCCATAGGAGAACGGGCGCTTGCCCAGCAGTACCTGCTCTACTCTTTTAGTAGCCATTTGGTTCTGTCGGGACTCACGAGCTCTCCCCATGTCGCTTTTTTTCAGTTCCACAGGTTAACTAGTCTCTCTCAGGCACCTATATGCTACTGACCTAAACTGTATAGCGAGATAATAGTGTTTACAATATATCTTATATCACTAACTTTACATGTTACTATGCTTGCAGTAATGTGATGTTTTATTTAGTTTAACGAACAAACTTTGGTATTTTCCTTTTATTCACACTCCCCCAATGACAGTCAATCTCTACATACAAGTTAAATACTTGTACTACCTCCCCCCGCCCCCATATACGCAAATTCTATTTGTGTTATCCCCTTTTACGGGGACTGGAGAAGTCAGTTTAGTATTCAGACACACTTCTCCCTTTGGTGATCCAGAGGTTCACCATACCTGATAATATATTCAAAACCTCAAATTACCAACATTGATACACTTGGTCCAAATTTCTAAGACATTTATTATACTATTTGAACTGACTAGTTGTTTCTCTTATTCATCTGTTCAATATATCTCTTTTTCATCATTCTCTAGGTGAAATTAAGCTCCCTAAGGGAAATAATCCCTAGTGGCTCTTCTTGATTAAGGATACGATAAACAAGTTTTGTGCCCGGCGAAGGCCACACTCAGGTGCGCAGATCCAGGCGGGATGAGTCTACCACCTAAACCCTTCCCTCTACCTTCCCTCTCCCTACCCATCACTCCCCCCCCCCCCAAGCTCAAGATGGCGTCAACCCCTAATAACATATCCTTTGCAACATTAAATGTCAAAGGACTTAACTCACAAGACAAGAGAAGTATGCTTACCAATACCATGAAGTCTCTGAAAGTACAAGTCATGTTTTACAAGAGACACACTGGTTGGCGTCAACCCAGACTCCATATAGGACCCCAGAATATCCTGTGGTGGTCCTAGCTTCTCATACTGAGAAATCTAGAGGAGTAGCGATTGCCATACACAAATCTATACATTTTGACCATATTCACGCAGAGAGAGATAGCCAGGGGCGGTTTCTACTGCTCAATTGTAAACTAAACGGTATACTGTTCACTCTGGTTAATATCTACGCCCCAAATCAAATGCAAACTAAGTTCCTGAAAGACGCACTGTCTAAAATTGAGAAACACAAAGCTGGGACGACTATACTAGGGGGGGACTTTAATATGATATGGGACCCCCTACTAGATAAGAAGGTTCAGAGTGGGAAAACAATAGACACATACTCTGTGACTACTGCAAACAAATTCCTACAACACATTATCAGACATAATCTGTATGACGTCTGGAGGGCACTACACCACAATGATAGAGACTATACATATTTTTCTAGACCCCATAATTCGTATTCGAGGCTCGACCATTTCTTCACTGACTCATGGACACTTAACAGAGTCCTAACGTCACACATTAAGGTCTGCTCATGGTCAGATCATGATATTCTGATGTTTACTCTCTCTACTGACTTAGCCACAGAGACTAGACCTAGCTGGAAATTCCCAAAACAAATGCTCCAAGATAAAACATTTAGAATCTCCCTCCAAGCCTCTATTGTAGAGTTTTAAGAATAAATGAAACCCCGGATATATCCTCCCAAACAATATGGGCCGCTCTGAAAGCATACATAAGAGGGATATGCATTCGAAGGCAGGCAATGTTACGACGTCAAGCAGGTCTACCCCTAGGCCTTCTCATGGCTGAGCTTCGCGCTGTAGAGCAGGAGAATAAAAATTCCCCAACTACAAGCCTAGCCGATAAAATTAAGGGACTGCGAACGCAATTGGCAGATAGAGACCTGCAAAGAGTTAAAGACTCTTATGCTAGATTCAAGAAGCTGATGTATTGCCAAGGTAATAAGGCCTCAACCCTCCTTGCCCATAAATTAAGGAGCAGGACAGCGGCGGCTAGGATCTTATCTCTCCAGAGAGGTAACATTTCGGTCTACTCCCCTAGGGAAATTGGAGAGACGTTCGCGGAATATTACTCTGATCTGTACCATCTTAAGCCCTCGATGGCTACTAAAGAGTCCTCCTCGTGTGAAATAGTACATTTCTTACAGACGCTGGGCTTGCCATCCCTCCCAGACGAGGATGGAGAAGCACTTAAAGCTCCATTTTCCCTAAATGAGCTTAGTTTAGCCATTAAACACTCCCAAAATAACAAGGCTCCAGGTCCAGATGGATACCCAACAGCCTTCTATAAATTGTTTAAATCGGAACGCCATGGGATCCTCCTCAAGGTCTTTTTGGAAGCCCGAGAGGCAGGCTCATTCCATAAAGAATTTTTACAAGCAGTAATTCTGCCCATTCCAAAACCAAACAAAGATCCCTCACAATGTACGAGTTACAGACCAATCTCCTT
This sequence comes from Bombina bombina, assembly GCF_027579735.1. Taxonomy (NCBI): domain Eukaryota; kingdom Metazoa; phylum Chordata; class Amphibia; order Anura; family Bombinatoridae; genus Bombina; species Bombina bombina. The sequence goes on along the minus strand of NC_069499.1, from coordinate 410,115,018 downwards.
GATAAATGGTGATGTAAAGCTATATGCAAAGCTATGGGCTAACCGCCTTAATAGCCTGCTCCCGAAGGTGATACATACAGACCAAGTTGGTTTCACGTTTGGTAGAGAAGGCCCAGACAATTCTCGAAAAATGCTAAACATACTTACAGAAGCCTCCCGACTGAGGTCTCCCATGCTGGCCCTGTCGCTAGACGCAGAAAAAGCGTTTGACAGGGTCAGATGGGAATACCTATGGCATACGCTTGCTCAATTTGGCATACCAGAGACCGTGATTAAAGCAATTCGTGCCCTGCATTCTTGCCCCTCAGCAGTAGTTAAGGGTATGGGGTTTGCCTCTCCGGAAATATGTATCACCAACGGCACCAGACAAGGATGCCCCCTGTCACCTTTAATTTTTTTCCATGGCTATTGAACCTTTAGCACAGGCTATTAGGCAATCCCCTACAGTAAGAGGGCTCCAGCTTGGAGGCGCGACTGCGAAGATCGCACTGTACGCGGACGATGTTACGCTCTTTTTAACAAACCCAATAGGATCCCTGCCAGTACTCTTTGATACTATCACTGAGTTCGGAGCTCATAGCTACTACAAGGTAAATGTCACCAAAACAGAGGATTTACCAGTATGCATTCCAGCATTTGAATTGGATATACTACAAACATCGTACTCCTTCCAATGGTCACGAACCACCATTCGGCATTTGGGGGTACAACTTGGTCCAGACCCGAAATTAGTTATATCCGTTAACTATACAAACCTTATTAAAGAGGTTACTGAGCTTACATTCTCGTGGAGTCTTAAAGAAATTTCATGGCTGGGCCGCATCGCCTCCTTCAAAATGACGATCTTGCCAAAAATACTGTACTATTTTCGCTGTATCCCTCTTAATGTACCTACCGCTCTAATAGATAAGCTCCAATCTCTTGGGCAACACTATATCTGGGATAAGTCCAGGCCCCGGGTAGCGGCGAAGATACTTCAAAAAAGATATGAATATGGAGGAGTTGCAATGCCTAGCATACGTGGATATTATGAGGCAGCCAGGCTTTCTCATATCACAGCGTGGGCAGACAAGGGGGAACAACAGGGCTGGAAAAGCATAGAAACATTGGCCCTTCCCCTGGGCCTAAAGTTGGCAGACTTACCCTGGATCTCTAGTCATTGTGTTGACAGCTTGGGATTACAAAATGTCATTATCAGAGATAATCTGAAAGTTTGGTATAGCCTTAGAAACCTACGCGACATCGCTCCACACCCGTCTCCCATTCATTCTATACCAGCATTACTGGCGGCTCTCCCTGACACACACATACAGCAGTGGAGTGATTGGGACCTGAAAGTGGTCTCCCGTGTATACCTCTCGGGCACCTTAATCTCACCCCATAATATCAGCACAATTATCCCAGAGCCCCCCCGTGGGCCTCTTTTGAATACTCTAGGCTCTACGCTTTTATGACATCTTGGGGATTCCCCAAAGCCCTAAACAGGCCCCTGACTAACTGGGAAAAGCTATGGCAACTCCCTATTAGGACTCCTAGGCTCATATCGTTCCACTATGATCTCCTACAGTCGTCCACTAACAAAGACAGACCATGGCAGCTAAGGGCGTGGGAGGGAGATTTATCCAGACCTATTTCAGATAAAGACCTATCCACAGCCATGACGTTAACTAAAAAGACGGTACACTGTGCAAATACATTGGAGGCCTACATGAAATTATTCCTAAAATGGTACTATACTCCCACGAGGCTGTCACAGATGTTCCCCACAACGTCCCCTTTGTGTTGGAGGGAGTGCATGCAAAGAGGCTCAGATATGCATATCTGGTGGGACTGCCCAAAACTGGCACCTCTCTGGACACAGGTAAAAACCCTCTGTGCCAACCTTGGGCTCTCTATTCCACTCACTCCCGCAACCGCTCTTCTACACATTTTCCTGAGGAGCGTTCCAACCCACGTCTCTAAATTGGTCATCTTTGTCCTAGCGGCCACAAAACTAGCGATAGCAAGGGCGTGGAAACAAACCCATCCCCCAGAGGTAACAGTTGTTACATCTATAATGCAGGTGTACGCCAAAATGGAACAAAGTTTCTATTCCCATATGGACAAGGAAGAGCTATACTGGCAGATCTGGGAGCCCTTATTTAACCACCAGGGAGCTCAAAGCTAAATTCCTAGTCGAATTAAAGGTTCCAGTCACCCCTACCACCATAATCTTGTCCTTCCCCTTTTCCCCCTCCTCCCCCTCCCCCCTCATATAACATGAAAGCTCATACTCCTCCTCCCCCCGCCACTTTTCATACCAGGCCTCCCCCGCCTGGAGATGCGCACTATAATTACTAGTTGCAGTACACGGAGAGGTACTCCTAAGCTGACTTCATGAAATTCCTAGAAAGTTGAGTTACTGTGAAGGACTGAGGTACTACCCGGTCCTTGTATTCTAAGTTTGTTCATACTGTTCGTAAGCGAGGTTTTCATAATTGATATATTTCTTAGTTCACATTAATCGAAAATGAGGTTTATATGGCAGATATCTTATTTCATACTTGACATGCTCGACCTATATGCTCAGTATTTTCTGATGTTTACTCTCTCTACTGACTTAGCCACAGAGACTAGACCTAGCTGGAAATTCCCAAAACAAATGCTCCAAGATAAAACATTTAGAATCTCCCTCCAAGCCTCTATTGTAGAGTTTTTAAGAATAAATGAAACCCCGGATATGTCCTCCCAAACAATATGGGCCGCTCTGAAAGCATACATAAGAGGGATATGCATTCGAAGGCAGGCAATGTTACGACGTCAAGCAGGTCTACCCCTAGGCCTTCTCAAGGCTGAGCTTCGCGCTGTAGAGCAGGAGAATAAAAATTCCACAACTACAAGCCTAGCCGATAAAATTAAGGGTCTGCGAACGCAATTGGCAGATAGAGACCTGCAAAGAGTTAAAGACTCTTATGCTAGATTCAAGAAGCTGATGTATTGCCAAGGTAATAAGGTCTCAACCCTCGTTGCCCATAAATTAAGGAGCAGGACAGCGGCGGCTAGGATCTTATCTCTCCAGAGAGGTAACATTTCGGTCTACTCCCCTAGGGAAATTGGAGAGACGTTCGCGGAATATTACTCTGATCTGTACCATTTTAAGCCCTCGATGGCTACTAAAGAGTCCTCCTCGTGTAAAATAGTACATTTCTTACAGACGCTGGGCTTGCCATCCCTCCCAGACGAGGATGGAGAAGCACTTAAAGCTCCATTTTCCCTAAATGAGCTTAGTTTAGCCATTAAACACTCCCAAAATAACAAGGCTCCAGGTCCAGATGGATACCCAACAGCCTTCTATAAATTGTTTAAATCGGAACTCCATGGGATCCTCCTCAAGGTCTTTTCGGAAGCCCGAGAGGCAGGCTCATTCCATAAAGAATTTTTACAAGCAGTAATTCTGCCCATTCCGAAACCAAACAAAGATCCCTCACAATGTACGAGTTACAGACCAATCTCCTTGATAAATGGTGATGTAAAGCTATATGCAAAGCTATGGGCTAACCGCCTTAATAGCCTGCTCCCGAAGGTGATACATACAGACCAAGTTGGTTTCACGTTTGGTAGAGAAGGCCCAGACAATTCTCGAAAAACGCTAAACATACTTACAGAAGCCTCCCGACTGAGGTCACCCATGCTGGCCCTGTCGCTAGACGCAGAAAAATCGTTTGACAGGGTCAGATGGGAATACCTATGGCATACGCTTGCTCAATTTGGCATACCAGAGACCGTGATTAAAGCAATTCGTGCCCTGTATTCTTGCCCCTCAGCAGTAGTTAAGGGTATGGGGTTTGCCTCTCCGGAAATATGTATCACCAACGGCACCAGACAAGGATGCCCCCTGTCACCTTTAATTTTTTTCCATGGCTATTGAACCTTTAGCACAGGCTATTAGGCAATCACCTACAGTAAGAGGGGTCCAGCTTGGAGGCGCAACTGCGAAGATCGCACTGTACGCGGACGATGTTACGCTCTTTTTAACAAACCCAATAGGCTCCCTGCCAGTACTCTTTGATACTATCACTGAGTTCGGAGCTCATAGCTACTACAAGGTAAATGTCACCAAAACAGAGGCTTTACCAGTATGCATTCCAGCATTTGAATTGGATATACTACAAACATCGTACTCCTTCCAATGGTCACGAACCATCATTCGGCATTTGGGGGTACAACTTGGTCCAGACCCGAAATTAGTTATATCCGTTAACTATACAAACCTTATTAAAGAGGTTACTGAGCTTACATCCTCGTGGAGTCTTAAAGAAATTTCATGGCTGGGCCGCATCGCCTCCTTCAAAATGACGATCTTGCCAAAAATACTGTACTATTTTCGCTGTATCCCTCTTAATGTACCTACCGCTCTAATAGATAAGCTCCAATCTCTTGGGCAACACTATATCTGGGATAAGTCCAGGCCCCGGGTAGCGGCGAAGATACTTCAAAAAAGATATGAATATGGAGAAGTTGCAATGCCTAGCATACGTGGATATTATGAGGCAGCCAGGCTTTTTAATATCACAGCGTGGGCAGACAAGGGGGAACAACAGGGCTGGAAAAGCATAGAAACATTGGCCCTTCCCCTGGGCCTAAAGTTGGCAGACTTACCCTGGATCCCTAGTCATTGTGTTGACAGCTTGGGGCTACAAAATGTCATTATCAGAGATAATCTGAAAGTTTGGTATAGCCTTAGAAACCTACGCAACATCGCTCTACACCCGTCTCCCATTCATTCTATACCAGCATTACTGGCAGCTCTCCCTGACACACACATACAGCAGTGGAGTGATTGGGACCTGAAAGTGGTCTCCCGTGTATACCTCTCGGGCACCTTAATCTCACCCCATAATATCAGCACAATTATCCCGTGGGCCTCTTTTGAATACTCTAGGCTCTACGCTTTTATGACATCTTGGGGATTCCCCAAAGCCCTAAACAGGCCCCTGACTAACTGGGAAAAGCTATGGCAACTCCCTATTAGGACTCCTAGGCTCATATCGTTCCACTATGATCTCCTACAGTCGTCCACTAACAAAGACAGACCATGGCAGCTAAGGGCGTGGGAGGGAGATTTATCCAGACCTATTTCAGATAAAGACCTATCCACAGCCATGACGTTAACTAAAAAGACGGTACACTGTGCAAATACATTGGAGGCCTACATGAAATTATTCCTAAAATGGTACTATACTCCCACGAGGCTGTCACAGATGTTCCCCACAACGTCCCCTTTGTGTTGGAGGGAGTGCATGCAAAGAGGCTCAGATATGCATATCTGGTGGGACTGCCCAAAACTGGCACCTCTCTGGACACAGGTAAAAACCCTCTGTGCCAACCTTGGGCTCTCTATTCCACTCACTCCCGCAACCGCTCTTCTACACATTTTCCCGAGGAGCGTTCCAACCCACGTCTCTAAATTGGTCATCTTTGTCCTAGCGGCCACAAAACTAGCGATAGCAAGGGCCTGGAAACAAACCCATCCCCCAGAGGTAACAGTTGTTACATCTATAATGCAGGTGTACTCCAAAATGGAACAAAGTTTCTATTCCCATATGGACAAGGAAGAGCTATACTGGCAGATCTGGGAGCCCTGGTTAAACCACCAGGGAGCTCAAAGCTAAATTCCTAGTCGAATTAAAGGTTCCAGTCACCCCTACCACCATAATCTTGTCCTTCCCCCTTTCCCCCTCCTCCCCCTCCCCCCTCATATAACATGAAAGCTCATACTCCTCCTCCCCCCGCCACTTTTCATACCAGGCCTCCCCCGCCTGGAGATGCGCACTATAATTACTAGTTGCAGTACACGGAGAGGTACTCCTAAGCTGACTTCACGAAATTCCTAGAAAGTTGAGTTACTGTGAAGGACTGAGGTACTACCCGGTCCTTGTATTCTAAGTTTGTTCATACTGTTCGTAAACAAGGTTTTCATAATTGATATATTTCTTAGTTCACATTAATCGAAAATGAGGTTTATATGGCAGATATCTTATTTCATACTTGACATGCTCGACCTATATGCTCAGTATTTTCATTAATAGCTATGTCTACTGTGTCATTACAATGGCATAATGTTTATGTGTATGTTAACCTGTTGGTCACCTGCGCTGTGACATCTGCTGTAATGCTTAATCCTCAATAAAAAAAAACCTTTTGGAAAAAAAAAAAAAACCCAGATAGAGATAAAGTATTGAGACAACTGGTAAAGCTAAAACCTCTCTTTCCAGTGTATGATGTAAAAGCAGATGTATTTACTAACATGTCAAATTTTGAGTCTGCAATAAAACAATACATGCTTTCTTGTAAAGAAGCATGTATAATGTTAAAGATTTGGCTTTCAGGCAGTATTGTGGCTAGGTTTGGACCACCAGTCACAAGTCCAGTTAATTTAAACACAGATTGGTTTAAGGAGTATAAATGGGGTTCAGATGGGGACAGATTAAAAGCAGTTTGTAAACTAGTCACAGTCAGTAGAGATTTAGACAGTCACTCTCTTGCCGGAATGTAAGTAGCATTAGATAATTAATCATGGGTATTTGCAGCTTAAATTGAAAAAATATATAGATCGACCCATAGAATCCCCCCAGAACACACACCTCATGATATGCTGCAATATTAAATTAAAATGTTCACATACTTGGACCCTAGCAGACCTTACAGATGATGGCTGAGGAAAAGTATACACTAGAGGGTGTGTTATCTATTATAGGAAAGGCTAGGCAAAACATTCTAAAGAAAAGGAACACAGGGCAATACAGGATCATTGTGGTAACCACTAATGAAGGGAAACAAAAATATTCAGAAGGTCCCTTCAAAGGTGCTTGCCATTATTGCAGTACATATGGGCACAGACGAGTAGATTGCAGATTTTTAAAGAGAATTCAGAAGGAAACTGAGGGAGGGCAGGATAGATTATATCCCTTTGCACCTCCTAAAGAAAGCTATGACCAGAATTGGGTAGAAAAAAATAACAAGATTAAGCCCCAAGATAAAACAGGACAGGAATACACTCCAAAGATTAGTCCTGGTAGTAATCTTTATGGCCCAGTGCATAAGGCTTTGAGAGTGATGACTGTGGGGGGAGGGGAAGTTGAATATCATGAAAAGAATTATGAAAATAATTCTCCTCTGATAACCTGCTCTGACTGACTATCTCAGTCCCTGGATGACATGGTCCCTATATGTAACACCTTTAGGGATCATTCTGGACACCCCTGTGTCTATAGTGTGATTGAGGACCATTGCACAAAACTTCTCATAGACACAGGAGCTTCAGTGACTCTGACAGACTTACCATTAAGTCCCCCACAGGGGACAAGCCAGACATTTCTTGTGGGACTTGGGTATCCCAGTCCCAAGCATATCTTATTCCAAATGTGACTATGGCACTAGGCAGTCAGTGGACTAAGGAAATTCTCCTTTGGCAGAGCAAAAACACAGAGGGTACAATACTTGGTGCGAGATCAAAAGGGATGATAGTGGACCTGTGTAGCATGTTTTGTGGAGGGATACTAGAGGGAGAAAGCCTGTTATGTTCAATGACTCTTGCCTCAGTCCTGTGGCATCCATTGCAACAGTTCCTTCAGAAAGGGTGTGGCCGGATACTAAGTCACCCTGATTTGAAGAGAGTGGTCATGGACTAGCCTGACATATGGGGGCCTATCTATCAAGCTCCGAATGGAGCTTGATGCCCCGTTTTTCTGGCGAGCCTGCAGGCTTGCCAGAAACAGCAGTTATGAAGCAGTGGTCACAAAGACTGCTGCTCCATAACCTGTCTGCCTGCTCAGAGCAGGCGGACAGACATTGCCAGTAATCAATCCAATCGAGTACGATTGGGTTGATTGACACCCCCCTGCTGGCGGCCTATTGGCCGTGAGTCTGCAGGGGGCGGCATTGCACCAGCAGCTCTTGTGAGCTGCTGGTGCAATGCTGAATATGGCGAGCGTATTGCTTGCCATATTCAGCGAGGTCTGGCGGACCTGATCCACACTGTCGGATAAGGTCAGAAAGACTTTGATAAATTGGGGCCATGGGCTCAACATAAGAATGAATGTGGCATACTAAAAGGCAGTGAAATTAATATTGTAGGCCCTGACTCCCCCCCCCCCCCTCCACAAAGACAGCACCGTTTTCCAGCAGAAGCTATTGAACCTGTGAGGCAAATTATTAGTCAGCTTGAAAGCCAAGGATAATTAGAAAATGTTCCTCCTCTAATAATTCTTCTTTGTGGCCAGTAAAGAAAGCAAATAATACTTGTAGGTTAACTGCTGATTGTCGCATGGTGAATAAAGTAACCCCACTTGTTACAAATTTAGTTGCTTCTACTTCTGAAGTTGTATCCAAACTGAATTCCACATGTAGGTGGTATATCATTCTGGATATAAGTATTGGTTTTTGGAGTGTCAGATTAGCCACAGAGTACCAATATAAGTTTGCTTTTTGCTTTGTAATGTTCAATATTGTTTTAATTATTTGCCCCAGGGCTTTCATAGCTCTCCAACATACTTTCCCCAAGCATTAGCAGAGGTATTAAAAACATTTTCAGTCCCAGAAAGTATCATTCAGTATGTAGACAATATTTTGTTACAAACAGAGACAGTAGAGGAACATTTGGAGCAGTTGAATGAATTGTTTGGCTTGATTGCTGAAACTGGCCTCAAGTTAAACACTTCAAAGGTACAATTAATGAGACAAAAGGTGATATTTTTGGGTGTATCAATCCAAAGGGGTACAAGATGCCCTACTAAAAAATGAGTTACAGCCATACTGCAGGTGCCCAGACCTTTGCATAGACAGTCCTTAAGACAATTATTAGGCTTGGTAAATTTTTCTCATGATTTCATTGAAGGATTTGCTGTAAAAGCAAAACCTCTCTATGATCTTTTGAAGGAGGAGGATGTTGGGAAAATTCCATGGAGTGCAGAACATGAGGAAGCATTTAAAGTGTTAAAGGAAGGTTTAGCATCAGCCCCTGCCCTTGCCACAGTGGATAGGGAGGCCCCATTTGCTTTACAAACAAACACATCTGACACTTCTATTTCCACAGTTCTACTGCAGGGGAAGGCTGAAAAATTGAGGCCTGTTGGCTATTTTTCCAGACTTCTTACTCCAGTATGGAAAGGATATGATTCATGTATCAAGGCTTTGTTAGGGGTACATTGGTCAGTTCAGTCTACTGAGCAAATAATGGGATTTGGGAAGCTCATCCTCCAAACACCTCACACCCCTATAAAATTGTTGTTTGAAAAATCATTTAGTGGGGTTTCAATACAAAGATTGACGAGGTGGTTGATAGGTTTGCAACATTGTGATATCACTGTACACACAATGCAGGATACACATTACCCCAACTAATGCACACTCAGGGGAAACCCCATGACTGCACAAATACATTCACACACAGGGAATCACCTCATAAATTGTTCAAGGACAAAACTTCTCCCCAAGATTTACAAATGTATGTAGATGGTTCAAGATTGTGGCAGGATGGTCAATTTAATACTGGTTTTGCTATTTGGGTCCCATCTCAACAATTAGCTCTTAAATTTAGGCTACCACTATCATTCTCAGCACAGAGAGCAGAATTATAAGCCATTTCTATGGCTTGCCACAAGTTTGACACACAAGACATTTGTATATACAGGTACAGTGCCTATGTTATCAGATCACTGACAGAGTACTTACTAATTTGGAATCTCAGGGGAATGCTAGAATCAGCATGCAAACCATTGTCACATGTTCAAGCCCTTATGCAATTGGTAGATTGGGGAGTACAACAGCCATTGCAGTCAACTATTGTTAAAGCTCCTCTTCAATATGGGTCCATCCTGAAGACATCCGGCGCGGAGCTCCTCTTCAATATGGTCACCGCCGTAAACTGGAACTTGAATGCAAGTGACGTCATCCAAGATGGCATCCCTTGCATTCCTATTGGCTGAAAGGTTCCAATCAGCCAATAGGATTAGAGCTGCTAAAATCATATTGGCTGTTCCAATCAGCCAATAAGATGAGAGCTCAATCCTATTGGCTGATTGGAACAGCCAATAGGATTGAGCTTTCATCTTATTGGCTGATTGGAACAGCCAATAGGATTGAGCTCTCATCCTCTTGGCTGATTAGAACCTTTAAGGCAATAGCAATGCAAGGGACGCCATCTTGGATGACGTCACTTGCATTCAAGTTCCAGTTTACGGCGGCGACCATATTGAAGAGGAGCTCCGCACCGATTGTCTTCAGGATGGACCCGCTCTGTGCTGGATGGATGAAGATGGAAGAGGTCGCATGGATGAAGACTTCGCCGGATGGATGAAGATGGAAGAGGCCACCCGGATGAAGACTTCTTGCCGGCTGGATGGATCCTTCAAGCGGAACTTAAAAAACTGTAAGTGGATCGACTTGGGTTAGTGTTAGGTTTATTTAAGGGTTTTTTGGGTGGGTTTTATTTTTAGAGTAGGGTCTGGGCAGGTAAAAGCGCTAAATACCCTTTTAAGGGCAATGCCCATACAAATGTCCTTTTCAGGGCAATGGGGAGCTTAGGTTTTTTTAGATAGGCTTTTTATTTGGGGGGGTTGGGTGGGTGGTGGGTTTTACTTTTGGGGGTGTTTGTATATTTTTTTACAGGTAAAAGAGATGATTTATTTGGGGCAATGCCCCACAAAAGGCCCTTTTATGGGCCATTGGTAGTTTATTGTAGGCTAGGGTTTTTTATTTGGGTGGGGGTCTTTTTTATTTTGATAGGGCTATTAGATTAGGAGTAATTCTTTTTTATTTTTGATAATGTTTTGTTTTTTTTCCGTAATTTAGTGTTTTTTATTTTTTGTAACTTAGCGTTTATTTTTTGTTGTAATTTAGTAATTTTTTAGATGGTTTAATAGTAGATTTAAATAATTTGAGTAGGGTTAGGGTTTTTTAATATGTAATTTAGTTAATTCAATTGGTAGTTTAATGTAATTGTAGTATAATAGTTAGGGTAAGTTAATTAATAGTTTAAAAATAGTTCATTTAAATTCTACTACTATAATTTATTTGAAGATAGGGATGTTGTAATTTTAATTTAAAGTTAGCGGGCTGTTAGGTTTAGGGGTTAATAGCTTAATTTAATTTATGGCGATGTGGGGGCTGGCAGTTTAGGGGTTAATAGGTTTAATTAATGGTAGTGATGTGGGAGGCCAGAGGTTTAGGGGTTAATACATTTATTTAGGTGGCAGCAGGGTCCGGGAGCAGCGGGATAGGGGTTAATAACTTTATTAAAGTTGCGGCGGGGTCCGGGAGTGGCGGAATAGGGGTTAAAACTTTATGTAGGTTGCGGTGATGTCGAGGCGGCAGATTAGGGGTGTTTAGACTCAGGGCTTATGTTAGGTGTAAATGTTACTTGTTTTCAACCATATAAATCAATGGGATATCGGGCAACATCGAACATAAGCTTTCACTGCTTTCAGACTGAATTCCTATGGCATCTGCGGCCTCCAGGGTGGAGGATTGAAAACCAGGTACGCTGGGCCGGAACAGTCGCAAGCGTACCAGTTAGAAATTTGATAACTTGGAAAAGTTATCAAATAGAGCGGAATGTGTATTCGGAACATCTGTAATGACATAAGCATCGATCTGTGTTGGATTGAGACCGGCGGATCGTATATTACATCATAGATTTCAACTTTTGTCGGTCTGTAGGCTTTGATAACTAGGTCGGATCAAGCTTGCCACAATTTCGCTGCGGAATTTCATATTTGCGGTTGACGGCTTGATAAATATCGCCCAAGGTCTTCAGTCGTGCTAACCTGGCGCATGTAAAATTTGAAATAAGGAGGTAAATTATAATCTTCTGCATATAAATAATCTAAAAACATTTACAAAATCCACATATCTGGAATTCCAAAATCCAGAATTATTCTGAAATCCAGATGTATTCATTAATAATTTAAAAAAATTATAAAAAAAATAAAAATTTTCCCATGCTGCAAGTCACAGTCTAAAAAGCTGAAAACTGGAGGGGGCAACACATAGCATGTAATAAAGGTAGATCCCAAAATCTGATGGGTAAATACTCACATATGCTTCAATTCCAAACAAATGGTGTCTATGGACAGACTGATAGTGTAGGGCTGCTCGTCAGCAGGGAATGTCTTAAGGGCCTTAACAACAAAAACAAAAACAAAAATAAAAAAGGCCTTAACCCCTGCCTGACATGGGATCTAGCAGTGTGAGTGTTACTTTGCAACATTGTTGCAAGGTAAGGGGTGGATCTTTGTACTCACTATTTAAGTAATTGCAGGTCTGTATTCATCCTCTTTGTTACAGTTTGTTTAATTGGTTTTTCGGCAGCTATGTCCAGAATGGAGCAGTCCAAGAGATCCACAACAGTGCCCAGTCGTTTCAGGGAGTCTTTGTGGTCTCCTGCACGTCAAGTGTCATCTGCAGAAAAACAGATGTGTATCCAGGATGGGTCTGAACCATTTCTAACCCTCCTCCTCTCCTCTCCTCTCCTCCTGCATCCAAATCAGCTCCCCCTGGGGACGCCAATCCGGTCTCTGCCTCCTATGAGTTAGGCCCGGAGCCCTCTCCCCCTCTATCCAGTACCCCCTCTTTATTTTTTCAGCCACCCTCGGGGGTAACCTTGGCCCCTGCTGCCACCCTTAATATTAGCTGGTCAGGGCTTGGGATGTAAGGGGGTGGAGGCCGCAATCCAGGCTTCTTTAGTGCCGACAAGCTGCAGTGGTCCCTAGGGGGTGCGACTGGGGTGATGGCCCCCTACGTGGGATCAATACCATCCTTCCAGACTCCCATGGCATTATTAGGCCCAACCGAAAGTGCGGGCCTCGGCAGCATGGCGGCTGGGCCCTTCACTTCCGGTTCGGCGGTCCTCCAGGATGCGTGGCAATGACGTCACTTATGACATCATCTCTAAGAGCGCAACAGTGCATCGCATGAAGAGAAGGGCCTCTCCTATGCCCACCGGTAATATGGGGGACAGGGGGGCCTGTGGGTCCCATTCAGCGGTCAGTCTAGGCAACAGAAATATTGAGCGGCAGAGCAAGGAAGAAAGCACAGGCTTTGAGACCACAGCAGTTAGGTTTGACAGATGGGAGTCTGGGTGTGCAGTGCACTGCGAATCAGGTGGAGCAGCCAGGTTGGTAGCTACATCCACCCCGGTGCATCAGGTAGGGCCCGAGAGAGTGAGTGAGAGCATGCAGGGTGCGAATGCTGCAGCAGCTGGGGGAGTCACAGGTAGTGTAGGCCCACACACTGCAAGATTGCGTACTCCCATCTACCTTTTCTCTCCTCCTCAGGTGCGGGCAGCTGGTTCTAGTGTCATGTCAGCTTCTGCAGGACCCTCTACTTCGGGAGTTACATCCGTGGCAGTTTCTTCTCATGGTGGCAGATTCCTGGATCCCCTTTCATCGGCCAGCGGGCCCAGCACTGTGATGCAAGTTGAGACAGTGGACCCAGCACTGTGATGCAAGTTGAGATGGTACCTTTTGGGCAGTGGGGAGAAACAGGTTTTAGCAGCGACTCTTATTCTAACGGTGGGCGTTTGCTGGGATTAAATTCCAGGGGACAGAGGAGTATGTATTGGATGCTTAGGGCATTAAGGTAAAAAAAGGGACCCTGAGTTGGGTTGGCGGCACTAGGGGCCGCCCCTCCAGGGGTTTTAACCCAGAGTGCAGTGCTGCCTGGCCCGCAAGAGATCTTGCAGCCTGCGATGGGGTACAATAGGGGAGGTAGTTTTGGTAGCATGGCAGGGCCTCTAGTGCCTTATGGGGCAGTCCAAGGAGGGAGTACTGTCATTCCTCCTAGGAGGGTTGCCATGGGAGGGGATTCCTACCCTTGTTTTGTGCCGTCGCTCCATGCCCATTTAAAACCCAAAGTGGTAGCTAAGATAAAGGACACCAAATATGTTAATATATTTTAACTCTCAATAGAGGCTCACAGAGATAAGGAGCGCAGCGAGGATTGGACGGGGCCCAAGAATATAAAGTGCCCAGACAACTACCTTGAATGGCTGCGCTGCTTTTGGGTCCTGGCATCTTGCTACATAGAACATCACCGAGATAGAGCCATAGATATCATCAAGTACATGGACACAATAGATTATGTCTATACTAGATATGGGGAAGGGTTGTGGCGTAGCTATGACATGGAGTTCTGTTGCAAGCTGTCTGGTAACCCTGTGCTAATGTACAGAGCTATGGACATGCATCTCTGGGCAAGGTTGGGTCCAGAGCAACCAATGAGTTTCTTGCAGTGGGTCGGAACCCGCAGGGTGTTCGTTGTAAAGGGAGGGAAGGCTGGAAGTTCAACGACAAACAGTGTGATAAAGGGAGCAGCTGTTCCTTTCACCATGTCTGTTTGTATTGCAGCGGACCCCACCCAGGGGACTGTAACCGGAAAAAGGACAGTGCAGGACCCAGATGATCCGTCAGAGGTTTTGTTGCTAACAAGGGGCCCAACACCCCTGAACCTGGCAGCAATTAACCAATTGACTTGATGCCTACCTAGACAGGGTGGCGGCCTCAACGCTATTCTTGGAGATTAGGGACGGATTCATCATACCAGTGACATCTCTGGTTCGGGGGGCATCTCAGCACCAGAATATGTGGTCTGCTAGAGAGCATCCTGTGGCAGTCAGGGACAAATTCAGAAAAGAGGTGGCATTGCAGGGCATAGCGGGTCCATACTCCAGGTTGCCTCTTCCAGATTTGGTGGTGTCCCCTTTGGGGGTGGTACCAAAGAAGGAACCAGGTAAATTTCGGATCAACCAACATAGAGGATATAGGGAAGATGACTATCCCCAAAGGAGAACGCATGGACATCAAGGTCCGCGTAGACAAGATATGCCATACGAAGCCAGACAATGGCATGACACTTATGAGAGAAGGCAATATGATGACAGAGACACTCATAACTACAGAACTTATGAGCGAAAACCAAGATTTGAGGGGGAAACATATAACCATTACCCCAACCAAGAACGAAGGCCACACACCTTCAATTACCACAACAGAATATACAATACTAACCACCATGATGACCCTCATCAGGGAAATACAAGAGCCTCCCCGATGAGGAATGGCTTTGAAAGAAGGACATCACTTTCGGACCACAGGCAATACGCCCATAACTATGGAAGAAGAGACTCATACTATAATAACCAAACCAACTATGACCAGTATACACCTATGAATTATAGGAATACTAACAGGAGATCAAGTTGGAGAGGACACCCCTCCAATTACTACGGGAATCATAGATTTCCACAACAAAGGAACAACTATAAGGCGGATCCACGCCACCACAACCAGATACTCCAATCCAGCAAAGGCAACCCAAATCTGGGAAACCCTGAGGCTTTGAGCCTAGCGTCTAGCTCTGACCAAGTTTTTTTAGGGGGAAGCCCCCAACCTCCCAGAGTAAAGGAGAAAGAAAGATCATCACTAAAGAGAAAAAATATAGACTCAGAAGAAGTAAGAAGCCCCACTCAGAAAAGAAAACCACTAGAGGCAAGAGAGGAGGCGCAAAACTAAAGAGAAAACAAGGAAAAACCCTGAGCGAACAGATGATAGCCTGCCACCCGACCACCAGCAAAGTACCGACTGGTCCTAAAATCAAAGGGATATATAATCTCAGCTCCACACAACTATCAGACAAGGAAGCATCAGTACTATCCTATGGTTTGAGTTTTGCTCCAGCAAAGGGATTGAATAAATTCCAAACCTTTATAGGCATAAAAGAATTTGTCAGAAAGCTAACATTGAAGAGACACTTCTCAAGGACCCCAACTGAAAGACCTATCCTACAGCAAAGACCAACTCCAGAGGATCGATTCCTACATACTAACTTGAAACCTAGATCCACCTACTATCCGACTAGTAGTAAAGGTAGTGCTATAGAAGCCTTTGAAATCAATGTCTGCAAAGAAATTAAAAATCTCAGCTCAGACAAAGTGAAACACATCAAACATAACCTAACTAGGTCCCAAATGAGTACTATCAAAAAACTTGAAAAGAACCACGACATAACAATCAAACCAGCAGACAAAGGCGGCGGCATAGTCGTCATGGATAGAGTGAAGTATGATAATGAGTGCATGAGGATTCTGAACGATGAAACAACTTACGAAAAACTCAGAAGCAACCCAGTGGAAAGATACAAAGAAGAACTAGAAGATTTACTGATTAAAGCCAAAACACAGGGAGTGCTTAACGACAAAGAGTTCAACTACATTACGGTAACCTATCCTATTACACCAGTCTTCTATCAATTACCAAAGATTCATAAGTCTTTGGTAAACCCACCAGGAAGACCCATCATCTCAGGAATAGGGTCCTTGTCCAGCAACCTCTCTGAGTATGTTGATAAGAACTTGCAGAAGTACGTCCTAAAACTTCCATCATACCTGAAGGACTCCACACAAGTACTAGCCCTATTAGATAAAATATCCTGGGATAAGAACTATATACTAGCAACGTGTGACGTCACGGCACTCTATACAAGCATACCGCACGAGGCAGGCATAGAGGCCGTGAATTCCTTTTTATTGAAAGACCCAGAAGTACTTGATGAACAACGTCTATTCATATTGGAAAGCATTAAATACATCTTAAGCCACAATTATTTTTGTTGTAACAACGAATTCTACAAACAAGTGTGCGGCACAGCAATGGGGACCAGGTTCGCGCCTAGCTATGCTAACATCTACATGGGTCAATGGGAACAGATATTCTGGGACTCATGTCCAGCAAGCGCGGACCTGGTCCTCTATTCCAGATACATAGACGATATATTGATCATCTGGAAGGGATCACTGGAAGACTTAAAATACACCATTGACGTAATGAACCAGAATGAAATGAACCTAAGGTTTACGTCTGAATACAGCTACAACAAAATCAACTTTCTGGATCTCACAATCGAAGTTAAGAATGGTAAAATTGAGACGTCGACCTTCTTTAAGAAGGTCGACTGTAACAACTACATTCATAGCCTGAGCTGCCACCATCCAACTTGGAAAAGCAACATACCAAAAGGACAACTCCTAAGGATAAGAAAAAACTGCTCTAACCCGAACAAGTGGGCTGAACAAGCAGGGATACTGAAAGAAAGGTTCTTGGATAGGGGGTACAACAAAGAGACTCTGTAAGAGAAAATTGTGGAAGTGGGAAAAGTCGACAGGAATAGCCTAATAAAATATAAAACAAAGCAGACAAAAGAAATGGAGGACAACATTATCGATGTACCCATGATCACTGAATACTGCTCCAATAGATTTATCATAGAAAGAATCATCAGGAAGCATTGGGCAATATTGAAAGAGGATGATATAATCGGGGAGAAACTGATATCACAACCAAGATTTGTCTATAGGAGGACCGACAATCTGAAAAATCTTCTGGCACCAAGTATCCCAAAAAATAAGATGAGTAACACCGTGAACCACCAAGGCAAAGCAATCACAGGCTTTTTCCCTTGCCCAAGTTGTAAGGCCTGCAAAAGCGGAGTCAAAACCAGCCGATTTTCCCCACATGGCAAGACAGATGATTATAAGATACAAAACCTCATCAGATGCCAGGACAAGGGAATTATCTATGTAATACACTGCACATGTGGCCTCCAATATGTGGGACAGACTTCAAGAGCTTTAAAAGACCGTATTAGAGAACACATACTGTGTATCGAAAAATCAAATACCGATACACCTTTATACAAGCATTTCTCCATAAAACATGGAGGCAACATAAAAGATTTCAAGTTCTTTGGAATTGAAAAGATAAATAAAAACTGGCGAGGAGGGGACTACGGGAAAAAATTGCTCTTCCATGAATCAAAATGGATCTTCGCATTGGATTGCCTCTTCCCAAAAGGACTGAACCATAAAGAAGACCTGTCACACCTCTTGGCCTTGATAAAAGACTAGGCAAAGTACAACACGTCTTCCTAAAGGTTTATTATTCCAACGAACAAAGGAAAAGACATTCCCATTTGCAAATATATCTATCAGAAAAGTCATAATGTGACCGCATGTGTCTTCACACTATCCCTCAAGGAGGACCTTTACTGATAACCAATAGATCCAAACTAGCTGACTGATATAATAAGTAAACCGTCTGATAAATGAACGTCCAGATTTGAAAAGCTAACAGGCTCCTATTAGCTGGTGATTATAAATACATAACCATTCTAGGCCTTTTTTAAATTTAGCTCAGTAGAGACCCACTGTCCATCGATATGACTTAGCATAGAGTACATCTAAGACGCCGAATTCAATGCCACATATTCGATACCTCATATTCAAGCCAATATAGCGATAGTCGCTTCAAACATCTGAAAGCCCATTTGTGAAATGGTAGGTTCCACATTGAACCTAGACCCACGACTTATAGATAGGTACTGATTAGGGGACCTAGTCCCTAGATTTAAAACACATAAGCATACACCTACCAAAGCGACCGAGAGGGTCGGATCCCACTAATAGCATACAAGCTACACAACTTATTTCCTTCTTGATCCACGACCCACCTAGCTCAGGCCCACATCATTAACACTCTTCAGACAACCCGAATTTTAAGAATTTAATGAGCGGTGCAAGTTGCACATTAGACACCCCAACGACAGTCTGCTCTATATGTTCTGTGCCAATCACAAGTTTGAATTAATATTCCATTCTATTTACCAACGACTTTTATTAAATATCTACTGCTATCAGTTAACGACTTTTATTAAATATCTCAGCCCATTAACCCCTGTGATTTTTACCGAATAACACTAGGATCCTCATTCAGATCACTGTATTTATATTAGCCATCTCATTTACACTAGGACTCCGCATTAGTGTTTACACGTCTGACTAACCTGACCACCTTTTTACATATAACACATCAATCGTCTTCATGACTTAGAGCACAACTGCCTAAAAGAATTTTAGAAAGGCATCCTAAAAGTATTTTAGAAAGGCATGCACTTAGTCTATTACCGGCAAGAGCGGAATCAGCTACGGCAATATTTACACCGGATATTGATGACATCAACTTCCGGTAATAGCAAAACCGGAAGTGATGCAGATGAAACCGGATGTGATACATATTAGAAAATGACCCCTAGATCCGGAAGTGGGGCAAAAACCGGACAACAAATAAGATTATAAATATGCCATAGACGCACAAATTAAGAAAGAAATGAAACCCAAAAATACAATACGTTATATATAAATGTCAAATACGTCTAAAACTGTCTTTTGATGATGAAAAATACGAATTAAGATTGGTATTAGTTATTTTCCCAGGCAGAAATGGGCCAAACAGGAAAGGGCGGACCTAATCTTTTTGGCGCCAAAATTGATCCAATCACCACAGAGACCACACTATAAAAGCTCCCAGATAATCACTAACAGTATAGTCTTGATAAAGGCCAGGAAGGCCGAAACGCGTTGACATACTGGTGAGCTTATTTCTAATCATTATTTGGATTGCAAAAACGTTATTGCACTATTATTTCTCCTTTTTTCCACAGGTTTTGAAGACATTTTTTTGGATTCTGTTTTTATTTTTGAAAATATGGTTTTTCGATTTGTATTCTTCACGATGTGTTTTTGAACATTTTTCTACAATTCATCACAAAATTTTGCTTCTAAGGAACTACCCCCTTCTTTTGGCAACTTACGCCTATTACCCACACTGGATATATCCAATTTGGAACTTATTTTTTTTGAACACTAATTGTGGACATTTAATTTTTGAACACTAATTGTGGATATTTATATTTATTCTTTTCACATATTTTTTCACATTTTTTCACATTTTTTCACATTTTTACACATTTTTATCCACACCATTGTGTAACCTTTAGCGTCATATCACAGATACGTCGCATCACCTGTCTATATCCCATTTTACCTATGTGATCAGCGCCCATCCAACGAAAGTTGATGGGTTTGTGACCCAACTGGCTTTTTTCGGCATTGTGATTATTTATTATTTTATGCTGTTCTGAACGCACATTGTATTCTAGGTTTGTTTTTATATGCCCCCCATGGATCCATGTAATATGTTTAAATTGTTTTAACTGAATCACTGTATTAGTTATATAGTTATATTGTTTTATTGCTTGTATTAAATTGTTTTATACCAACACTTAGCCTTTTAAGCTGTAAGCGCTCACTCACTCAGTTTAGTTAGTCTCTTTCCCAAGCCCACTAGGGGGCTCTTGCCAGTGAGCTTAAGGCATCGTATTACTAGCGCTCGGTCTACTACATCTGATTCTTTGCAAATTTCGGCTCATCCAACACCTGTCATATCCTAAAGGTCAGTCAGTGAATGACGCCATTGATCCAGTGATTAGTTCAGTTCATTACCAGTCGTTCGATCAGGCGCTTAGCTTGGTGAGGAAGGAAGGGTATGGGTGAATCCGTTTATTGGTGTGTGTAGGTGTGTTAAAGTGTGCGCAAGAAGCACCAAGCTGCTCCAACCCTAAAGTCCCTCAAGTTAGGGAAAAACGATATGCAAAAGAATGAAAAAGCAGGAGAAGCGCTAATCAAAGCTAAAGGTGCTACAATGAAAACAAAGTGAGATAAATGACTTGCTATGCAAACGAAATGAGATAAATGACTTGCTTTGCAAATATAATTTAATCAAACAATCATAGAGGTACAAATCCTGCAAAGATAAAGTGCATAAATGTAAAGATATTAAAAAATCGGACGTCTCCGATATATAAAAACAAATAAAATAAAAACAAATGACTACTGTTGCCAATATAAACCTTGTCTCTGTATTATGTAGAGGAAGTCGACATTAATAACTAAAGTCCTCAGAAGAGATGAGAAAAGAGATCAAAGCCGGGTAAAAGTTAACCCGTTTTACCTTCAGGTGTACCTTCAGGTGTACCGTCTGTGTATTTAGAATCACCTCCGTGAGGCGTATGTATATCCCGTGACGTCACTGATCGGGAGGCATCGTCTCTGTAGGGAAATCCTATTGGTCAGGATAACTTGACAGATAAACTATAGCGGCCGCTATATTGTAGATGTTAAACCCCGCTCTTAGTGCAGGATCGCACGCAGGGTCATAGTATATCCAGATCTCTCTTATAGACCTTGTAGTATATGGACTTTGATGTGCAACTTGAAACCGGCTTGACTTAGGCGCGTGGCCCTTCACAATGCGGTCCTCATGCTCTCCGTGGATAGCTGAAAATCTTGTCACTTCTTCAGGATATTCTACATGAGTGAGGGAAACCGGACGCCATTGAACAGACAATTTCAATGGCGTCCGGTTTACCTCACTCATGTAGAATATCCTGAAGAAGTGACAAGATTTTCAGCTATCCACGGAGAGCACGAGGACCGCATTGTGAAGGGCCACGCGCCTAAGTCAAGCCGGTATCAAGTTGCACATCAAAGTCCATATACTACAAGGTCTATAAGAGAGATCTGGATATACTATGACCCTGCGTGCGATCCTGCACTAACAGCAGGGTTTAACATCTACAATATAGCGGCCGCTATAGTTTATCTGTCAAGTTATCCTGACCAATAGGATTTCCCTACAGAGACGACGCCTCCCGATCAGTGACGTCACGGGATATACATACGCCTCACGGAGTTGATTCTAAATACACGGACGGTACACCTGAAGGTACACCTGAAGGTAAAACGGGTTAACTTTTACCCGGCTTTGATCTCTTTTCTCATCTCTTCTGAGGACTTTAGTTATTAATGTCGACTTCCTCTACATAATACAGAGACAAGGTCTATATTGGCAACAGTAGTCATTTGTTTTTATTTTATTTGTTTTTATATATCGGAGACGTCCGATTTTTTAATATCTTTACATTTATGCACTTTATCTTTGCAGGATTTGTACCTCTATGATTGTTTGATTAAATTATATTTGCAAAGCAAGTCATTTATCTCATTTCGTTTGCATAGCAAGTCATTTATCTCACTTTATTTTCATTGTAGCACCTTTAGCTTTGATTAGCGCTTCTCCTGCTTTTTCATTCTTTTGAATCCGTTTATTGCTTACTTCCCATTCATTCATCTTCCTTTAGGTTGATGGGCAACAAATTTAAGGGTTCTTACTATGTGGACAGGTGTTTGCTGATAGGCTGCTCAGTCTCTTGTGCCTACTTCGAGATGTTTAGCACGTTCTTGCATTGGGCAGTAGAGGCAGCAGCAGGTGGTGACACCATAGCGCACTACCTCTATGACTTTCTGCTAGTAGGGACTCCTAGATAAGGTGAGAGCAACTGGTTGATGGGAATAATGAGGGAGCTGATGCAAAAATTTGGGGTCCCCCTTGCTTAGAACAAAACCCAGGGCCCGTGTACAAAACTA
Source organism: Bombina bombina (assembly GCF_027579735.1). Lineage (NCBI taxonomy): Eukaryota > Metazoa > Chordata > Amphibia > Anura > Bombinatoridae > Bombina > Bombina bombina. The sequence continues at coordinate 410,092,664 of NC_069499.1, read as the reverse complement.
ACCTTTTTAGGCATCGAGATAGACTCCAGAGCCATGCTCTGCCACCTGCCAGAGGATAAAGTGTAGCGCATGCTGGAAGCAGTTTATATGGCTGCTGCAGCTCACTTGATACCTCTGCGGAATTTGCAGTCGCTGTTGAGTAATCCCCATGGGTTGGATTTCTAATCGGCGCCTGGAGAAGCCACTGAAAGGTGGAAGTAGGAAAGGTAGACAGATCAGGATTACCCCTGACATGAGGGAGGATTTAGGTATTTGGCAACGCTTCTTGAGGGAATTTAACTGCGATTTTTGTGGAGGGAAGGCCCGGTTTTCCAGGACAGTTCACCTATACAGTGATGCTGCAGGTGCTTTCTGGTACGGGGCTTATTTGGATGGCGAGTGGAGCACAGAGCCATGGCCCATTAGCTGGTCAGCACTAGGGCTTATGAAAACTTGACCCTGTTGGAGTTTGTTTCCAATTGTGGTGGCAGTGGAATTTTAGGGCGAGAGATTGAAGGATCGCTCCATAATTTTCTGGTCCAACAATATGAGTGCTGTCTTTGCTATTAATAAATTATCTCCTTCGTCTCAGATGCAAGTGAAGTACCTGCGCTACTTAGTACTCAAATTCTTGCTGCTAAATATTAACTTTGAGGCGCGTCATGTGCCTGGAGTTAAGAACGTGGAAGGAGATATGTTATCTAGGTTTCAGTGGGCGCAGTTTAGGAAATTGGTACCGATGGCGGCAACTAAGGGTCTCCCATGTCCTCCTCTTATCTGGCAGATCGCGGAAGATGGGACATAGTCTTGCCTCTAGTACGGGCATCGTTGGCCCCAGCAACATGGAAGACCTACACACATCATTGGGAAGAGTGGTTAGTTTTCTGCCGCGAAAGGTCAGTTTCACTAATTGATAGTTCACAAGGACTGTTGTTAGACTAGTTGCTGCAGTTGCGGAATGAGGCAGTTAAAAAAGGTGCATGGGAGGTTGTCAGCATTAGCATTCTTTAACAAGATGCATGGTCTGCCTGATTTCTCACGGATGTTTTCAGTGCGCCAGGTGGTGAAAGGTTGGGGTAGGCTACAACCATATCAGCGGGACGTAAGGGAAACTATTACGGCCCAGCACCTGCAGGACCTTTATGTGTGCTTGACTCAGGTATGTTCGGGGGATTTTGAGATTCGCATTTTCGGTCTAGCATTTGCATTAGCCTTTTTTGGTGCGTTGTGGGTCAGTAGATTGTATCCACATCCAAGCAGGTGTGCGGGAAAGGGATCCAAGTGACGCATGTAAGAGTCTCGGAGTAGTCTCTTCTGATTTTTGTGCCTCAATCAAAGAAAGATCAGGAGGCTCGTAGGACATGGCTAACCCTCCCTGCGTAAGTTGCGAGTGGTGTTTGCCCAGTGGCACTGGCTAAATCCTACATGGAAGTCAGACCAGTAGGTCGTGAGTAATTTCTGGTTCATGAGGACGGGTCCAAACTGCCAAAATACTAATTCCAGTGGGTATTGTCAAAAGTAGCAGCATTGGCGGGTCTTTACAACAAAGATCGCTCCGTATTCATTTCGGATTGGAGCTGCCACACTTGCCGCGGCCCTAGGCTGGCCATGGAGGCAATAAAGAAGTTGGGGCACTGGAAGTCCCAGCATTATAAGGTGTATATTCGCCCATCTGTGGGTAGTTGATTGGTTTGCATACATTTCTTCTTTTCTTGTCCAGGTTTTCCTTCCCGTTTCCCCCTTGTCTTATTGCATGGTGTTTTTCGCGTTCATGGAACGATGTTATAATTATTTTCATTCATCCTAGGTGTCTCCAAACGGCCCTCTAGAGTATGGATAGTGGGGCACTCTTTTATTCACTGGGCCTCCGTCAAAGCCCTATCCCTTTCAGATGGACAGCAATTAGGATTTCCCCCTTCTCGGGCAATCTTGCAATGGCTGGGTCGCTGGAGACTGTGTTGGACCGAATTGCCCCAGCTACTTCAAGAGGCCCTGCATAGATGGGGAAGACCCCATATAATTATACTGCACCTAGGGGTAATGATTTAGGGTCTGCCCCAGCATTGGACCTTATCACAGCCATGAAGTCTGATATTCGTTGGTTAGCAACGACTTTCAGAGAGTTAAAAGTGGATGGTCAAACATTGTAGCTAGGCTGCAGTGGCGCAATTTTTCCCTCAGGGTGGCGTATCGGGTTCTTAAGAAGGTCAATAGGGAGTTGGGTAGAGGGGTCATGGCCACTGGGGGGTTAGTAGTCAGACACAAGGCCTTGTCAGCTGACAAAAGGCATTTGTACAGGCGTTCACTTGTCTGATGAGGGCTTGGTGATTTTCCTGGTTAACCTAAGGAGGTCCTTGCTTACTCAAATTGAAGGGTAGTGGTGGAAAGAGCTCCTTAATTTGATAATGTAGTCTCTTGTGGCAGGAGGTCAAGGCTCCATCTATGGGCGTAATCCCAAAAGGGGGACGGTCTAGCTAATGGGTGGAGCGAATGTCCCTAGGTGCCAACCATTGGGTGCTCCACCCCGCGGGCCTGCTTACTGTGCACCTCTAGGGTGTTTCGCTGCTCTGCATCGGCATGGCCTAGCAGAGGCACGCATAACCAAGATTCCTTTCAGCCTTGTCCTCTTAGTGTTTGTTTTTTTTAGCTAGATTGCTCGTTATGCCACCACTTGTGATGTTGGACATCCTGGAAGTTTATGGTTAATAAAGTTGTTATTGAATAAAAGTGACCATGACCAGTCTTAAACCAACTTTGGAGTCTGAGTCTTTTGTTCAGGTTAATTAGTTAAGAAGGAGGGTGTTTAATAGATAGGAATGTCCAATGGGGGTTTAGCCCTAATGATAGTGTAGGGCTGTTCATCAGCAGGGTAGGTATTAAGGGCCTTACCCCCTGCCTGATATGGGATCTAGCAGTGTGAGTGTTACCTTGCAAAATTGTTGCAAGGTAAGGGGTGGTTCTTTGTACTCACTATTTAAGCAAATGCAGGCCTGTATTCATCCTCTTTGTTCCAGTTTGTTCAAGTGGTTTTTTCCCATCCATCCCTCCCTCCCATTTTGCTGTCCATTTTTTGCAGATGCAGAGAAGTAGCGGCAATGTTAAAATTTTGTTAGACTTAGTCCCTGAGGCGGGAGTTTGATTAGTTGAACTTTCTCTGGTAAGACCTCAGCTCTAATTTCCAGTCCCTGAGTCGTCACTAGTTTGCTGGAAGGCTTTCTAGGTCGATTTATCCTTTTGATTAGTCTAGGTTAGTTATCTCCTAGCAGAAGGAGGTCAAGGTTCATCTAAGGGCGTAAGCTCAAAGGGGGGGACGGTCAAGCTAATGGGTGGAGCGCATGTCCCTAAGTGCCGACCATGGTGTGCTCCACCCTGCGGGCCTGCTGACCATGCTCCTCTAGGGCGTTTCACTGCTCCTCATGGGCGTGGCCTAGCAGAGGCACGCATAACCAAGATTCCTTTCAGCCTTGTCCTCTTGGTGTTTGTTTTTTTTAGCTAGATTGCTTGTTATGTCGCCACTTGGGATGTTAGCCTTCCTGGAAGTATATGGTTAATAAAGTTAAGTTATTGAATAAAAGTGAACATGACCGGTCCTAACCCAACTTAGGTGTCTGAGTCTTTTAATTAGGTTAATTAGTTATAAAGGGGGGTGTTTAGTAGATAGGAATGCCCAATGGGGTTTTAGCCCTTATGGGTTTCTGAGTCCCTAGCTCACAAATAATAAAATAAAATTAGCAGCAACAGGTAATAAACACAAATTTATTAAAATTGCATAAAAGCAAATATATGCTCAGTGTGCTAATACACATACAGGGCTAGATTACTAGTGGGGGCAGTATTTGTTTTTCTTTGCGTTAAAGAGGACACCACTATCATTAAAATGTTTGTGCTTGTCAGGTTCCGCTCATATTACAAGTTGCCAAAATCTTATTTTGATAGAAATCAATGGATATAAAAAAGTTTAAAAAAACACCCTACCATAAGCCCCTAGCCTAATAACCCCTATAAAAAAACTAACACCCTTCAATAAGCCCTAGCCTAATAACCCTTAAACAGCCATCCCCCCACATTGCAATAACTAACTAAAATTATTAACCCCTAAACCGCCATCCCCCCACATCGCAAAGTACCTAAACTATTAACCCTCCTAAACTGCCCACCCCACACATTGCAAAGTACCTAAACTCACTATTAACCCCTAAACCTCCATCCCCCCACATCGCAAAGCACCTAAATAAACTAATAACCCCTTAATCCCTTAAACTATTACCCCTTAACCACCATCCCCCAAATCACAAAGTACCCAAACAAACTATTAACCCTTAAACAGACATCCCCCACATAGCAATAGCTAAATAGTTCTATTGACCCCTAAACTCACTATTAACCCCTAAACACCACCCCCCGCAACGCAAAGTCATAACATCTAAACCCACTAACCTAACACCCGAAAAAGTTTTCATTCTATTGGCCGATTTGAATATGAAGATTCAAATCAGCCAATAGAAATGCAAGGGTACCCCTATATAAAAGGGGTACCTCGCATTTACTATTCAGTGTGCGGCTGCAGACCGTATGAAGAGGACCTCCGTGTTGACAATTGCAAGATGAGGACCAGTGCCGCCGCCACCGCCTGAATGAAGAAACTGGACCACCGCCTGGAAGGAAATGGAACTCTGCCTGGAAGAAGATGAACCGCCACATGGAGGAAGATGGACCACGGCCTGGAAGAAGATGGACAGCCGCCTGGAAGAAGATGGACTGCTGCCTGTATGAGAAAGATGAAGCCCCGTCATCATCCTCATTGGTGTGTACCTTTATGTGGTTAGTGATAGTTTTTTTTTATATTTTTGGGGTGTTTTTTTTTTTTTATAGATTAGTTTTTGTTTGGGCAGCAAAAAAAGCTGAATATCCTTTTAAGGGCAATGCCCACCAAAAAGCTGTTTTCAGGGCAATGGGTAATTTATTTATTTTTTTAGTTAGATTTTTTGAATTTGGGTGGTTGGGGGGGGGGGGTGAGGGGGTTGTAATTTTTGAGGGGTTAATGATTTTTTTTTTAAAAAAGAGCTGATCGCTTTAGTATAGTTTTTTTTTATTATTTTGGGGTGGGTTTTTTGGGGGGTATTAGAATAGGATTCAATTTTATTTTTTTTTTTGGTAATACTGTTTTACATTTTTTGTGTTCGGGGGGGGTTGTATTTTTTTCTGTAATGTTAGGTTTGTTTATTTTTTGCAATGTTAGTTTTTGTTTCTGTAATTTAATTTAATTTTACAGGCATTTTTTTTAAGGTAAATAGGAATTTTATTTTAAATTTAGGGGTATTTTAATTTGGGTTAAATTAGGGGGTTTAGATGTTAGTTTATGACTTTGCATTGTGGGGGGATGGTGGTTTAGGGGTTAATAGTTTTATTTAGTTATTGCGATGTGGAGGGATGACAGTTTAGGGGTTAATATTTTTATTTAGTTATTGCGATGTGGAAGGATGACAGTTTAGGGGTTAATATTTTTATTTAGTTATTGCAATGTGGGGGGATAGCAGTTTAGGGGTTAATAGTTTATTTAGGTACTTTGCAACGTGGGGGGATGGCAGTTTAGGGGTTAATGGTTTTATTTAGTTATTGTGAAGTGGGGGTTGCGGTTTAGGGGTTAATAGTTTATTTAAGTACTTTGCAATGCGGGGGATGGCGGTTTAGGGGTTAATAGTGCAAGTGTACTTTGTAATGTATTTTTTATGTAGTCATGTATTTTTTATTTCGGAAAACCGTTAACAACAGCTTTTAGATAGCGGAAAGGATTGAAGCGTAAAAAATGTTTGCGCCTCACTTGTAATCTAGCCCACAGTGTATACAATGTTGCATTGTTTCTTCACCAAGATAAACAGGATTACTTTAGAGACCATACTGGAGTAATCTGATATTTATCAAACTACCTTAGAAGTAATTTGCACATTATCAGGCTTGTAAAGTGATTAGCTAACATAAACAAATTCTAGGTGATAACTTCAGAATGATTGGCAGATTACCTTTCTGATTACTTCAGATTCTAGATTCATCTCATTTAAATATTTTGGTCTGTGGGCATACTACAGGATGTCTTCTGATAACTGGTCTGGAGTCATTACTTACTTCAGAATGACTCTAGGAAGATCATCTTTTTTGACTAGGCATCTACAGATATTCCTAAATAAATTTCACAAATTCTTCAAGTTTAAGCACCAATTAAATTTTATATATATATATATTATGGTTTAATCATGATTACTATTTATGTACACATCTTTTAATCTTTTGTCAAAGCAATGACATTAAATAATTTATTATCATCATCAAAAATGGAAAAAAATACTTTCTAATTTGCCAAATCATTAGTAAGAATATTGTAAATAAGTTTTTCTGTTAATCATCCAAAAGAAACCACACTTTAAGTCCAGTTAGAGTATTATATATTTACTAATCTTTCTTCCTTATTTTTCAACCAGCTGATTATCCATGTACCAATATTTTCAGCAATTACCCGACCATTAGTTTTTTACAATAGACTCTGATATGGCTCTGTATTAAAAGCCTTTGCAATTTCCAGATACTCAAAAAAAAAGAGATTTTCTTTATGTACGTTTCATCTTACCTCTTAATATATAAATTAGTTTGACATGATTGATCATAAAACCATGTCTTATTTCTCATAGTTTACTCAAAGACCAATACTTAGGGCCTGATAATAAAAACCTGCATGGAGCGAAATCTCACAAAATCTTTGGAATTTTTTAGACCTTATATTGTAGTTTAGGAGTCTCTCCTTCACATAAAGAATCCTGCATAGTTAGGGTAAAATTAGATTTTTTTTAAAAAAAATGGGAGGGACCTCGCTGTACTGATAATACTTCTTAAATCATCTTGCCTGAGTGTAGAACTTTAGACCTCTCCAGCCCTTAGAGAGAACAGTGAACATTAATATTTTACTACTCCTTTGTCACACCTTAACTGGGAGTGTGGTTTCATCTAAACCTTCTTGTTTACATAGTTTTTCTAGAACCAGTACTTAAAGGGACATGAAAGCCAATTGTTTTCTTTCATGATTCAGGAAACAAATGTGATTATAAACAACTTTCCAATGTTCTTTTATGTTGTTTTACTTGGTATCCTTTGTTGAAAAAGATACCTAGGTAGGGTCAGGAGCTTCTGATTAGTGGCTGCAAATATATGCCTCATCTTATTGGCTCACTGATGTTTTCAGTTAGCTCCCAGTAGTGCATTGTTGCTGCTTTAAGAAAAGATACGACGACAATAAAGCAAATTAGGAAGTTGTTTAAAATTGTTTGAATCACAAAAGAAACATTTTGTGTTTTGTGTCCCTTTAAGCACTAAAATATTCCATATATGTGGGATTACAACATGCAAAATCAGCTGTTTCAAAAGACAAAATAAAAGTATATGAATTGTTTATAAAAAAAAAATCATACACTTCATCAGGTAAAATGGATCTTTTGGAGCCCATTAACAGGACAACAAGACAGTATACTGTCCCTTTAAGCTTATAGATTCCACTATTGAGCATCTTCCATCTGTATCTTCCATCTGTACCCAGCGCTGGGTTTACATTAATAACATCAAACATCTTTTTAAGATTTTCTAGATATAACCAAGTTTTTGTAACAGGTGGAAGTTCTATTTTGTTTTATTGACTCTATCATTGCCTACTCTCTTGTGAACACTGAAAACAAGAATTTATTTGAAGCTTCAGCCTCTTTCTGATCACTATTGTCCATCCTGTTATTTGACAGGTATAGCCAACATTTTCAAATGCATGGGCCAACTTAAAAATGATTATAACTTATAAATACATTTGATTAATCACCACAAAAGTATAAATGTCTATATACAACTTCAAAAAACTTGAACTAACTAATTAATGTAATAATAAGGTACAGGCAATGCTTTCACTTACACAAGCGCCACAAATTGGCACTTGCTTTACATGTTTCCAGAGTAAAAAAATGCAGCTGTCAGCTGCACAGATGAGTGATGTGTTCTCTGTGGGGTAGATTTACCATTGGTCGAGCGGACATGATTCGCTGTAGCAAATCATGTCCACTTGACCTCACTAAATGCCGACAGCTAGCAGGGGCCGTCAATCATCCCGATTGTATGGTATCAGGATGATTTCAGTGGCGGAGAAGTTAAGAAGCAGCGGTCTTACGACTGCTGCTGCTTTTTAACTTCCGTTTCTGGTGGACCAGAAATGATGGGGCGTTGATGCAGCATCAAAGCTTAATAAATCGACCCTTGTGTGTTTATTAAGGCTACAGAGAGACTATTGGACAAAAATTACTTTTTAATATTTAATACAGTATCACACACATATTCTGCTATTATACTTGTAGTCTCAGTGACATTGTTGCAAGTCATTATGGTTCAATCACAGAACATTTTACAAATATGAAAAGTAGATGAGGCAGATAAAAAGCATCGGAGGGCAGCAATGCAGACCCTGGAGTGTTGGCTTGACCATTTAGACCAGCAGACCCTGGGTCTTTGGTTTGACAACTAAGTCCAGTTGGAATACTGAAATGAATAAAGCTTAGTGGGCCAAGCCTGACAAAGTCCCATCTGGAATGCAGGGTAAGAGCAATTGATTATCAACAAAGATATCATTTGGAAGTGACTCCAAAAAAGAGTTGAAACGGATTTAAGTGGATCGAAGATTCGTTTATTTATTAACATTACTGTCATGTACTCTACATATCATGACCTCTAAAGTTGTATAGGCCATAGGAACATAGAAATTGTTGAATAGTCTTATTAAATAAAATTTAACATTGTGGGTGGATGAAATAAAGGACATAATTTACATTTTTAATTAATTAGTTTAATTTACAATAAACTAATATCAAGGTCTTAGAGAGCCTTTGCCTTTAAAAGAGAGCCTTTGCCTTTAAAACATTCATCAACAAAGGCCTCCAGTATTTTGACACATGAAGGAGATGGAAATAATTTGCACTTTATGCTCCAGAATGTTTGTCAATTAATGATTTTATGATGTTTAGATCTGGTGACAAATTCCAGATTTGTGATGGTTGAGACTGGTTGGAAGAAGTGCTGATACAATTCTGTGTTCATTATGGAGGCTAAAGTTTGTGGCATTTAGCAACTCTCAGTTTGTACATGTTTTGCATATGCTGTTATTTTAAGATGGTTCACCTTGATATATCAGCTAATTTTTCTGTTTTCGTGGCCTATGCACTTGCAAGTTAGTCACTGACTATGTGACATCTATGGAGTTCTTTCAGTTGCTTCCTATCACGTTGAAAATACAAATATCAAAGTACTATTAGTCAGACCCTGTTAGCTAAAATATACTTCTTATTGCCAATCAGCCTAATATGACTCACCTTTGCAGCTGCATTTGTTACTAGTTACTTCACGGTTAAGTCTTTTTCATTTGGTGATCTTCAATATGATAATACTCAAAATGAAGATTTCTTTATTTATTAAAGGGATTAAAAGGTCAAAATTGAAATGTGCATGGGTGCATTTTAATTGGAAATAGAATTATTTTTGCAATATCATATCACTAGCACAAATGCTTATAATAAAAGTGAATACTATTTTTCTGTGGCATACATAAATATGCTTTGAAGGCCTGTGCATTAGTATTCAAACACCTTCTCAAGCAGTGGCTTGTATGACACAAATTATTATATCATCATAGAAGCACTACATATCACCACCAGATCTTTGAGCAGGCATGATATTTGAATATTGGTGCATTGCTCTCACAGGATATGTGTGTATGCAGCAAAAAAACAGTAATGACTTTAACAAGAAGCATTTTTGCTGATGGAAGAATATCACAAAAATACTTCTATTTCAAACTGAAATGCACACATTCAATTTTGCCGTTTCTATCCCTTTAATCTATATATAATACATTTATATACAGTCTTCTTTGAGAGAAGATAATTATAAACTATAAACATTCCAAAAATAAAGTGTTAAGCTGCAGAAACCACATGTGGCAGAAAGCAACTTGTTATGTTAAATGGATTTCAATAATTTTAGATGCCTATAGATATTCCATTCTTGATCATTTGCAGCAATGGTAATAATTCTAATGAAGTCCAGTGGGCGCATTTGTTCATTTAAATAAATAATCTGTATTTTTCCAAATTCAGAATGATATGGTCTTCTGTTGGTCTATGCTGAACATGTTAATAAGCAATCACAATACGAGCTGTGCCATTTTTCCTTAGGGCAACATACATAAAATTAGTATTGGCTGAGTTTGTCCCTTGTAACAGGGAGCAAGAAAGCTTAGCTAAAATATATTTGAATTAAGTATTGTTTGTAAAACAAAGTTACAGCCAGGAATCTATGTAAAATGGTTCCCTGGTGTATCTTAAATGATCTCAACTGTGGTGTTAGAAAACCAATATGAATGCTGCAATATCCCTAGGGACTTTTAATGCCAGACTTCCTTTGCTACTGCAAAGTCAAAGTACCAATCAGTCACTTGACAAAAAGGGGAAATTAACAATCTTCAGCTGTCTAGACAAAATCTTTGCTTTTGCTGATGACCTGACAGAATGACGCATAATCATTACATTTTTTTTCACTTTCTTTTTTCCATGTTTAAGACCAAAGTTAAATTTTATAATTAATGTGAAATAATTAACTCATTATATTGTCAAAGTTCATCATTTTATGCAGCAATCTTTTTTTAGACATTTATGTAAATATTATTAAAGTAAAGAAATAAGTATGATCTACAGCTAGGTAAAGTTATCATTATGCTGGATTTATTTTCCTTTTAAGACTGACATGTATTAAAAGCAAGGTGCTACCTTTCAGCATGCTTGAAGTCAATTATATTTTGCCAGGTTATATACCAAAGGAAAGATCCATCCTATTAAGAGATTGTTGTCTACACAAAAAAAAGATATATTTGCCTACTGTTTGGCTCTTGTGTTTACTTAAAAGGACACAAAACCAAAAATATTTATTTTGCGATTTAGGGCCTTATAGTGCAGACTTCACAGGAGCTGAACTCACAGAATGCTGTAAGAAAAAAGTTGGAACCAGGAAGTGCTAGAGAGATAAGACATGCCTCCCACAAATCTCTACACTCAGATGAGATGATCTAAAAACATCCTCCAGCACTGTGAGATCTCTCATAAGAATCTAGACAGACACATTTTGTTATACAGGTGGCCCTCGGTTTACGCCGGTTCAATTTGCGCCGTTTCAGAATAACAACCTTTTCTTCTGTTATGTGCGATCAGTCCACGGGTCATCATTACTTCTGGGATATAACTCCTCCCCAACAGGAAATGCAAGAGGATTCACCCAGCAGAGCTGATATAGCTCCTCCCCTCTACGTCAGTCCCAGTCATTCTCTTGCACCCAACGACTAGATAGGATGTGTGAGAGGACTATGGTGATTATACTTAGTTTTTATGACTTCAATCAAAAGTTTGTTATTTTACAATAGCACCGGAGCGTGTTATTACTTCTCTGGCAGAGTTTGAAGAAGAATCTACCAGAGTTTTCTACTATGATTTTAACCGGAGTAGTTAAGATCATATTGCTGTTCTCGGCCATCTGAGGGAGGTAAAGACTTCAGATCAGGGGACAGCGGGCAGATGAATCTGCATTGAGGTATGTAGCAGTTTTTATTTTCTGAATGGAATTGATGAAAAAATCCTGCTATACCATTATAATGACATGTATGTATACACTTCAGTATTCTGGGAATGGTTTTTCACCGGAACTACTCTGTTAAAGGTTACTAATCCTTTTAATAAATATTGTCATGTTAAACGTTTTTGCTGGAATGTAGAATCGTTTACATTGCTGAGGTACTGAGTAAATAAATGTTTTGGGCATTATTTTCCACTTGGCAATTGTCTGCTTTAAATTGTGACAGTTTCGTTTCTCCTCACTGTTGTGTGTGAGAGGGAGGGGCCGTTTTTGGCGCTCTTTTGCTACGCATCAAAAAAATTCCAGTCAGCTACTATTATATTTCCTGCATGATCCGGTTCACTGACAGATCTCAGGGGTCTTCAAACTTCTTTGAAGGGAGGTACATTCTCTCAGCAGAGCTGTGAGAATTTTTATTGACTGTGAATAAAAACGTTACTCTGTAATTTTTTATGTCAAAATTAGTTATTTACTAATGGGAACAAACCTTTGCTAAAAGTTGTGTTATTTAAACTTGATGCTTTAACTGTTTTTTCAGTTCATTATCTCAACTGTCATTTAATCGTTTAAGTACCTCTTTGAGGCACAGTACGTTTTTGCTAAAAAAGATTATAACCAGGTTGCAAGTTATTGCTAGTGTGTTAAACATGTCTGACTCAGAGGAAAATATCTGTGTCATTTGTTCCTATGCCAAGGTGGAGCCCAATAGAAATTTATGTACTAACTGTATTGATGCTACTTTAAATAAAAGTCAATCTGTACAATGTGAACAAATTTCACCAAACTGCGAGGGGAGAGTTATGCCGACTAACTCGCCTCACGCGGCAGTACCTGCATCTCCCGCCCGGGAGGTGCGTGATATTATGGCGCCTAATACATCTGGGCGGCCATTACAGATAACATTACATGATATGGCTACTGTTATGACTGAAGTTTTGTCTAAATTACCAGAACTAAGAGGCAAGCGTGATCACTCTGGGGTGAGAACAGAGTGCGCTGACAATACTAGGGCCATGTCTGATACTGCGTCACAGCTTGCAGAGCATGAGGACGGAGAGCTTCATTCTGTGGGTGACGGTTCTGATCCAAACAGATTGGATTCAGATATTTCAAATTTTAAATTTAAATTGGAGAACCTCCGTGCATTACTAGGGGAGGTCTTAGCAGCTCTCAATGATTGTAACACCATTGCAATACCAGAGAAACTGTGTAGGTTGGATAAATACTTTGCGGTACCGGCGAGTACTGACGTTTTTCCTATACCTAAGAGATTAACTGAAATTGTTACTAAGGAGTGGGATAGACCCGGTGTGCCGTTCTCACCCCCTCCAATATTTAGAAAGATGTTTCCAATAGACGCCACTACTCGGGACTTATGGCAAACGGTCCCTAAGGTGGAGGGAGCAGTTTCTACTTTAGCTAAGCGTACCACTATCCCGGTGGAGGATAGCTGTGCTTTTTCAGATCCAATGGATAAAAAATTAGAGGGTTACCTTAAGAAAATGTTTGTTCAACAAGGTTTTATATTACAACCCCTTGCATGTATCGCGCCGATTACGGCTGCGGCAGCATTTTGGATTGAGTCTCTGGAAGAGAACCTTAGTTCATCTACGCTAGACGATATTATGGACAGGCTTAGAGTCCTTAAACTAGCCAATTCATTCATTTCGGAGGCCGTAGTACATTTAACCAAACTTACGGCTAAGAACTCTGGATTCGCCATACAGGCACGTAGAGCACTGTGGCTAAAATCCTGGTCAGCTGATGTTACTTCTAAGTCCAAATTACTTAATATACCTTTCAAGGGGCAGTCTTTATTTGGGCCCGGTTTGAAAGAAATTATCGCTGACATTACAGGAGGTAAGGGCCACGCCCTACCTCAAGACAAAGCCAAAGCTAAGGCTAGACAGTCTAATTTTCGTCCCTTTCGGAATTTCAAAACTGGAGCAGCGTCAACCTCCACTGCACCAAAACAGGAAGGAGCTGTTGCTCGTTACAGGCAAGGCTGGAAACCTAACCAGTCCTGGAATAAGGGCAAACAGGCCAGGAAACCTGCTGCTGCCCCAAAAACAGCATGAACCGAGAGCCCCCGATCCGGGACCGGATCTAGTGGGGGGCAGACTTTCTCTCTTCGCTCAAACCTGGGCAAGAGATGTTCAGGATCCCTGGGCGCTGGAGATCATATCTCAGGGATACCTTCTAGACTTCAAATTATCTCCCCCAAAAGGGAGATTTCATCTGTCAAGGTTGTCAACAAACCAGATAAAGAAAGAAGCGTTTCTACGCTGTGACCGATTCACAAAGATCATCAACGGTATCTACGGTTTGCCTTCCTAGACAGGCACTACCAGTTTGTAGCTCTTCCATTCGGATTGGCTACGGCCCCAAGAATCTTCACAAAGGTTCTGGGTGCCCTTCTGGCGGTACTAAGACCGCGAGGGATTTCGGTAGCTCCGTACCTAGACGACATTCTAATACAAGCTTCAAGCTTTCAAACTGCCAAGTCTCATACAGAGTTAGTTCTGGCATTTCTAAGGTCGCATGGATGGAAAGTGAACGAAAAGAAAAGTTCTCTTTTTCCTCTCACAAGAGTTCCATTCTTGGGGACTCTTATAGATTCTGTAGAAATGAAGATTTACCTGACAGAAGACAGGTTAACAAGGCTTCAGGATGCATGCCGTGTCCTTCATTCCATTCAACACCCGTCAGTGGCTCAATGCATGGAGGTGATCGGCTTAATGGTAGCGGCAATGGACATAGTACCTTTTGCACGCCTACACCTCAGACCGCTGCAATTGTGCATGCTAAGTCAGTGGAATGGGGATTACTCAGATCTGTCCCCTACCCTGAATCTGAATCAAGAGACCAGAAATTCTCTTCTATGGTGGCTTTATCGACCACACCTGTCCAGGGGGATGCCATTCAGCAGGCCAGACTGGACAATCGTAACAACAGACGCCAGCCTGCTAGGTTGGGGCGCTGTCTGGAATTCTCTGAAGACTCAGGGATTATGGAATCAGGAGGAGAGTCTCCTTCCAATAAACATTCTGGAATTGAGGGCAGTTCTCAATGCCCTTCTAGCTTGGCCCCAATTAACAACTCAGGGGTTCATCAGGTTTCAGTCGGACAATATCACGACTGTAGCTTACATCAACCATCAGGGAGGGACAAGAAGCTCCCTAGCAATGATGGAAGTATCAAAGATAATTCGCTGGGCAGAGTCTCACTCTTGCCATCTGTCAGCAATCCACATCCCGGGAGTGGAGAACTGGGAGGCGGATTTCTTGAGTCGCCAGACTTTTCATCCGGGAGAGTGGGAACTTCATCCGGAAATTTTTGCCCAAATACTTCGACGTTGGGGCAAACCAGAGATAGATCTCATGGCGTCTCGCCAGAACGCCAAACTTCCTCACTACGGGTCCAGATCCAGGGATCCGGGAGCGGTTCTGATAGATGCTTTGACAGCACCTTGGAACTTCGGGATGGATTATGTGTTTCCACCCTTCCCGCTGCTTCCTCGATTGATTGCGAAAATCAAACAAGAGAGAGCATCTGTGATTCTAATAGCGCCTGCATGGCCACGCAGGACTTGGTATGCAGATCTAGTGGACATGTCATCCTGTCCACCTTGGTCTCTACCTCTAAGACAGGACCTTCTGATACAGGGTCCATTCAAACATCAAAATCTAACTTCTCTGAAACTGACTGCTTGGAAATTGAACGCTTGATTTTATCAAAGCGTGGTTTTTCTGAGTCGGTTATTGATACCCTGATTCAGGCTAGGAAGCCTGTTACCAGAAAGATTTACCATAAAATATGGCGCAAATACCTATACTGGTGCGAATCCAAACGTTACTCCTGGAGTAAGGTTAGGATCCCTAGGATATTGTCTTTTCTACAAGAAGGTTTAGAAAAGGGTTTATCGGCTAGTTCATTAAAGGGACAGATTTCAGCTCTGTCCATCTTGTTACACAGGCGTCTGTCAGAAAATCCAGACGTCCAGGCTTTTTGTCAAGCTTTAGCTAGGATCAAGCCTGTGTTTAAAGCCGTTGCTCCGCCATGGAGTTTAAACTTAGTTCTTAACGTTTTACAAGGTGTTCCATTTGAACCCCTTCATTCCATTGATATAAAATTTTTATCTTGGAAAGTTCTGTTTTTAATGGCTATTTCCTCGGCTCGAAGAGTCTCTGAGTTATCAGCATTACATTGTGATTCTCCTTATCTGATTTTTCACACAGATAAGGTAGTTCTGCGTACTAAACCTGGGTTCTTACCTAAGGTAGTTACTAACAGGAATATCAATCAAGAGATTGTTGTTCCATCCTTGTGTCCAAATCCTTCTTCAAAGAAGGAACGTCTTCTACACAATCTGGATGTAGTTCGTGCCCTCAAGTTCTACTTGCAGGCAACTAAAAATTTTCGCCAAACTTCTTCCCTGTTTGTCGTTTATTCTGGACAGAGGAGAGGTCAAAAAGCTTCTGCTACCTCTCTCTCTTTTTGGCTTCGTAGCATAATACGTTTAGCCTATGAGACTGCTGGACAGCAGCCTCCTGAAAGAATTACAGCTCATTCCACTAGAGCTGTGGCTTCCACTTGGGCCTTTAAGAATGAGGCCTCTGTTGAACAGATTTGCAAGGCTGCAACTTGGTCTTCGCTTCATACTTTTTCCAAATTTTACAAATTTGACACTTTTGCTTCTTCGGAGGCTATTTTTGGGAGAAAGGTTCTTCAGGCAGTGGTTCCTTCTGTATAATGAGCCTGCCTATCCCTCCCGTCATCCGTGTACTTTTGCTTTGGTATTGGTATCCCAGAAGTAATGATGACCCGTGGACTGATCGCACATAACAGAAGAAAACATAATTTATGCTTACCTGATAAATTCCTTTCTTCTGTTGTGCGATCAGTCCACGGCCCGCCCTGTTTTTTAAGGCAGGTAAATATCTTTTAAATTATACTCCAGTCACCACTTCACCCTTGGTTACTCCTTTCTCGTTGATTCTTGGTCGAATGACTGGGACTGACGTAGAGGGGAGGAGCTATATCAGCTCTGCTGGGTGAATCCTCTTGCATTTCCTGTTGGGGAGGAGTTATATCCCAGAAGTAATGATGACCCGTGGACTGATCGCACAACAGAAGAAAGGAATTTATCAGGTAAGCATAAATTATGTTTTTTTTCAGTCATGGGACTGCTTTTGAAAAGCTTTGGAAAGCAGTGCAATAATTAAAATAGCCAGTAGGTGGAGCTGTCCGCTTGTTTTGCAGAAAATTTATGCAACTTAACAGACTGAAATTGATCTGTGTACACAGATCAGACCAGAGCTATCGAGCAAACAAGATTTAGCAGCCACTTCCCTATTATCTTCCTGTCCAGCAGCTTGAGGAGAGCGTGCCTAACTGCCTATTAATCAGTCCAGATTGAAATGCATAGAATAGCTGCAGACCCAATATTATCTAACATGCTAACAATGCAGAGAACTGATTGCAGAAAAGTGCAAGTAAAAAAACGTTTTTGTTCATTAAACTTAGTTTGATGATGATGCAGTCTGTTGTGTGATTTTTTAATTAGGTGCTGTTAGCAAATGTTTTTGTTCATTAAACTTAGTTTGATAATGATACAATCAATATTATTAGGTTTATAATGCTGTTTAGCATTTAAAGTCTTCATTTCAAAGCTTTAAAAGTAATGTATTAGGTGTTACTTATGACAATTTTAAGAGGGGCCTAGAACCTAACTCCCTCACTTATCATTGACTTACATTATAAACTGGGTTTCAATTTACAATGGTTTTGATTTACAACCATTCCTCCTGGAACCTAACCCCGGCGTAAACTGAGGGCTACCTGTACTTCTCTAAGGGGTGTTCCCTGCATTTCTATATATGAAGGAGAGACAAGTCCAGTACAGTATAGCACTGAATAAGATGAGATTTTTCTTACATTTAAATTTTGTGCTTTGTATTTCATATTACTTTAAACTTCAGATCGGGTCATGCTTTATTACATTTAAACTTTGCACCTTATACATCAGTGATTTTACAATTTCTGATTATGCTTTGAAAGTTTTGTTGTTACTTCAACAAATAAGGATCAAATTTTGTATATTTCCATGCATCTTTTACAAATTACATTGCACTTTATATTTGCTTTATTTTAAAATAACACTGATAGCTTGAGAAAGTGGGAGTTCCCTGGGCTGAAAAGGGGAGTTCCAAGGGTATGTCCAAAGCTCTCTCTCATAATTCTCATTAAATACTGTAAGCATTATGCACAAGCTGGTGTCACTGATTTATCTCGCCAGCTTATGCTGGTAAAATTTGCTCAAAATTCACAATACTCTTATTTAACTCAGAAAGTAATATATACTAAACTAGAGGCAAAAACAAGTTAAATTGTAGTGAAAACATTTCAGTTTAATCTGTGTTTTCTGCAAACTGAAAGTTTTTAATCAGCCCTACATACTAACCTGTTAACTTCACTCTACCCTATGAAATTCTGTTTCCCAGAGAACCTAATTAGTTTATATGTAAGTCATCTTTCCAATCTCTGGGACTTCCAGGTTCCACCCTTTTTCTTATAAAATACAGCACTTGTGAAGTCTGCACTATAATATTTAATTGGGCCCATAGAACGTTATAAAGCTCTCAGATAAACTGAAGCTATCAGCTGTATTTAAAATAAAAAGTGTACTATAATTTGTAAATATACAAAGTATGACCATAATTTGTTAAAGTTACACATAAACTTTGTAAAAATCACAATCCTAAAACACACTGCTGTTTACAGAAACTTTATGCATTAAAATACAAAACAGAAAGTGCAAAGTTTAAATGTAATATATAAATAGATACAATGTAAATTAAGCAAGCCCCTCATGTCATGCAGGGCTGTATTGAACTGGGCTTGTCTCTCATTCTCATAAGGAAATGCAGGGAACTCCTCTTGTATAGCAAAATCTGCCTTTTTTAAAATCTCCTGAAAGATCTTGCAGTGCTGGGGTTTAATTTTGTATCATCTCATTTAACAGTAGAACTTTAGAACATTAGGCTCTTAAACAAAGCACAAAATTAAAAAAAAAGGTTTCTAATGTACTTCTATTAATAATTTTGCTTTGTTTTCATGGTTTTCTGTGTTGAAAAGTTACCTAGGCCGGTAGCATGTACATGTCTGGAATGCTAAATGGCAGGAAAAACTGCTGTAATCTAGTGGGCTTGCAAATGTATAACATTCATGCAAAACTACTGCTCTATAGTACTGCAGATACATGCACTCTCCTGAGCTTACCCCCATGCTTTTCAACAAAAAATACCAAAGAATGAAGAAAAACTGATAATAAATTAAATTGAAAAGTTGACGCTCTTTATTTGAATTATATAAAAAAAAAACTTTCATGTCCCTTTAAAGGTATATTTTAGTGTCCTATGAGTTAGATACATATTCAAACTTGAGCTTCTTTGCTACTCCATATGAGGATACTACACATGTGCATCGGACAAAATTTTGGTTCAGACAAATAATTTGTTCTGAAATTGTAATCTCTTTTGAATAATTTTCTTAGATGGACAACTGTAAAAAACAAAAACAGAGGCGCCACATGTGTAGATCAATGGATACCCAAACACAAATCTGGACAAGATACAGGGTACTCACAAGCGTGAAGGCACTCTCTTGTGCCTATTAGAGACAGGCTGGTATTCTGAACAGCAAACCAGCTGGCTGTGTGAACGAATCCCCGTTGAGATGTCCTGGAGAAGTGGATATCCTGGAAGGCAGTCACACAGCCAGCTGGTTTGCTGTTCAGAATACCAGCCTGTCTCTAATAGGCACAAGAGAGTGCCTTCACGCTTGTGAGTACCCTGTATCTTGTCCAGATTTGTGTTTGGGTATCCATTGATCTACACATGTGGCGCCTCTGTTTCTGTTTTTTACAGTTGTCCATCTAAGAAAATTACATCACTTGTGAAGTGAAGACCGAGAGCTGCCTTTTCCACTTACTCCTTTCCCAGACGGACATTTTTTTGGGACTTTATTTGCACCGCTTATACTGGATACTATCCAGTGCAATGTGTGTATATTCATATATATATACATTTTGTTATCTTTTTGTAGATACCAATTACTACAATCCTTTTAATTAAGTTTATATTTGATTTTAACAATTTATGTATTAATTCTGTATTTTAGTTTTGCTTTTATAATTTTTTATGGGTTTTTCACATTAGGACCATCCATACCACCTGTTAAATAAGCGCCTCCTATAGGTTCTCTGTCACAGAGTTTCCAGTCTATAGTAGTTACTCTTTTGAATAATCTGACTTTCGTTACACATGTAATTCATTTTGGACAAATGTATGTTAACAAAATTTGTTAAAACAAATTAAATGTCTTTTAAAACAATAATAACCCGCCTAGCTACACATATTCAACTCCTACACTATTTAACCCCTAAACCGCTACAACCCCCATGGCAATAAACCCCTAAACCACCACAAATCCTATCAACATAAACCCCCTACATTATTTAACACCTAAATCACCACAACCCCCATCACAATAACCCCCTACAATACTTAACCCCTAAACCACCACAACCCCCGTTGCAATAAACTCCTAAACCACCACAAATCCTATCACCATAAACCCCCTACATTACTTAACACCTAAATCACCACAACCCCCATCAAATTACCCCCTACTCTAGTAACCTATAAACAACCACAACCCCCTTCACTATAAACCCCCAACACTACTTAACTCCTAAATAGTAACAACCCCCATCACAATAAATAACCTACACATCCCTAGGCTAATAACCCCTAAACCACCACAACCCACATAACAATAAACCCCCTCCATTATGGATTAAATCTGATCAATAAAAAAAGAGGACCCCTTTTTTAACATTTGAATTGTGTCGGATCAAGAAAATAAGAAAAAAACCCTTTATAGAGAAGATTTTGGATGATAAGTAATAACAGTTGGGGTACTATTTTGTCTTATGTTTTTTGGGGGGCTTTAGTTTTGGTATATTTAGTTTAGTTTTAGGATTAGGGTTTTTTAGGATGCTTTTTATTTTTTGGAGGTACTTCAGTTTTAGGATAAGGTTTTTAGGGGGCTTTTTATTTTTTAGGGTACTTCAGTTTTAGTATAGTACTTTTTAGTTTTAATTGCTTTTTTAAAACAGTATATTGTTAGTGTTCTCTTTAGGGGGTCTCAGGCTAGGAGTCTTGGTAGGTAGCAGTGGCAGTTTAGGGGTTAATAGAGTAGGGGGTTTATTGTAATGGGGTTTGTGGCAGTTAGGGGTTAAGTAGTGTAGGGTGTTTATTATGATAGGGGTTGTGGTCTTTTAGAGATTAATATTGTAGGGGGTTTATTACATTGGGGTTGTGGCGGTTTAGAGATTAATAGTGTAGGGGTGTGTAGGCGGTTATTGCTATGGGAGTGTAGGGGGTTAGATTCAATTTGCCTTTAGATCACAATATGTATCCATAACTATGGGGGGCGGAGCTGGGAGCGGCCATGATGGCAGCATAACATCCAAGCTCTGCTGTAAGAGCCTCTAAATCACTCATCCTAGGGGTACAAAATCCAGCTATCTGCTGAAATTTTCATGCATAAAGTACATCTGGTCCCTGCATATCGAGGAATGTCCTCATAACCACAACTAATGGGAGCAGTGGAATGGATCCAACAGCAGAGGCACAGCAGGAGCAGAGTGATGGGCACCATCTTGCCGACAGGCATCGCACCATACACCACGCTGCATCCTCTGTCTCCCTCAGGAACTTGAGGAAACTTGTGAAAACGCAGAAGTAAATCCGGACTGCTGCAACATCAACTAAGACTGATGGTGAGAGTGGAAGGCTATGGGAGAGATGAAGCAGAATACTCTGTGACTGCGTCAGCCATACAAACAGGCCGCAAGTATAAACCGGTAAAACCGACACATATTACACCCACGCCAGCCTCATACACGACGAGGCATATAAATAACCCTCACCAACTTCATGCTCTCCCAGCCAGCAAGACGTCCTATAAGAGGAGCAGCATACCTAATATTAAGGGCCTCACTGCATAACATCACCACCACACACACTTAATCAGGAGGCATCACTTGTGTATGCATTCCTAGCAGCAGCTCCATACACAATAAACCTGCATACAATTGCTCTGCCTAACCACATCTGTTTAAAGTGACATTACTCTTCAATATTCTCTATCTTACTGCAATATCTGCTTTAATACGATATTAACACACATCATTCCAAGATGGCAGCAAGAAAATCCTCCAAATCAGAAAGGGTGATAGAGCAGACAAACATTAAAGCTCATACAATGCCTTCATATTTCACGGCCACAGAGCATTAATCTACAACTATAAATCCTACTAACAAGGACAATCCCTCTCTTGGTTCTCAATCTCAAACTCCTTCGCTCACGATACTAGCAAGTGACAACACCCAAATTCATGCTTCAATGCTATCTTACTTCGCATCAAAACAGGAGATTTAAGACATCTTTAGAACCTGCCTAAGAGAAGAACTGACTGAAATAAAGTAAGACCTACAATCTTTAGGCTCTAGAGTGGACATGTTAGAAGCAGAGAGCAAAGAGATAAGAGAAGACATCTTGAGAATTGATGAAAAATCCTCAACGCAGCAAGAAACAATTGACTCCTTAATGGACAAATCTGCGTCTCAGAGGTATCCCAGAATCTATACTACCAAGGGATTTCCCCGAATACCTACAATCTTTATTCACCACCTTGAAAGAATTTTCATATACTGACAACATTTTATGGGTCAGGGCAAACAGAGCCTTACGCCCCAGGCCACCTGATACAGCCCCACCTAGGGACATTATTATCAGATTAAAAAATTTCCTGGAAAAGCAAATGTTGCTAAATCAATTACGCCGACAACAGCCCATCAGATTCAGAGGGAATTTCATACAGTTCTTTCAAGATTTATCCACAAGAACCTTGCAACGCGGAAAGGAATTTGCCCCACTCACAACCTTGCTACACAATAAAAAGATCCCATATTGATGGGGGTTTCCAGTACAATTATCATGGATAACAAAAGGCTCATTTGCACGTCACCTAGGATATAACAACTTTCAGCTAGGACTTGGGTCTAGATTTACCACTGGAACCAACCTCACTATCTGCTCCGCACCAAACATCTTCCAAGAGACCAAACTCGAATCCTACAAAAGGGCTAACCAAGCTGCCCCGTAAGCACAAAACAGTACAACAACTCAATTACAGCAGAAAGAACTCATCCTCACCAAGATCTACACATTCCTCCAAATTGGAAGAAGGATAACCTTTAGCCTCATCTAACCTTCTACCCCTTCAAAACTGCAAACCAGCTCTTAAACCTTGTGAGAGACAGGTGGCCCTCAAGAACTGCAGAGGACTGTAACACCCCCTGCCACAACCACCTAACTCTCCTTGATGCCGGAAAGGTAATATGATCCACTCTTTGCCCGCTATTATATGGGACCCCTTAATTGTCACTCATACTATTCCCTGGTAATGTCTCCTTTATATAATTATCAATTCCCTGGGATATTAATACACCTGTCTTGCTGTTTGTAAACTGTAAGACAGGGAAAAACAGAAGGTAGACTTATGTATCAAATAAACATACAAAATTATCTTCACAATTTCCTAATACCTCATGCTACTTGACACCCCTAAATCACTGCACCCCCTAGTAATCCTGACTCAAAACGCCAAAGGCCTAAACTCACCAAACAAACTCTAAAGCACTTTCTGACCTTAAAAAACACCAGGCTGACATCTACAGGACACCCATTTTAGAAGAAACCACCAACCCAGATATTTCGGACAAACATACACTCAACACTTCCACAGCTCTGGTCCCGCTAAAAAATGTGGAGTCAGTATATTATTTAAAAAAATACTTCCTTTCACACTGATAAAGAAGGCAGACTCTTGGGCCTAGTGGGACTCCTTTATGGCAGACCTATAACACTTATAAATAGTTATGCCCCCAACACCGAGCAAAAACAATTTTTCCTGAAAATGTTAAATTATATACTAGATATTTTCAAAGGACCGATCAACATAGGAGGCAATTTCAACCTCCCCTTACAACCCTACTTAGACAGCACTAACCGCCAAATTAAGCCAAATATGAAATCTCTTACATATCTCTAGAAAAAATAAAATTACACAAATTATATGATACCTGAAGATTCCTCCATGCAACCACAAAGTATTACACATTTTATTCCTACCCTAACAAATCCCATAGCCGCATAAACTATATTTTTACTAATCAATCAGGACTCTCACAGATACGTAGATGCAATATGTCCCCCACACCATGGTCAGATCATTCAGAAATCATACTACATATTAATTGGCTGGAACACTCAACAAGCCCCTTCCTATGGAAACTAGACAACACACTGATAGGTAATGTAGAAATGGTAACTAAACTAAGTAATACACTACAAGGATATTTTCACATTAACATCCCCTCAACACCTAACCAATTTGCTGTATGGGAGGCACACAAATGCTTCCTTAGAGGGGAACTCATAAAATTGAGAGCCCAAAGAAAACAAACCCAAAGGAAATCATATAATGAACTAATGTCTAAAGTCTCTAAATTGGACTTTCTACACAAACAATCCCCTTCAGATTCCATTCTTATATCTGACCTTGCAAACACTAGGAAAGCTCTTGACGACTACCTGCAAATAGAATACCAAAACCTTCAATGCAAAACTAATAGCTTATTCCACTATGAAAGCAATAGAGCTGGCAAATACAGTGGGGCAAAAAAGTATTTAGTCAGCCACCAATTGTGCAAGTTCTCCCACTTAAGAAGATGAGAGAGGCCTGTAATTTTCATCATAGGTATACCTCAACTATGAGAGACAAAATGTGGAAACAAATCCAGACAATCACATTGTATGATTTGGAAATAATTTATTTGCAAATTATGGTGGAAAATAAGTATTTGGTCAATATCAAAAGTTCATCTCAATACTTTGTTATATATCCTTTGTTGGCAATGACAGAGGTCAAACATTTTCTGTAAGTCTTCACAAGGTTGTCACGCACTGTTGCTGGTATGTTGGCCCATTTCTGCATGCAGATCTCCTCTTGAGCAGTGATGTTTTGGGGCTGTCGCTGGGCAACACGGACTTTTAACTCCCTCCAAAGGTTTTCTATGGGGTTGAGATTCGGAGACTGGCTAGGCCACTCCAGGACCTTGAAATGCTTCTTACGAAGCCACTCCTTTGTTGCCCGGGCGGTGTGTTTGGGATCATTGTCATGCTGAAAGACCCAGCCACGTTTCATCTTCAATGCCCTTGCTGATGGAAGGAGGTTTGCACTCAAAATCTCATGATACATGGCATCATTCATTCTTTCATGTACACGGATCAGTCATCTTGTTCCCTTTGCAGAGAAACAGCCCCAAAGCATGATGTTGCCACCCCCATGCTTCACAGTAGTATGGTGTTCTTTGGTTGCAACTCAGCATTCTCTCTCCTTCAAACACGACGAGTTGTGTTTCTACCAAACAGTTCTACTTTGGTTTCATCTGACCATATGCCATTCTCCCAATCCGCTTCTGGATCATCCAAATGCTCTCTAGCATACTTCAGATGGGCCCGGACATGTACTGGCTTAAGCATAGGGACACGTCTGGCACTGCAGGATCTGAGTCCCTGGCGGCGTAGTGTGTTACTGATGGTAGCCTTTTTTATGTTGGTCCCAGCTCTCTGCAGGTCATTCACTAGGTCCCCCAGTGTGGTTCTGGGATGTTTGCTCACCGTTCTTGTGATCATTTTGACCCCACGGGGTGAGATCTTGCGTGGAGCCCCAGATCGAGGGAGATTATCAGTGGTCTTGTATGTCTTCCATTTTCTAATTATTGCTCCCACAGTTGATTTCTTCACACCAAGCTGCTTGCCTATTGCAGATTCAGTCTTCCCAGCCTGGTGCAGGTCTACAATTTTGTTTCTGGTGTCCTTCGACAGCTCTTTGGTCTTCACCATAGTGGAGTTTGGAGTGTGACTGTTTGAGGTTGTGGACAGGTGTCTTTTATACTGATAACAAGTTCAAACAGGTGCCATTAATACAGGTAATGAGTGGAGGACAGAGGAGCGTCTTAAAGAAGAAGATACAGGTCTGTGAGAGCCAGAAATCTTGCTTGTTTGTAGGTGACCAAATACTTATTTTCCACCATAATATGCAAATAAATTCTTTCCAAATCAGACAATGTGATTGTCTTGATTTGTTTCCACATTTTGTCTCTCATAGTTGAGTTATACCTATGATGAAAATTACAGGCCTCTCTCATCTTCTTAAGTGGGAGAGCTTGCACAATTGGTGGCTGACTAAATACTTTTTTGCCCCACTGTATTTAGCGAGAACGTTAAAGAAAAATCCATAACTACTGAGTGTGATTTGTGAGGTAAAATGGAGGAAATGTATCTTCTGTAAAAAGAAACTTGAAATCCTGTTTTGTACCATTGAAGATTAAATGCATATATAAGTTACTATAACTGGTCAAGTCCTTCATTCAAGTTTTGCAAGTTGTCAATTGAAAGAAAAGCCTCTGTCATCATTCAGATTTACAAAATCTATATCATTAAAAAAAAGAAGGAAATTCCACTTGTGCTGATAACATCATCATGAATTCTACATCACAAAAATGATCCCCTGATGTAATTATACCAACACTCTTAACTCTCATCTCAAAAACCCCATTCTTCCAATACTCCATAATTCACCAGACCCCACAGCACCCTTTCCACGTCTTCACTGAACTTTTTTAAGATCACATATGCTACATCAATGGAATGCCCACCCTATGTGAGAGATTTAGCATTTGCAAGATATCCGGCATGCAGACTTGTAATCTCCACTTGTAATCTAGCCCAATAAATTAAAAATGAAAGTAAAATATACACTAAAATATAATTTTAAAGTAAAATTAGCAGTTTACAGTTTTTTTTCTCTTTTATCCTTCATTTCAGCAGCACATTCTTTTTCTCCTGGTGGTTTTATAAAACAACCTGCTTTTAGATAATTGGTTCATATTATAGATGATAAACAAGCCTACTTCATATGGGGGAGTATCCTGACAAACATTTGCATATAATGTGTTTTTGTTGTATATTTGTCATTAGATTTTAGATTAAATAAATGTTTAGTAGGGCAGTTACCATGGGGATTATTTGTTGCAGGAATTCAGATATCTAGCATGAACCTGAGCCTGTAAAAAAGGAATATAACATCCTTTTACAGCAAACTATAAAGACAATAGTTATATAAAAAAATGAAAAATGTGCACATCTATCACAATGGGTTATTCTGTGTAATTTTTGCTATGGGTAACTACATATTTCAAATAAATAGTAAAAAAAAAAAATGACATATATGGAGAACATTTTATAGGTAAAAAAAATATTAATATTAATACTTTACAATGCTGCAGTTACAAATGAGTTAATATATTTTGTGGCTGAAATTAACGCCTTGACTATCAGAGAGGGCAGAAATACATGATTTAGTTGCACTAGATTACACCTAAAATTAAAGTTTACCGTTACAAAAAATAGTAAGGGACATACAATTAATAAATAAGACCAAATAAAAACATGGGATGCAGCACTAAAAATAAATATAAACATTAAGATAAATTAGAACTCCAGAATATGATTCCACACAGACCAAATGACTTCTCAAAATATCTTATAATTCATTCCACAATACTATGACACATGAACAAAGTTTGTTATTACTACAAACATATACAGTACATGGAGCAATGGTGTCTGCAGACATTTTTCTAGGGATCAATTACAGTTGCCAACTTTTTTTTTTAAGAAAATAAGGGAGACTGAGGAATTAACAAATTTCACGTAGGAAATCAACAAACTATACAGTAGTTACTGGAAAACAATCTTTATTTTACAATTTTATACAGTTTGGTACAACAAAATTCTTCAAACAAATCATCTTCATTTATACATTTAGGTTAAAGTGAAAGTCAATCCTAGGGTTTTTGAAACACTAGGGTTGACTATTGAAACAAATAAAGGGGGCTTTCATTCATGAAGTATAAGATACGTCATGTAGAAAGCTCCTTTATTTGTTTCAAACGATCGCCATTCTTAGCTGCTCAGAAAGCCCACGGCAGATCACTATTTGGCTTGAGAGGTGACATCAAAATTATTAACTAAATAAAAGTGCAAAATAACAATATTACGTGTTTGAAATGAAGACTTTACATATTGTAAAAAAAATAAGGGAGAAGATTAGGGAGCCAGGGAGACTGTAAAAAAATTTGTGCAAATAAGGGATATATTTGCAAATAAGGGAGGGCAAACAGCCATAGAATGGATATCAGGAGGAGAGAGTTGCTTCTTGTACATATGAGCTGTACGTCATTTTAAAAATGGTGGCTCTTTGGCAGAAAAAGTGGGTGCTTATGTTTGAAAGTAAAGCACACAATTCAGGATGATGGAATTTACCCATGACTATGCAGACATCAATGATAAAAGATATAAAAAAAAAGGGCAATGCATAAAGCTAGCAAAGGGTTAACAAAATAGTGTTATAGCCTCAGGCTGTGCACTTACCATTTAGTGAGACATACAACCAACGCCAGCTGTTAAAGAGCAGGGAAAGTGCTGTAACAAAAAAATAAAAAACGCAGATGTCCCATTATATTATAAAATAAAGCATTCTCATTTAACCCATGAAAAGGGATTGAACACAAAGTTAAAATTCTGTGTTCCTGAGCATGAAAGGGCCAGTGAGTTAGTCAAGAAAGGCCCTCCTATTTCTTCACCAACCATCAGCCATGTCATGCAGAAGAATGGCTCTAGGTCTATTTTAACAATGCCTATGTATTCCTTCCTTCTTCATTTTATTTTTATCTTTGTGTTTCCTACTTTAATATAGATGCACTACAAAGATAAGATGATGTTAACAGTGTTTTATTTACTATTTTTAATAAGGCATGATTAAGACAAAGCACCCAATGATCAAAACTTTGCCATGCTAGAGATGAAAAACGTTGCCAATACTCGCCACTAATTATCTAAAAGAAAGGGTCTATCCATGCGAGCTACGAGATGTCTCTCATATATAATAATAAGGTGACCAGATTTCCAGACCTAAATTTGGGTAGCTTAGACCCAAATTGAAAACACCTCAAAAATGTTGAGAAGGAGGTAAAAAAAAATACTGTGAAAAATGTTTAAAGGGACAGTCAACACCCAGGAAAACTTTTTCTCATACCTTAGATCAACACAAAAATATGCAAAATGTTTTTATAGATTTAGAGTTTTGCAGCCAAAGGGATGCGTTAGCTACGCGTGGTTTTTTTCCCCCGCACCTTTTAAATAATGCTGGTATTTAGAGTTCTCTGAAGGGCTGCGTTAGGCTCCAAAAAGGGAGCGTATAGCATATTTACCGCCACTGCAACTCTAAATACCAGCGTTGCTTACGGACGCGGCCAGCTTAAAAAACGTGCTCGTGCACGATTCCCCCATAGGAAACAATGGGGCAGTTTGAGCTGAAAAAAAACCTAACACCTGCAAAAAAGCAACGTTCAGCTCCTAACGCAGCCCCATTGTTTCCTATGGGGAAACACTTCCTAAGTCTGCACCTAACACCCTAACATGTACCCCGAGTCTAAACACCCCTAACCTTACACTTATTAACCCCTAATCTGCTGCCCCCGCTATCGCTGACCCCTGCATATTATTTTTAACCCCTAATCTGCCGCTCCATACACCGCCGCAACCTACGTTATCCCTATGATACCCTAATCTTTTGCCCCTAACACCGCCGACCCCTATATTATATTTATTAACCCCTAATCTGCCGCCCCCAACGTTGCCGCTACCTACCTACAATTATTAACCCTAATCTGCCAATCGGATCTCACCGCTACTCTAATAAATGTATTAACCCCTAAAGCTAAGTCTAACCCTAACCCTAACACCCCCCTAAGTTAAATATAATTTAAATCTAACGTAATAAAATAAATCTTATTAAATAAATTAATCCTATTTAAAGCTAAATACTTACCTGCAAAATAAACCCTAATATAGCTCCAATATAAATAATAATTATATTGTAGCTATTTTAGGATTAATATTTATTTTACAGGCAACTTTGTATTTATTTTAACTAGGTACAATAGCTATTAAATAGTTAATAACTATTTAATAGCTACCTAGTTAAAATAATTACAAAATTACCTGTAAAATAAATCCTAACCTAAGTTACAATTAAACCTAACACTACACTATCAATAAATTAATCAACTAAACTATCTACAATTATCTACAATTAAATCAACTAAATTAAATTACAAAAAACAAACAAACACTAAATTACAAAAAAAACAAACACTAAATTACAAAAAATAAAAAAAGATTACAAGAATTTTAAACTAATTAAACCTACTCTAAGCCCCCTAAAAAAATAACAAAGCCCCCCAAAATAAAAAAATGCCCTACCCTATTCTAAAATAAAAATTTAACAGCTCTTTTACCTTACCAGCCCTTAAAAGGGCCTTTTGCGTGGCATTCCCCAAAGAAAACAGCTCTTTTGCATTTAAATAAACATACAATACCCCCCCAACATTACAACCCACCACCCACATACCCCTAATCTAACCCAAACCCCCCTTAAAAAAACTAACACTAAGCCCCTGAAGATCTTCCTACCTTGTCTTCACCACGCTGGGTATCACCGATCCGTCCAGAAGAGGGTCCGAAGTCTTCATCCTATCTTGAAAGAAGAGGTCCAGAAGAGGGTCCGAAGTCTTCATCCTATCCGGCAAGAAGAGGAGATCCGGACCGGCAAACATCTTCATCCAAGTGGCATCTTCTATCTTCTTCCATCAGGCGCGGAGCGGGACCATCTTGAAGCAGCCAACTCGGATCTATCCTCTTCTAACGACGTCCTAAATCCGAATGAAGGTTCCTTTAAATGACGTCATCCAAGATGGCGTCCCTCGAATTCCAAATGGCTGATAGGATTCTATCAGCCAATCGGAATTAAGGTAGGAAAAATCTGATTGGCTGATTGAATCAGCCAATCAGATTCAAGTTCAATCGGATTGGCTGATCCAATCAGCCAATCAGATTGAGCTCGCATTCTATTGGCTGATCGGAACAGCCAATAGAATGCAAGCTCAATCTGATTGGTTGATTGGATCAGCAAATCTGATTGAACTTGAATCTGATTGGCTGATTCAATCAGCCAATCAGATTTTTCCTACCTTAATTCCGATTGGCTGATAGAATTCTATCAGCCAATCGGAATTCGAGGGACGCCATCTTGGATGACGTCATTTAATGGAACCTTCATTCGGACTTAGGACGTCGTTAGAAGAGGATGGATCCGCGTCGGCTGCTTCAAGATGGTCCCGCTCCGCGCCGGATGGAAGAAGATAGAAGATGCCGCTTGGATGAAGATGTTTGCCGGTCCGTATCTCCTCTTCTTGCCGGATAGGATGAAGACTTCGGACCCTCTTCTGGACCTCTTCTTGCCGGATAGGATGAAGACTTCGGACCCTCTTCTGGATGGATCAGTGATACCCGGCGTGCTGAAGACAAGGTAGGAAGATCTTAAGGGGCTAAGTGTTAGGTTTTTTAAGGGGGGTTTGGGTTAGATTAGGGGTATGTGGGTTGTAATGTTGGGGGGGTATTGTATGTTTATTTAAATGCAAAAGAGCTGTTTTCTTTGGGGCATGCCCCGCAAAAGGACATTTTTATTTTAGAATAGGGTAGGGCATTTTTTTTTTGTTTGTTTTTTTTTTTTTTTTAGGGGGCTTAGAGTAGGTGTAATTAGTTTAAAATTCTTGTAATCTTTTTTTATTTTTTGTAATTTAGTGGGTTTTTTTTGTAATTTAGTGTTTGTTTTTTTTGTAATTTAGTTTAGTTGATTTAATTGTAGATAATTGTAGGTAGTTTATTTAATTAATTTATTGATAGTGTAGTGTTAGGTTTAATTGTAATTTAGGTTAGGATTTATTTTACAGGTAATTTTATAATTATTTTAACTAGGTAGCTATTAAATAGTTATTAACTATTTAATAGCTATTGTACCTGGTTAAAATAAATACAAAGTTGCCTGTAAAATAAATATTAATCCTAAAATAGCTACAATATAATTATTATTTATATTGTAGCTATATTAAGGTTTATTTTACAGGTAAGTATTTAGATTTAAATAGGAATAATTTATTTAATAAGATTTATTTTATTTCGTTAGATTTAAATTATATTTAACTGGGGGCGGAGCCGGCCAGCGTCTGTGATGGCCGCTTAATTTTTTGCTCCAATTAGAGGAGCTCCTTTCCAGTCTAAATTAGAGGACATTTGCACCTAAAATACCTCTCAAAAGTGGCGGTTTGGCACAGGAGGAGTAGGAGCACCGATTGAGACCAGCCAACACCGGATGGAAAATGTGAACGCCAGATGCACCGAATATGCTGTTAAACAGGCCACGAGCCTGAGAGTGCTCGTATAACGCACCGGACCCGCTACCACCTTGTGTCAGGTAGGAGTAAGCTCAATCCAGCCCCCGAACAGAACAGACTGGCCATATCAATACGGCAGCATTTTATATGTACGTTTGCTAAAATAATACCCCGCAGCACGGGCTGGAACGCTTCCAATCAAGGCCAAATACTAGGCCCCAAATAAGTCCCTACCTGACGCAGCAGCCATAAACTGAAATCTATAGCATGCTGTTGTAATGCAGCGTGACAACCCGTAATGAAAACAATAGGCTGAGCGATGTGAAGAGACTATTACAAACAATACCATCACTACCAAGGGGCTAAGTAAGGGAGAAAACACAGGGGCATAGAACATATGATCACATAGGAGGCAGCTTCTATTTTACCGCTTCAAACGACAGTGCGAAGTGAAAGAAACAAGAACAGATATCTATAAATCGATTAATTGACAGATGTATAATACAGATTAGCCTCAGGCTAGTGGATCACCTTCTAAAGGGGCCTTTTTCCACTTCTCTCACATGCACCCTCCTCTGCGACTCCTGTGATTTCAAGTAAATTAAACACTGGCCTCAATGTAAGATAGCACTTAACGCTTGCTTTCTACTGACATCATTGCAACTACCACTTGCTGTAATGGCTTCTAGACGCACAACCAGACCTGATAAATCCACCAAAGGCCCTGCACCAACCAGCTCTAAAATGGATACCTTTTTTAAAGTCCTAGAAACTTCCATGTCCACATCGTGTGAGACGCCAAGCACTGAATTGACTACATTAACACCAGAGACAGAACCACAAGCCCTCCTAACAAAAGCAGACATCCAAAATCTACCTACGAAGGTGGACTTCGCCTCCTTCTTCACACAGGTGGGCAAACTCATCAAAGATGGACTGTCTGAGGTGAAAAGAGAACTCTCTGATCTAGGAGAAAGGGTGATGCAAATAGAAGAGGACATAGACCAGCACAACAATGACACAGATATCCAAAATCGCACCCTTCAAGTACACGATGATATGATACAACAACTGCAAAATCAAGTCGAGGATTTGGATAACAGAGGAAGGCGACAGAACCTCAGACTACGAGGCATCTCCGAGAAAGTTTCCACATCCCAAATTCAACAACACCTACAACAACTCTTCCAATTCATCCTTCAAGAAGAAAACTCAGATATCCCACTAGACAGAGCACATAGGGCCCTGGGCCCAAAACCGCCTGAAGATAAACCGCCCAGGGACATAATCATTCGGTTCCAAAGCTTTAGGGACAAAGAAAGAATTATGTTAGCTTCTCGCAAAGAACGTCAAATCCTATTTGAAGGAGATACTTTGCGGACTTGAGCACGATCACACTCGCCAAACGTAGGGAGGCGAAATACCTAACAAGCCATTTACAGGATTTAAAGATACCATACAGGTGGGGCTTCCCCTTCTGTATTAAAGTTCTGCACAATTCCCAAATAATCACCTACAGTTCTCCAGATGATCTCAAACAATTTTGCAGGAGCTTGAAAATCCCCGTCCCAAGCATCCTCTCTTCGAAGCCTGCATCAACACCAAAAGACTCCTCTGCACCTCAGGTGCCTAAACAACAGAGACCTCCCTGGATAACTGTCCCGAGAAAACCAAACAGAGACCCTCGACAGCTAGATCATACAGTAGAAGAATTGACCTGATACTACTATCCTGAAAGACTAATCTCTTAGAAATCAATTGCTGAGCACAACTCTCCCCTTTGATCATACTAAGTTCCAGTTAATCACATAGTAAATTTTTCTTTAGGGGACCTTGTTGTGTTTGTTCCCTAATGACAATTAATAATATAGACCCTTGCTTACCCACCTTAGTCCTAAGCTTAAACTGTTAGCTTTTCAACAGATGGAAAATGCTCCATCATAGTAATCCTTTTATATTACTATGTCCTACCCCCCCCTTATGACATACTATTTTAGGTATGGTTATTTGTTATGTACGCATTGTATTTATTCTTGGTTGTTCAATGTTTTTTACTTTTTCTTCTTTTTCCTCTCTGCAGTTCCTGTAAGTTTCCGCTCAAGACTATTCTGTTCCTTTCCCTGCCTTTCCCCTCCCCCTTTCCTCTCCATTGAGACCAGAGACCCAGCCGGAAAAACGCAGACAGTTATTCTGATCCTCAGGTATGTCACCCCATGTTCTACCCCTTATAACAAACATTCACGTACCACACGGGATACATACACAGCAATGAAGCCACCCTCCTATGTGAGACCATGCTTTACGGCACCAATAAGCTATAGTCAGTCCAACATTAATACACTCCCTTGTAGCACATATGGCAATCCCTGAACTTTAACTTATATCACAAAACGTAAAAGGTCTTAACTCCCCAACCAAGAAATCGATAGCCCTCAACTGGTTCCACAAACATAAAGGGGAAATCATCTTTTTACAGGAGACCCACTTTTGCAAACTCACAGAACCCAGGTGTGCCTCTAGGCATTTCCCATTAGGCTTTTTTAACTCAGCTTCCACTAAAAGAAATGGTGTGGGCATATTGTTTAGTAGTAGGGTCCCCTTCCAGCTTACCCAAAAATATGCAGATAATGAGGGCCGGTACTTAATACTGCTAGGCACACTCTATAACCAAACGGTCACATTAGTGAACATTTACGCCCCAAACACAGGGCAGGCTCGCTTCTTTAAAAAAGTGATTAGGGTCCTATTAGGCATAGCACAAGTTACGGTGATCCTTGCAGGAGACAGCAACACAGCTATGGAGCCTACTTTAGATTGTTCCAACGCAAAAAGCTCAGTACCCAGAAGCTCATTAGGAGCTATCACAAAGTCCCTATGAGAGGCAAATTTATTAGATGTGTGGAGAATCCAACACCCCTTACAGAAATCGTATACCTTCTATTCCAACCCCCAAAAATCCTACTCTAGAATAGATCACATATTTATCGACCAGCAGAGCCTGCCCCTGGTGAGGTCTACAGAAATTCTACCGACCCCTTGGTCAGATCACTCGATGGTGACTTTATCATTGACCATACCAGACAGACCGTTGACAGAACCTAACTGGCGACTTGACGAAACACTTCTACTACAACCAGCTATTCGGGACAAAATTGTATACACACTTAAGGATTATTTTCAACACAACACCACGTCCAACACCACTCCTACCCTGTTATGGGAAGCACATAAAGCTGTAGTTAGAGGAGAATTTATGAAGCAGAAAGCGATAATTAGGAAAAACTAAAATGAAAAGTACAACAAATTACTGCACCAACTGAGACATCTGGGAAACTTGCATATGCACGCACCTAACAACACTCAATACACGGCACAACTAACTACTGTTAGGCACGAATTAAATGATTTACTTAATAAAGAAGCACATAGGAAGGCGATTTACCTAAAAAAGCTATACTTCGTAGAAGGCAACAAAGCGGGACCCCTCTTAGCAAGAGCATTAAAGGCTCGAACGAATAGTAATTTTATCCGCAAACTAGCACACCCCACCGAGCAAGGAGGGTTCACATACGATAGCAAGTCAATAGCAAATATATTTAGTGAATATTACAAAAAACTTTATAACATTCCAGAGACATCCCATTCCTTAGACTGCGAGGCAATAGATACATATATACAAGACTCCAATATCCCATCCCTACCCGAGCACATCTCTAAACAAATGGAGAACCCCATCACCTCACAAGAGGTTATCACAGCCATAAAAGATACACCCCTGCACAAAAGCCCAGGCCCTGATGGTTTCTCGACACTTTATTATAAACAATTCCAAGATATCCTGGTTCCACACCTCACCAAACTCTTTAATTCCTTAGATAAAGAAGGCCAATTTTCCCCTAACCTGCTAGAAGCACATATCTCGGTCCTCCCCAAGCCAGGCAAGCTTCCCACAGAACCGGGTAACTATCGTCCAATCTCCCTCCTGAATGGGGATGTAAAAATTTATGCTAAAATCCTTGCGAACCGAATCAATAAGGAACTCTCCACACTTATTCATGTCGATCAGGCTGGCTTTGTTCCGCTCAGGGAGGCCAGGGATAACACGATCCGTACACTCCACCTGTTGGAATATGTGAAAAAGCAAAAAATCCCTACGGTCCTGGTCTCCACTGATGCGGAAAAAGCCTTCGACAGACTAAATTGGCCCTTCCTACGCTGCACCCTAAAACAATTTGGTTTTGGAGAACTGATGATTAAACGCATTTTCCACCTATATAATGGTCCCTCGGCTAGGGTGCGCACTAATGGAGTTCTCTCACAGAGGTTTAATATATGTAATGGGACAAGGCAGGGTTGTCCCCTCTCCCCCATCCTCTTTGTCCTCACGATGGAGGTTCTAGCCTGTCATATCAGGCAGAATCCAGATATCCATGGGGTAACTATTGGCCCAAATACACATAAACTAGCTATGTTTGCGGATGACATATTGCTTACCCTCTCTGAGCCTGCTTCCTCCCTACCCATCCTGACCGCAGAATTTGATAGATTCAGTAAGCTTTCACACTTCCTCATCAATTGCTCCAAATCCGAACTCCTAAATGTCTCGATGAC
The DNA here is from genome assembly GCF_027579735.1 of Bombina bombina. Taxonomy (NCBI): domain Eukaryota; kingdom Metazoa; phylum Chordata; class Amphibia; order Anura; family Bombinatoridae; genus Bombina; species Bombina bombina. The sequence continues at coordinate 410,055,885 of NC_069499.1, read as the reverse complement.
ATCCACCAGTTTTACGAATTTCACTAAAACATGCCCATTCAAAATACAACATTCACATCTCAAATACTTGGGGATAATGCTTTCTTCCAACCCAGCAAAATGGTTCTCACTTAACTACCAACCACTCCTTCACTCTACCCAACATTAGTTATCTTCATGGAAAGACAAGCCACTATCGTGGTGGGGCAGGGTACAGTCTGTCAAAATGACAATACTGCCCAGAATCCTATATATACTACAGGCGTTACCGATAGCCCTTCCCAAATCTTATATACAACAATTACAAAAGGCTGTGAATTCCTTTGTGTGGGGCAGACTCCGCCCAAGGATATCAAGAGAAACTATGTATCGATCCCTCCAGAATGGTGGGCTGGGTCTGCCAAACATAAATACTTACTATCAAGCAGTCTCCCTGCAAAGAATAATAGATTGGCACTGCAGAAAAGATTCCAAAGCATGGGTGACAGTAGACTCCCAGCTACTTAGATCCCCTAATCCAGGTCCTCTCTGCTGGCTCCCCAGAACTAAGCATACTCCCGCATGCTCGTCCTCCATATTATATAAACACATATTCAATACATGGGACTACCTACTCAAGACGACCCCAACATTGTCCACACCCACCTCGCCACTTACCCCTATCTTCCCCAATATAGAACTCATGGGAGGGTATGGTACCTCAAAACATGACACAGTAATTAACGAACTCCAGGACTCCATTCCCATAGCACAATTACTCTCGCAAGGCAGGCTCAAGGCACGAGCTGATCTATCGCAAACTCTGTATGGAGCATTTGCACCATGGCTAAAGTACGCGCAATTACAACACTTCCTCCAGACAGCACACGATAAACGAGACCTACTGAGATCACCAACCCCACTAGAGCAAATCTGCCTGACTGGCAGGATCACTAGAGGATCACTATCACTGGCGAAAACCATACTCCTGAATGCCCAGACACCCACTCTCCCCAATTACACAGACAGATGGCACCAGGATCTGAATTTGACTCTGGACACTAAACAATGGTTACAAATCTTCCAAAATACACGCACTTCATCCACTTCCCCTAAAATTATAGAGCTTAATTACAAAGTTCTTCTGCGCTGGTATCTAACCCCGAACAGACTAAACAACATTTACCCCTCCTCTTCATCCTTTTGCTGGAGGGGGTGCGATGGACAGGGCACCATGTTACATATGTGGTGGTCTTGCCCAAAATTGGGTCCCTTTTGGCGTGGCATTGCATCTACCTTGAGGAAGCTGGCTGAACCAGATTTTTCATTAAACCCACAAGTAGTTCTCTTAAATGAGTCCTCCCCTTTACAATGTAGAATTAGAAGGACACTAATACGTATAGGCCTAAACTGTGCAAAAGCCCTTATTGCCCTTCACTGGAAATCCCCCATCACCCCATCCCTAGAAAATTGGCTAAAAAAGACAGATGAGATGCTTTCCTGTGAGGAATATGGATACTATAAGAGAAATAAGTCTGCATTCTATGCAGACCTGAGGTTCTACTGGGACACGATAACACATTCACATACATAGTAAAGCTGCTGCCATATCTAGAAATAAATAAGCAGACACCGTCGGTGATATAACGATTGCACCCAATTGTGGCTATAAAAGGTCTCTTCCTCGCCCTACCTCCCCACCCTTCCTTCCCCCTCTTTTTCTCCCTCTCTTTCCTGCTCTCTTCTTTTCAGTTTCTTTTTTTTTCTTTTTTCGAGTTTAGGTTTAACATTGTTTACTTGAATCTGAATTTGCTTGATAACGATCACCCACTATGAGCAACTCATACATTGCAGCATACTAGTTTTTCTCAAACTTTAAGTTTTGATGTTAGACACATGATCCAAGATGTGAATGCCTCGTTTATATATATTTTTATAACCTGTATGGGCATGCTCCATTGTTTATGTTGAATTGTCACTATCTTTCTTGCAAACCAATAAAAAGTTATTTAAAAAAAAAAAAAAATTATATTTAACTTAGGGGGGTGTTAGGTTTAGGGTTAGACTTAGCTTTAGGGGTTAATACATTTATTAGAGTAGCGGCGAGGTCCGGTCGGCAGATTAGGGGTTAATATTTGAAGTTAGGTGTCAGCGATGTTAGCGAGGGCAGATTAGGGGTTAATACTATTTATTATAGGGTTTTTGAGGCCGGAGTGAGGCGGATTAGGGGTTAATACATTTATTATAGTAGCGGTGAGGTCCGGTCGGCAGATTAGGGGTTAATAATTGTAGGTAAGGTAGCGGCGACGTGGGGGGGCAGATTAGGGGGTAATAAATATTATTTAGGGGTCGGCGATGTTAGGGGCAGCAGATTAGGGGTACATAGGGATAATGTAGGTTGCGGCGGTGTGCGGTCGGCAGATTAGGGGTTAAAAATTTTTAATAGAGTGGCAGTGATGTGGGGGGGGGGCCCTCGGTTTTGGGGTACATGGGTAGTTTACGGGTGTTAGTGTACTTTAGAGCACAGTAGTTAAGAGCTTTATGAACCGGTGTTAGCCCAGAAAGCTCTTAACTCCTGGCTTTTTTCTGCATCTGGAGTCTTGTCGTTAGATTTCTAACGCTCACTTCAGCCAAGACTCTAAATACCGGCATTAGAAAGATCCCATTGAAAAGATAGGATACGCAATTGACGTAAGGGGATCTGCGGTATGGAAAAGTCGCGGCTGGAAAGTGAGTGTTAGACCCTTACCTACAAGACTCTAAATACCAGCGGTAGACCAAAACCAGCTTTAGGACCCCTAACGCTGGTTTTGACGGCTAACGCAGAACTCTAAATCTAGGTGTTAGATAGTTAGTAGTAATACCAGAGTATTGGTAAAATATACTTATGTTTTTAAAATAATACGCTATATGAATAATGTTAAACAGCTCTAAACATAAATAGCTAATAAATAAAATAAAAACTATTACAAAAAACAACTGTGTCAGCTAAATATACACCATTATTGTTTTATTTATTAGGATTGAATTTAAGCAGCAATTTCTGTAAGTTGAAAACGAGCTATTTATTTAACTCTTTAGAGTTTTTTTAACCCACAACATTTGTGTCTTTGTTCAACATATTTGGGACATGCTTTAGACTTCAACCCATTTTACAATTCTTCGTTTTCATTTATTGTGACCACGACGTTGAACATATGACTTTATCATTGTCACCTTTATGTCAGCAATCCGATTAAATGCTTTTAATATAAAGCATAATGACATTCAGTGCAGTCTAGATCAATTCTTTGATATTATATTTTATACAGTTGTATGCTATGAAAGAATAAAGCAGCCTAAGAGAATAGCTTTATTCTTGCTTGAAACATAGTTTTGCTGCAAGTGTAAATCACTTGTCAGTTCACGGCAGATGTAACTGTGTTATAATCTGAAAAAAATTGAAGGTACAGATAATCTTTTTGGCCATTTTCCTGGTACCGTCATACATTAAAGACTGACAGGTCCTTCAGTTGAGTGACAGGTGTCCTTTGAAATGCCTGTGAGTCAGTATCTGTACAGACTGTTGAAATGCATATTTCCATCCTTATCGTAAAGGAATGGATGGGCAAGATAGGTGCTGTTAACATTGCAAATAGCTCCAGAATTATTCATTGTCAGCTGCAGGCAAAGAATAGAGGAAAGTTTTATTATTCACCATGCACAATAGACGAATGCTTAATGATTCTCGGTTACCTTGGCAGAATTGTCTGTCGACTTCAGGCAGTAGCAGTAGGTGACACAGGTCTGGCCAAGTGTTAGAGCAAGATCATACGTTCTGGTCCCATTTTAATTTCTAATACATTAATCTTTCCCTCACAGATGCACAATGAATATTCCATAGTCTCTTGTTTGTTAGAAGCTGTCTCGCTTTCATCTATTCAGTTGGTCTCATTGACTGTGAAAGCTTGCGTTAAAGGCCTGATCAGTCAATGACAACTGTCTCACAATAGCATTGAGCACTGCTTCCCTTTTTTCTTTTCAGGCATCTGATAGACAAGTTTGACACCTGATCCCTGGGGACCTCGTAGAGTCACACAGAGTCCTTAAGAGATTTCTTTTACTTTATCATTCCAGAAAGAATTGTCACAGGTGAATGTATCACACTTTCTCAGAAGCTGAACTTGACCCACAAATCCAATTCATTTGCAGTATGAGTATCACTTGGAATTAAAATGGATTATGTTGGCTTAATGCTGTTTTACAAGCAGACGGCATGCACTGCAGCATTCATTCTGTAATTTTAATCCTTTGTCTTTGCCTGCTAATTAGTATTGTTTTAAGTTCATTATCCAATCTTCCACATTGTTACTAGTTGGATACTAATTCTTGTAAGCTATGTCCTTACTTTTGCAGTAAATGACCCTAGCACTGTTAAATTACCCAATGTCATTGCATTACAGCATGCATTGTCTTTTGCAATTAATTGAATCCCTGTTCGTCCACTGTATTCACAATTAGCACAAAAAAAAAGACATTTGTGGTATGCACATAGAATTAGTGGTTTGGTCAAATCATTCTTTAATGCAATTATCTGATAAGAGTTGTCAAGGCTTGCGTTAATTGAGTTGTTACATTTCAATAAGTACCATTTTTTTTTTTATTATTAAACCTGCACAAACCCTGATGAACTTTGCAGAAGACACACAGCACATCATTGTACAATAGATAATTACATAAAGAGCCAAAATAACTTCTTCAACATGATTTTTATTGCCAAGTTTTATTTATTTTATTTTAAACTATCCATTGCTTGTTTAACTTCCTTTTACAGGGAACTTTGGGTATTTACATGATGTCATATCAACATGTTAACATATTACCTACCAATAATGAGTAACATTGTGTTGCAGACTTCCTGAGATTTTGAGGGTTAAAATATTTTAAAATTCATAGCAATAATCAACATACAATTTGTAATCATTTCTAGTTTTGTGTACATTTACATTTACTGAAAAAGTTATTTGCTATTTTATTAGCCATATTTAATATTTGTTATTTAATGATTATTTTTATTTGTTTTTGTAATTGAATATGACCATATTGAAGCAAAATTAATGGTTAGAATGATTTTATTAATTTTAGTGCAAAATTGGGCTTATTGGACATTAAATTAGTTTCTGTTGCCTCTAAACTATGGCATTTTAAACATATTACAGTTTTACTTATTTGGAAATTTGATGTTCTGTGCTAAAATAAAAACATGCTTTTCAGAAATATTATTGTCTTGTTTTGGGAGCTGTCCTTATCAGCCAATGAACAGTCTGTTTTGTTTCTAGAGATGCACAAGCATGCACTTCTTGTTAATTTCAAATTCAACTAGACTAACTAGATTTACTTTATCATAACCTATTTGGTTAAGATATTTCTCACAAACAGAGGGTTGGGATACATAGAGGGGTCATGCTCGACCACTAGACAACCAGGGTCATTAATTTGCAATACAATTAATAAATTAAACATTTGGAGGACATAAGTGTGAGAAGGAATCATGTTATACAGCAAAGCTTATAATTGCACAAATACATGAACAGATATATGTGTTTAACCCCCACAAAGGGGGTCAAGAATAAATGGACATACATGTAGACCTTGATAGCAGTGCATTTAAGATTCCATTAAAATCCTTTTGGTGCCATATTCTTACATTTGCAAAAAAAATTTTTTTTTTCTTGTTATTACAGCTTTTGATAACACTTTTCCCCTACCCAAAACCCATCATCAGGGGTGGTTCTAGGGGTCTTCAATGCACCCAATTCATTATTGTAACAGCCCCAAACATCAATTTCCTCTGCTTCCTAGATAATAAGCATTAAGGTCAAGATCTTGCATCCAAAATGATATTGCCTTGAATCACTAGGTGCCAGTACAGCATTAGGTTTGGTGCACTTCTCCTTTCACACATGGTCCATGTCCTGGTCAGTTCTGACACTCACACAAAACTACATGTATACTGTATAAAAGAGACGTGAGACATAAAAATATTCTTTTATGATTCAGACAGAGCATGCCGTTTTAAACAACTTCCAATTTACTTCTATTATATTTTTCATTTAGTTAAAGTGAAACTGAACCCACATTTTTTCTTTCGTGATTCAGATAGAGCATGCAATTTTAAGCAGCTTTCTAATTTACTCCTATTATCAATTTTTCTTCGTTCGCTTGCTATCTTTATTTGAAAAAGAAGGCATCTAAGCTGTTTTTGGTTCAAAACTCTGGACAGCCCTTTTTTTATTGGTGGATGAATTTATCCACCAATCAGCAAGAACAACCCAGGTTGTTGACCAAAAATGGGCCGGCATCTAAACTTACATGTTTGCATTTCAAATAAAGATACCAAGAGAATGAAGCAAATTTGATAATAGGAGTAAATTAGAAAGTTGCTTAAAAGGTAATGCTCTATCTGAATCACAAAAGAAAAAAATTGGGTTCAGTGTCCCTTTAACCCCTTAATGACCACAGCACTTTTCCATTTTCTGTCCGTTTGGGACCAAGGCTATTTTTACATTTTTGAGGTGTTTGTGTTTAGCTGTAATTTTCTTCTTACTCATTTACTGTACCCACACATATTATATACCTTTTTTCTCGCCATTAAATGGACTTTCTAAAGATACCATTATTTTCATCATATCTTATAATTTACTATAAAAAAAATTATAAAATATGAGGAAAAAATGGAAAAAACACACTTTTTCTAACTTTGACCCCCAAAATCTGTTACACATCTACAACCACCAAAAAACCCCCATGCTAAATAGTTTCTAAATTTTGTCCTGAGTTTAGAAATACCCAATGTTTACATCTTCTTTGCTTTTTTTATAAGTTATAGGGCCATAAATACAAGTAGCACTTTGCTATTTCCAAACCATTTCTTTTCAAAATTAGCGATAGTTACATTAGAACACTGATATCTTTCAGGAATCTCTGAATATCCATTGACATGTATATATTTTTTTTTAGTAGACAACCCAAAGTATTGATCTAGGCCCATTTTGGTATATTTCATGCCACCATTTCACCGCCAAATGCAATCAAATACAAAAAATCATTCACTTTTCACAAATTTTTTCACAAACTTTTGGTTTCTAACTTAAATTATTTACAAACAGCTCGTGCAATTATGGCATAAATGGTTGTAAATTCTTCTCTGGGATCCCCTTTGTTCAGAAATAGCAGACATATATGACTTTGGTGTTGCTTTTTGGTAATTAGAAGGCCGCTAAATGCCACTGCGCACCACACGTGTATTATGCCCAACAGTGAAGGGGTTAATTAGGGAGCATGTAGGGAGCTTTTTGGGGTAGTTTTAGCTTTAGTGTAGTGTAGTAGACAACCCCAAGTATTGATCTAGGCCAATTTTGGTATATTTCATGCCACCATTTCACCGCCAAATGCGATCAAATAAAAAAAACGAATTTTTTTCTCAATTTTAGGTTTCTCACTGAAATTATTTACAAACAGCTTGTGCAATTATGGCACAAATGGTTGTAAATGCTTCTCTGGGATACCCTTTGTTCAGAAATAGCAGACATATATGGCTTTGGCATTGCTTTTTGGTAATTAGAAGGCCTCTAAATGCCGCTGCGCATCACACGTGTATTATGGCTAGCAGTGAAGGGGTTAATTATGTAGCTTGTAGGGAGCTTGCAGGGTTAATTTTAGCTTTAGTGTAGAGCTCAGCCTCCCACCTGAAACATCAGACCCCCTGATCCCTCCCAAACAGCTCTCTTCCCTCCCCCACCCCACAATTGTCCCCGCCATCTTAAGTACTGGCAGAAACTCTGCCAGTACTAAAATAAAAGGTATTTGGCCCTTTTTTTTAAAAAAAAAAAAAAAAGCATATTTACATATGCTGATGTGTAGGATACCCCCTTAGACCCCAACCTCACTGATCCCCCACCAAACAGCTCTCTAACCCTTCCCCTCTGCAATAATGGGCGCCATCTTGGGTACTGGCAGCTGTCTGCCAGTACCCAGTTTTGTAACAAAATGTGCCTTTTTTTTTAAAAAATGCCCTTTTCTGTAGTGTAGCTTTCCCCCCCCCCCACCAAGACCAACCCCCAACCCCTTCCAGGTCCCTTAGATTACATTTTTAATATGTATATTGTATTACTGTTTTTAACTTTTAACTTTTTCTTTTTCTGTAGTGTAGCGGTTCCCACCCGCTCCCGCCCCGTGCACGAGCCCGCCCACCACCCCCCATGCATGCGCACGCTCCCGTGCGCGCCCCCGTAGCTCCCGCCCCAATCCCGCCCCCCTCAACTCCTCACAGAGCATCGATGGCCGCCCACCCGCCTCCCACGTAAGCTCCCACCCACCAACGATACCGGCCATTGATGTCCGGTGCAGAGAGGGCCACAGAGTGGCTCTCTCTGCATCGGATGGCCAAGGGGGGTTATTGCAGGATGCCTCCATATCGAGGCATCACTGCAATAACCGAAAAGCAGCTGGAAGCGATCAGGATCGCTTCCAGCTGCTTTCCAGACCAAGGACGTACGCCACACGTCCTCGGTCATTAACTGTATTTTTTTTGAGGACGTGTGGCATACGTCCTTGGTTGTTAAGGGGTTAATAAATATTACAAATATGCATGTGGGGTACATCTGCTGCAGGGTCCTTGTCATGTAATTATTTAGCAGTCCCTGAAGAAATACAACAAATAAGTATTTTTAGTGACCAAGAAAATACATTTGAATGCAAAATTCTGAGCCATGTGTTTCATTTATACTTAACTGCTTTAAAGCAACATCTAAACATTGAATTCCCCAGAAAATGTGTAATTATGAGTAATTAAAAACCATTGGGAAGCACTGTCATTATTTATTTTGCTAACCTTTCCTGTTATTTTGTTTCCACTTCCCTTCCAGAGTGGCTGGGATCATTCTATAGAATACAGTACCCTGACACCCTTACATGCTGAACAGTGACTGACAAAGAGGTAGGAGCCCGAAACGTTCCTACCCTGACCTCATAAAGGCAGGGCAGCCTCTGCTTAATATGTAAGTTGAATGGTAAATGGTTCATATCTGTAGGAATTTGTATATATCTGCAGGGCCGCCATCAGGGGGTGACAGGGGTGACTCCTGTCAGGGGCCCAGTGGGCTAGGGGGGCCCCATGAGGCAAGAACTATTTAAAAAAAAAAAAAAAAGAAAAAATTAAAATTTGGCAGCCACCAGTGGGTACTACAGCAGAGTGCTAGTTGAGCATGGGAAACATTATTACAAGGAGTAAAGTATTAGCATTTGAGAGGATTTCTGAGTGTGCACTAAACCACTATGCACAGCGTGAGACAGACTTGGCACTTTGTTTGTACAGTGTGTGCTTGAGTCAGACGGCTGATCACTTTCATTTGCAGAGGAGGTAGGAATTAATTAGCAAATGTTTTTTATTTCTTTGTGCAATTTAAGATTGTAACTTCAGTGTGGTAGTAGTTGTATGGTGGGGCCAGGGGTCCATAAAAACACATTTTTAGCAGCAGTGTATTTATGATTATTTGACAATGCTGTAGAAATTCTATATTTAAAACCATGCAGAAATGTTTCCTCCTCAATACACAAATGATATATTTTACATTCCAGTTTACTGCCCCTTTATGCAAGGACTTTCCAGATACAAGGAGGCATTTTATCTAAGATTTTTACGTCTGCATAACATGTTATACTCTCAGACTAAGATTGCTCAGTGTTGGAAATGAGACAGGTTAACTTAAAACTGTTCAGTTTACACTACAGCTGACTTAATTTTGAAATGCATACCAACAAGCTTAAATCCTGCATTTAACCAGATCTAATGGTATGAGTACCACAGCTTATGGTTCCACCAAGAGTACAGCATTTTCAAAATCCACAAGTACAGCTGACAGATGGGAACATTTGTACACTATATTTGAAGTGATGCTCTTAATGTAAAATTTTGAATTCACAGAATTATTTTTGTTTGCACATTTACAAATAAGATTCTTTAAAAAGTGATCTCTTAATTTCTGCATTTTTTTTTATCATGCGTGTCACACACTGTTGATTTAGGGGATGCAAGGTGTATAAATGTTTCCTCCTGTGAGTGTTTCTGTGGGTGTCTGTGTTTATGTCTTTGTGCTTTGGTTTGTGTCTCTATGCGTGTGTATGTATTTTGTTTCTGTTGGTATCTCTGTGAGGGTGGGTGTGTATGTCTTTGTGCATTTTCTGTGGATGTCTGTGAGGGTGTGTGCATATGTCTTTGAGCTTTTTCTATGGGTGTCTCTGTGAGGGTGGGTGTGTGTTTGTCTTTGTGTATTTTCTCTGGATGCCTCTGTGAGGGTGGGTGTGTATGTCTGTGTTTTCTGTGGATGTCTCTGTGAGGGTGTGTATTTTCTCTGGGTGTCTCTGTGAGGGTGTGTGTATGTCTTTGTGTGTTTTCTGTGGATGTCTCAGTGAGGGTGTGTTTATGCATGTCTTTCTGTGTTCTCTGTGGGTGTCTCTGTGTGTGTGTGTGTGTGTGTGTGTGTGTGTGTGTATGTCTTTGTGTGTTTTCTGAGGCTGTCTCTGTTGGTGTTTCCTTGGGTGTATGTGCAAGTTTGAGTTTGTGTGTGTGTGTCCATTATCTGTTCCTTTTTAGGACATTTTGACCTTACTACTGATTATTCACATCTTTCTACAGACTTTGAGACTAATGAGACCTTTCCGGAAGTCACCAATCTACCATTTAACCTTTAAATTATTGTTTAGGCAGTTCAGGGCTCTTCCTTTCAGCCACTGCATGCTGTTGTCATTTAGTTGGCATCTTCCTTTACAAAAAGATAATCAGAAATCCATATTTTGTTTTCTAAATCTCCTTTTTTTACAAAACTGTAGTTTACCTCATTACTTGTCAGGTCAATGTAAACAAGTGCTCTGTGTCTATTTGGGTGTCTGTGTCTGAGTTTCTTTGCGTGTTTGCTAGAGTGTCTATATGTGAATCCTTATGTGTGAGTGTGTGTGTATGTTTCAGTGTTTCAGTGTATGTTACTACCTTTACAACATTTCCAAGTTTAAATAGACACTTAAGAATAAAGTGCATATACATTTTAGTCACTTGGGGGGGGGGTGGCCTGATCAATGGTTGAGTCAGGGGCCCCAAAATATCTAGTGGCGGCCCTGTATATCTGTATCTAATTGCCCACAGTAAAGAAAGTAAAGGGATACCAACAGAATGAAGCAAATTTCAAATTAACATTGGGAAGTTGTTTAAAATAGCATGCTCTGTCTGAATCATGAAAGTTTAATTTTGACTTTACTTTCCCTTTAAATTAATTTCAAGAGGCTTTTCGAAGGGAATGAATCAGCCCTGTAATGAAATGTTTCTAACAAAATGATGCATTTCAAACAATTACTTTTTATGCAGGTCTGGTGCAAAGCATTTATAAGAAATCTGTCTTAAAGTGATGGTAAATCCTAGCGTTTTTAAAATCCTAGGGCCTAGATTTGGAGTTTTGTCGGTAAGGACCCGCGTAGCTAACGCCGGCTTTTTTCTGGCCGCACCATAAAAATAACTCTGGTATTGAGAGTCCACATAAAGGCTGCGTTAGGCCCAAAAAAGGAGCGTAGAGCATTTTTAACGCAACTTCAACTCTCGATACCAGAGTTGCTTATGGACGCGGCCAGCCTCAAAAACGTGCTCGTGCACGATTCCCCCATAGGAAACAATGGGGCTGTTTGAGCTGAAAAAAAACCTAACACCTGCAAAAAAGCCGCGTTCAGCTCCTAACGCAGCCCCATTGTTTGCTATGCGTAAATACTTCCTACGTCTGCACCTAACACTCTAACATGTACCCCGAGTCTAAACACCCCTAACCTTACACTTATTAACCCCTAATCTGCCACCCCCGCTATCGCTGACCCCTGCATATTTTTTTTAACCCCTAATCTGCCGCTCCGTAAACCGCCGCTACTTACATTCTCCCTATGTACCCCTAATCTGCTGCCCCTAACACCGCCGAACCCTATATTATATTAATTAACCCCTAATCTGCTCCCCACAACGTCGCCTCCACCTGGCGATGTTGAGGGGGGCAGATTAGGGGTTAATAAATATAATATAGGGGTCGGCGGTGTTAGGGGCAGCAGATTAGGGGTACATAAGTATAACGTAGGTGGCGGTAGGCAGATTAGGGGTTAAAAAATTTAATCGAGTGGCGGCGATGTGGGGGGACCTCGGTTTAGGGGTACATAGGTAGTTTATGGGTGTTAGTGTACTTTAGAGTACAGTAGTTAAGAGCTTTATGAACCGGCGTTAGCCCAGAAAGCTCTTAACTACTGACTTTTTTCCTGCTGGAGTTTTGTCGTTAGATTTCTAACGCTCACTTCAGCCACGACTCTAAATACCGGAGTTAGAAAAATCCCATTGAAAAGATAGGATACGCAATTTACGTAAGGGGATCTGCGGTATGGAAAAGTCGCGGCTGAAAAGTGAGCGTTAGACCCTTTTTTGAGTGACTCCAAATACCGGAGTTAGCCTAAAACCAGCGTTAGGAGCCTCTAACGCTGGTTTTCACGGCTACCGCCAAACTCCAAATCTAGGCCCTAGTGTTTACCAGTGCAACAAATATAAGGGATTTCAGTAATAAAGTATAAAATACTTCATGCTGAATGTTCCTTTATTTGCCTTCAGCAGAATGCTATTTTTCCAATGAGGTCACGTTTTCACTTCTTAGCCAATAGCCTTGTGGCCCAGCTGGCCTTATGCTTATAGCTAGCATGCTATTGGCTAAGATCACCTCACTGAAAAATAGCGTTCTGAAGTGGAAGGCCTGAGGACCTCAGTGCAACATACGCTGCAGACAAATAAAGGAAGAGGAAAATCCTAGCGTTTCAAAAATGCTAGGATTTTCCCATCACTATAAATGCAATTTTAAAATATAATCACTATTTCAACAGCTAATATTCAGTGCACTCCACTAATATTGGCACCCTTGGTAAATATGAGAAAAGAAGGCTGTGAAAAATTGTCTTTATTGTTTAACCTTTTGATCTTTTGTTCACAAAATAAACAAAAATACTCATAATGCTGCTCTCATGAATATCAAACAATTGCAAACATGACACAGGTTTATCCAAAAAAAATCTTTGCTAAATATATGTGTGGCCCAATTATTGCCACCTTTTTAGTCAATACTTTGTGCTGCCTCCCTTTGCCAAGATAACAGCTCTGAATTGTCTCCTATAATGCCTGATGAGGTTGGAGAATACATGGCAAGGGATCTGAGACAATTCATCCATACAGTATCTAAAGATCCTCCAAATTTTGAGGTCAACGCTGGTAGACTCTCCTTTTCAGTTCACCCCACAGGTTTTCTATAGAGTTTAGGTCAGGGGACTAAAATGGCAATGACAGGACCTTGATTTTGTGGTCAGTAAACCATTTTGTGTTGATTTTGATGTATGTTATGGATCATTGTCCTGCTGGAAGATACAACCACAGCCAATATTAAACTTTGTGTTAGAGGCAATCAGGTGTTCATTTAATATCTGTTACTATTTGATATAGTCTATGATACCATGTATGCTAACAAAATGTCCAGGTCCTCTGGCAGAAAGACAACCACCACCATAGAACGAATACTGTGTCCTCAGAGCTCTGGTTAAAGGGATACTAAACCCAAATTTTTTCTTTCATGATTCAGATAGAGCATGTCATTTTAAGCAACTTTCTAATTTACTCCTACTATCAATTTTTCTTCAACATCTTTTTATCTTTATTTGAAAAAGCAGTAATTTAAAGTTAGGAGCCGGCCCATTTTTGGTTCAGATCCTGGGTAGCACTTGCTAATTAGTTTGCTACAGTTAGCCACCAATCAGCATGCACTACCCAGGTGCTGAACTAAAAATGGGCTGGCTCTTAAGCTACAGTCCTGCTTTATCAAATCAAGATAGAAAGAGAGCAATAAAAAATTGATAATAGGAGTAAATTAGAAAGTTGCTTAAAATTGCCTGCTCTGCCTGAATAATGAAAGAAAAAAACTGAGTTTAGTGTCCCTTTAACTGTTTTGCAAAACAAAAAAAGTGTCACAAAACACATAATAATACATTACAAAGTACACTATCATAATAACACCATATAAAAAAAACTATTCAAATAAAATATTGCACACAAAATCTATAAAGGCTCAAAGATATGAGATCTCAGATGTTTTTTTTAAAAAAAAAAAAGAAGAAAAAGGGCTTTAACATTGAGATACAAACATAAACATCTAAAAAAATATATAGACATATATAGAAATGCATTGGAGCCCTTTGCAGTTAATTAGATGAAAACATGAAAAAGCATACTTATGCAATATTCATATTTAATAAAGTATTATACTGTGCATTTACCGTAAATATATATACTGTAAATATTTCACATTCCTGTGTTCTACACATAGCAGAATATGTTCTGTGTATTTATATATATATATATATATATATATACACAGTATATATATATATATATATACACAGTATATATATATATATATATATATATATATATATATATATATATATATATATATATATATATATATATATATATATAAAAACACACTGAGAAAGTCCAGCACTCACTTACAAGCTCTCAGCTAAGATTAAAAGCAAAAATGGAAAGGTTAGTTACCGCATTTGGCCAAATGGGACAAGCCCAGGTACCATGTCAAGGTCCTTTCCAAAAACCTGGGACTCTAAAACAGCCACACAATGCAAGCTCTCATATATATACAGGGAGTGCAGAATTATTAGGCAAGTTGTATTTTTGAGGATTAATTTTATTATTGAACAACAACCATGTTCTCAATGAACCCAAAAAACTCATTAATATCAAAGCTGAATAGTTTTGGAAGTAGTTTTTAGTTTGTTTTTAGTTATAGCTATTTTAGGGGGATATCTGTGTGTGCAGGTGACTATTACTGTGCATAATTATTAGGCAACTTAACAAAAAACAAATATATACCCATTTCAATTATTTATTTTTACCAGTGAAACCAATATAACATCTCAACATTCACAAATATACATTTCTGACATTCAAAAACAAAACAAAAACAAATCAGTGACCAATATAGCCACCTTTCTTTGCAAGGACACTCAAAAGCCTGCCATCCATGGATTCTGTCAGTGTTTTGATCTGTTCACCATCAACATTGCGTGCAGCAGCAACCACAGCCTCCCCGACACTGTTCAGAGAGGTGTACTGTTTTCCCTCCTTGTAAATCTCACATTTGATGATGGACCACAGGTTCTCAATGGGGTTCAGATCAGGTGAACAAGGAGGCCTTGTCATTAGATTTTCTTCTTTTATACCCTTTCTTGTGTGTCTTGTTCAGTGGTGGTCGTCTTTCAGCCTTTCTTACCTTGGCCATGTCTCTGAGTATTGCACACCTTGTGCTTTTGGGCACTCCAGTGATGTTGCAGCTCTGAAATATGGCCAAACTGGTGGCAAGTGGCATCTTGGCAGCTGCACGCTTGACTTTCTCAGTTCATGGGCAGTTATTTTGCGCCTTGATTTTTCCACACGCTTCTTGCGACCCTGTTGACTATTTTGAATGAAACGATTGATTGTTCGATGATCACGCTTCAGAAGCTTTGCAATTTTAAGAGTGCTGCATCCCTCTGCAAGATATCTCACTATTTTTGACTTTTCTGAGCCTGTCAAGTCCTTCTTTTGACCCATTTTGCCAAAGGAAAGGAAGTTGCCTAATAATTATGCACACCTGATATAGGGTGTTGATGTCATTAGACCACACCCCTTCTCATTACAGAGATGCACATCACATAATATGCTTAATTGGTAGTAGGCTTTCGAGCCTATACAGCTTGGAGTAAGACAACATGCATAAAGAGGATGATGTGGTCAAAATACTCATTTGCCTAATAATTCTGCACTCCCTGTAGTGACAGGGTGAGAGAAGGAGTGTATATTAGCAGGAGATTGGAAAGATCACTTTTTCCCCCCATGTTTAAAACTGCTGATAAAAATAAAAGAGCCTAAACAACTATATTTCATGCTGAAGTGACTATTCCTGCAAGAGCTTTGCCACAGTGGTGTCAGAAGTGCGTTTGTTAGTGCCTGCTTTACTACTCTGGAAGTCTTAAAGGTACAGACCCACATAAATCTGGAGAATGTTTTAAAGGCCCTGTTGCAGGCTGCGTCTATACAACAAGAAACTAATCATCAGGCTGCAGCATCAGTTGCAGCTCAGCAAGAGTGTAAAAGACTTTACAAATTGGGACCCTGGCTGAGGCCCAAAAACAGGATCATGCCATGCTTTATGATGTCTTGCAGCGTATTACTGCTCAGGGAGCACCCGCACAAGCAGAAGGTGTGAATAGGATACAGGCAAGCAGCTGCTTAAAGAAAATGACATCAGAGGATGATGTGGAGGCATATTTGGTGGCATTTGAATGCACAGCTACCCGGGAAGCCTGGCCACAAGAGCAATGGGCAGGAATCATTGCTCCTTTTCTCCTTGGTGAAGCCCAAAAGGCTTATTATGACTTGGAAGAATAGGCTGCTAGAGACTATACACGACTTAAAGCTGAAATTCTCACCAGAATGGGTGTAACATGTACAGTGAGAGCCCAGCATTTCTTTAACTGGCATTTCTACATTGGGAAAGCTCCCAGGTCCCAGATGTTTGACTTAACAAATCTGGCATGAAATGTTGAAATGCTAGTACTTGATAGATTCTTGAGAGAATTGCCCTGTGGCCTCCACAAGTGGGTAGGACAAGGAAACCCCACAATATATGACTCTATGGTGGCTCAAGGAAAGATACCTTGCTGCCAGGGACCTTGAGAAAGCCTGTCCTATGCCATCTAAATTTGTTTCTCTAAGATAACAAAAGACTTTTAGGACCCAGAGGCCAGGAAACAGAAAGGGGAGACTGAAGCTATACTAGCAGATCGCTATCAGATAAAACACACTTTGCCAAGAGTGTATCATTTGGGGAGGAACCCTGTAACCTGCTTTGAGTGTGGTGCCAAATGACATCTCAGGGCAGGATGCCCAAATTGACCAGAACCAATGCAATGTGCCCTAAGAGAAGAACCATTGGACTTTTGTGGACTTATTTGCCTAGCAGACATGGGAGAAAGCATACACACCTTCCTGGTGTCAGTATGCTTTAATAAAAGAGATTCAGATGCTTTGGTGGACTAACTCTAGTGTCAGGAGATTTAGTGAAACAATCACAGTTGCAAAAAAATAAAACAATAGGGGTACTGTGTATTCATGGGTGCACCGTAACTTATCCTACAGCTGTTATAAGTGTCACTGTACTTGGGAAATTAATACAAATAACTGCTGTAGTGGTACCTAGGCTGACCTATCCCTTGGTTTTATGAAGAAACTTTCCAGAGTTTCACACCCAAACACAGTCTCAAGTTACTGCTAAACAAAGAGAGTTAGAGGTTGAAGCAGCGGATAGGAGTCTTAATGAAGTTTTCCCTTTTATTCACCCTGATTTGTATGCATCCAATCCCAAAAGGAGTAAATCTTTGTTAAATGAGCAGGGAACACTTAGTAAGAAAGGTGTGGCCACTCAGTGCACAGAATCTGATCTAGATCAGGCAAGTTAAGAAGAAATAAAGAGATATTATGCTTCCTGCCCAGAGTGCCAACTGTCATCCTCAAAACCCAAGTTAAGGGCTCCACTTATACCAGTCCCAATTATTGATGTACCCTTTTATAGGATTGGTATGGACTTGGTAGGCCCATTAGATAAATCAGCTTGTGGTCACCAATACGTTCTTGTTATTGTCATTTATACAACTTGATACCCTGAGGCCATTCTGCTACGTAAGGCTAATACTAAAAATATAGCAAAAGAATTGGTACACGTTTTTTCACGGGTTGGGATCCCAAAGGAAATTTTAACTGACCAAGGTACTCCTTTTGTTTCCTGTCTCATGAAAGAGTTATTCCAATTATTCAAAATACAGGCTTTAAAAACCTCTGTATATCATGGGTTAGTAGAGAGGTTTAACCGCACACTTAATGGGATGTTAAGGAAAGTTGCTAGTAGATATGGGAAGGATTGAGATAAATTGCTTTCTTACTTATTGTTTGCACTCCGTGAAATTCCCCAGAGCTCAATTGTTTTTTCTCTTTTTAAACTTTTGTATGGTCGACATCCGAGAGATATGTTGGACATACTAAAGAAAACTTGTGAGGAACAGGGAGTACCAGGTACTAATGTGGTGCAGCATATAGAAAAAATGCAGGAGTGAATGGCTCATGTTTTTCCCCTGGTTCGCCAATATATGGGAAAAGCTCAGGATGCTCAAAAATGTTATTATGAGAAGAGTGCAACTGTAAGGCAATTTAAACAGGGTGACAGGGTAATGATTTTGGTTCCTACAGCTGAGAGTAAGCTTTTGGCTCGTTGGCAGAGACCTTATGAAATTATAGAAAAGGTAAGCCCTGTGAATTATAAAGTTATTCAGCCTGACCGTCGTAGGAAAGAGCAAATATTCCACATAAATCTTCTTAAGCCAAGGAGGGATAGAGAAGCATTACTAGCCCAGTTAGATAATACCGGGGCTCAGTCTCAAGTCTCAGAACAAGTAGTAACTAGTGATGTCGCAAACCTAAAAATTTGGGTTCACGAATGGCGAACGCGAACTTCCACAAACATTTGCGAACCGGCGAACCGGGCGAACCGCCATAGACTTCAATAGGCAGGCGAATTTTAAAACCCACAGGGACTCTTTCTGGCCACAATAGTGATGGAAAAGTTGTTTCAAGGGGACTAACACCTGGACTGCGGCATGCCGGATGGGGATCCATGGCAAAACTCCTATGGAAAATTACATAGTTGATGTGACCACACGTGTTTTATACCCAGCAGTGAAGGGGTTAATTAGGGAGCATGTAGGCAGCTTGTAGAGTTAATTTTAGCTTAAGTGTAGTGTAGTAGACAACCAAAAGTATTGATCTAGGCCCATTTTGGTATATTTAATGCCACCATTTCACCGCCAAATGCGATCAAATAAAAAAAAATTGTTCACTTTTTCCACAAACTTTAGGTTTCTCACAGAAATTATTTACAAACAAATTATGCAATTATGGCATAAATGGTTGTAAATGCTTCTCTGGGATCCCCTTTGTTCAGAAATAGCAGACTTATATGGCTTTGGCGTTGCTTTTTGGTAATTAGAAGGCTGCTAAATGCCAACGCGCACCACACGTGTTTTATGCCCAGCAGTGAATGGGTTAATTAGGGAGCATGTAGGCAGCTTGTAGAGTTAATTTTAGCTTAAGTGTAGTGTAGTAGACAACCCAAAGTATTGCAGGGGAACAATTGTAACCAATGGCACTATTGAGGCGATCCCCACCTATAGTATTGCTTTAAAGTGTATGTCTAAATCTTCTACACTATTGTAATAGGAAGTCATGCAGGTGAGTTGGTGCTGTGCACAAATCGAATCTAGTTCAAAACGTGGAAGTATAGACACTTACCACAAGAAAGAATGCACGTCTAGCACTCTACGCCCAGACTCTAGGGAAGTACTAGTTATGAGAGACTTAAAATATAACTTTTATTGAATATTATAGATAAAATACAAATGAACAAACAACACAAAGATAAAAAGACTCAAAGTGAAGCAATCACGTAGGAAGTAGTAGACACAAATACTATGTAAATGCCATCATGTAAGTATCATAGTGTGTCACTACTATGGTAATGGAAATAAATGAAAGCTCCTATGACAGTGCTACTAGCGTATTGCTCTAATGTGATAGAGGCAACTAAATAGGTAACTGCCACAGTAAAAAATTTGCTTCTGTTAAAGCAACGTAAGTGAGTGTAGTAACGCTCTGTATTGCATCAATAAGATGATTCTAGTGTGGTACCAAAAAGGATAAAATATAATCGACCACTAGTATTTAAACTTAGTCGTATCTTGGCTGATACAGCCCATTTTTTAAACCACCATGAATCCAATAAACAAGATCTTAGGTGTTGGGGAATTGAGAAAATAAGCCTAGGAATCAGAGGAGGTGACCTAGAAACGGCACTCCTCAAGGCCGAAACTAAATGGATTTACAGGCTCAACACAGTGGTTCCAAAGGGAATGAATGAGCTGAACAATTATTACATATTCTTATAATAAAAAATAAAAAAGTAACCTCTTCAATATAATGTAATTCAAAACCAGATACACGTAAGGAACCTTAATATATCAGTAATAAGTGTACATCATTGTACAAACATACCCTTCAACAAGGATATTTCCTCATCTCTACCTAAGTAGGAGCAAATAATACTTGACCTGGGTCTGAGAATCAGATCATCACCTTATTCACTAAATTACGTTACCCTTTCCTTTCACAACACTCACCTCACTTTGATATTTGTTTTGGTCACTTTTGTCACTTTTATCACCTTACTCACACCTCTCCCTCTCACTTTTTCCTTGACCCCAGTCCATCCCATCTCACAATTTAAGTAAAATTTATTTATTCATAGTTTTCTTGCTTTACACAGATACCACAAGCAACAAATCACGCAAACACAGGGAGTATTGAATATACTCCTTTTATTATAATGCACAACTAGGCACTTTGTCAAACGCTACACTATGGCAATAGATTTATAATATGAGATCTAATTTAGATAGATAATCTAATATACATTCACATTCAACTAGTAATAGTTAAGACTTTGTAACTCTTTAATGAGCATTACTTTACTAATAATCATAATAGATCAGATCCAAGCAAAATAATAGCCCTATTAATATAAGATTTCACTTGAATACTGTACTCCTATATTTATTCAAGTCACATAAAATTATGAGATTTTATGTTATTTCTGTAACGGATAGTTTAACTGGCACCCTTTATCTATCGTGTAACAGGCAGTACAATTCCAACAGATAATATAACAATTTAAGAAAATTCCTAAACCCCAAGTTAGACATAATGGGGTACAGTAAACTCAGATAGAAATGATAATAAACATTATGTTCATAATTCCATTCAAAAAAACTCGGCAAACAATACTTTCCTAGAATACAAAAATAAAAATAAAAATAAGAAATGAAAATTACCCAACCAGATGTTATTATTAACATCCCTGTGTCTAGACCCGTTTGCCTTAATAATCTCAAATAATTCTCTCCTCAGTATTATTAATGTAATTGAAAATCGTAGACTCTATGTTGCAAATCCTCAGATGAGGTATATACCACCTTAACCAATTCGAGATACACACCCTCTGAATGCTGAACCAATCGAAATCCTAAAGGGGTGGTACTACTTGAGAATACAGCACATAAATATTCGAAAATTTGGCGGCTCGCTGCCTTTGAGAAAGCCCAGTACGGGCGAAACGCGTCAGTAGTGATAGACGCCTTTTAACTTGTCAAAGTGAAGCTATTTACTTACATGCTCCTATGCAGCCGATAATTACATTAGTTATTATATGTAAAAAAGACTTAGCACTAGCGGTATAGCCTAAGGGGTAACATCCCTTCTTTCCCTAAGTGGGTATCACTCTGTTACTAATCGGAATAAGTTACTTAATATAAGTCTTAATATAAAAAACAACTTGTTGCTCGTAGAATAGTACTATTACGTAAATCCAGTAATGTATACGGGGACCGCATAACGCTATGTACTTCTAGTCCTTCAAGTTGGTTATTATTTTTATATATAGACTAGAATTCTAGTTCAATCTAGTGTAACCACAATATATCAGATAGATGGGCTCACACCTAACCGCTAGATTATAACAAGTAATAACGGACTAACATAAAGGATATACGGCCCTTGTGCTGTTAACATCCGGGTATTACTGAATGACAACAAACATTGTTAGATACTATCACATGATAGTGATACAGCAGCCGTTGTAACGAAGACCTCAAAGTACTAATGGCAGGGTTATTGTGCTTTATATTAACCCTTCAGTGATGGGGGTAACTTTATGTTACACAATTTAACAATCCTAATTCTAACACATACCACAGAGTTAAGGGCGCAAGAGTATGCTAATGCCCTACCAGTATAAGGACATGATAATAACTAACCTATGTGTATAAAAGTAACAACACTCCGGTACATAATAAAAATACTGCATTTATTAAGTGTGACTTTAACACATAGGAGATCTTGACAAACACTTGGTAACACAATAATAGTGTAATAACGTCCATATCATATCCTTACGGGAAATATAAAACCCTCATCCGGGTACAAATACTGAATGACAACAAACATTGTTAGATACTATCACATGATAGTGATACAGCAGCCGTTGTAACG
Organism: Bombina bombina; assembly: GCF_027579735.1. NCBI lineage: Eukaryota > Metazoa > Chordata > Amphibia > Anura > Bombinatoridae > Bombina > Bombina bombina. Next base: position 410,033,627 of record NC_069499.1, on the reverse strand, counting down.
AAGACCTCAAAGTACTAACGGCAGGGTCATTGTGCTTTATATTAACCCTTCAGTGATAGGGGTAACTTTATGTTGCACAATTTACCAATCCTAATTCTAACACATACCACAGAGTTAAGGGCGCAAGAGTATGTTAATGCCCTACCAGTATAAGGACATGATAATCACTAACCTATGTGTATAAAAGTAACAACACTCCGGTACATAATAAAAATACTGCATTTATTAAGTGTGACTTTAACACATAGGAGATTTTGACAAACACTTGGTAACACAATAATAGTGTAATAACGTCCATATCATATCCTTAAGGGAAATATAAAACCCTCATCCGGGTACAAATAACCAGTTACTAACACGCTCATAAACTTACATAGAAAAGAATTAGGCTAAAACGGCCCCCTTTTTATTTCTTACTCACAGGATATAAGAATTATGTTACAATAGAAATCCTTTACATACTATTCATGAGTGGGATAAATACTGTTTAATAAATTCTGGGGCATTCCAAGACTCACTTGAATTCAAATGCTTTATCAACAATAATAATAAAATGTAACTTTGGTAATTTGTGGTCTAGAGGATTAGCAATTTGAACTTGGATGTATAAGTCAATGAACACACTGCTGATTTTATATAAAATCTAGTCAATCTAGGTGTATAATAAATACTAATTCAAGCAGACGTAGTGCTTGACAACAACGATTATATTGCATACTCGTGTATTTTACACACGACCAGAGGGGACTAACCGCGCAATCTGTCAGTGATTTAGGGTAGCAAACAGAGGCATATAATAAGCCAACACTCTACTGTGTGCTTAAATAGATAATAGTTAACGTGATTCATAGGGACCTCAGTGCCCTATATATAACCTTAATGTGAACACAGAATATACTGGCAGTGAATCGTAACTATGTTTACAACACACAATACCAGTTGATAAATTCTACAAGAAATTATTTCCAAACGATCTTTGCACATATATTCTATTATTTGATAGACACACACTGACATAAAAACTGCGCCGTTTTCATTTGATAATAATACTGGATACATAAGGAATACTAGTATCCTTATTTTATCACCAATACTACATCAATTGACCTGTCATTCTATATGTGAACAATCTGACATAACTACCTGGATATAATAGGATACATTATACTCGATTCCTTATATCATTAAACTGGTGTGACTTCATATATTACATGGGTCTTAATACAAACACTGTATCAGCCAAGATACGACTAAGTTTAAATACTAGTGGTCGATTATATTTTATCCTTTTTGGTACCACACTAGAATCATCTTATTGATGCAATACAGAGCGTTACTACACTCACTTACGTTGCTTTAACAGAAGCAAATTTTTTACTGTGGCAGTTACCTATTTAGTTGCCTCTATCACATTAGAGCAATACGCTAGTAGCACTGTCATAGGAGCTTTCATTTATTTCCATTACCATAGTAGTGACACACTATGATACTTACATGATGGCATTTACATAGTACTTGTGTCTACTACTTCCTACGTGATTGCTTCACTTTGAGTCTTTTTATCTTTGTGTTGTTTGTTCATTTGTATTTTATCTATAATATTCAATAAAAGTTATATTTTAAGTCTCTCATAACTAGTACTTCCCTAGAGTCTGGGCGTAGAGTGCTAGACGTGCATTCTTTCTTGTGGTAAGTGTCTATACTTCCACGTTTTGAACTAAACCCAAAGTATTGATCTAGGCCCATTTTGGTATATTTCATGCCACCATTTCACCGCCAAATGCGATCAAATAAAAAAAAATTGTTCACTTTTTCTCAAACTTTAGGTTTCTCACAGAAATTATTTACAAACAACTTATGCAATTATGGCATAAATGGTTGTAAATGCTTCTCTGGGATCCCCTTTGTTCAGAAATAGCAGACTTATATGGCTTTGGCGTTGCTTTTTGGTAATTAGAAGGCTGCTAAATGCCACTGCGCACCACATGTGTTTTATGCCCAGCAGTGAAGGGGTTAATTAGGGAGCATGTAGGAAGCTTGTAGAGTTAATTTTAGCTTACGATTAGTGTAGTGTAGTAGACAACCCAAAGTATTGATCTAGGCCCATTTTGGTATATTTCATGCCACCATTCCACCGCCAAATGCGATCAAATTTAAAAAAAACTTAAATTTTTTCGCAATTTTAGGTTTCTCACTGAAATTATTTACAAACAGCTTGTGCAATTATGGCACAAATGGTTGTAAATGCTTCTCTGGGATCCCATTTGTTCAGAAATAGCAGACATATATGACTTTGGCGTTGCTTTCTGGTAATTAGAAGGCCGCTAAATGCTGCTGCGCATCACACGTGTATTATGGCTAGCAGTGAAGGGGTTAATTAGGTAGTTTGTAGGGAGCTTGCAGGGTTAATTTTAGCTTTAGTGTAGAGATCAGCCTCCCACCTGACACATCAGACCCCCTGATCCCTCCCAAACAGCTCCCTTCCCTCCCCCACCCCACAATTGTCCCTGCCATCTTAAGTACTGGCAGAAAGTCTGCCAGTACTAAAATAAAAGGTTTTTAATTTTTATTTTATAATTTTTTATAATTTAGCCCCCAACCTCCCTGATCCCCCCCAAAACAGCTCTCTAACCCTCCCCATCTGCCTATTGGTGGCCATCTTGGGTACTGGCAGCTGTCTGCTATTATTTCACAGTCAAAAAAGTGTTGTTGTTTTTTTTAAATGTACACTACTGTTACACCAGATATGAGTGGTGGCACTGGGCAAGTGGGCACAGTATACGCTGTGAGCCTCACACACACGCTGGCAGGCAGGCAACTGCAATTAGATTACACAGGAAAAAAAAAAAGCAGACTGATGTTCTAGCCCTAAAAAGGGCTTTTTGGGGTGCTGTCCTTACAGCAGAGATCAGATGAGTCCTTCAGGACTATAGTGGACACTGAATACACTAGCCTAGCTATCGATTTCCCTATTAAATCAGCAGCAGCTACACTGTCCCTCCTCTCACTAAGAATGCAGCTTCCGAATGAATCTAAAATGGATGCTGTCCAGGAGGTGGAAGGGTCTGGGACGGAGTGTCTGCTGCTGATTGGCTGGAATGTGTCTTCTGACTGTGAGGTACAGGGTCAAAGTTTACTCAATGATGAGGAATAGGGGGCGGACCGAACATCGCATATGTTCGCCATCCGCGGCAAACACGAACATGCTATGTTCACCGGGAACTATTCTCCGGCGAACTATTTGCGACATCACTCACTAGTAGTAACTATTTCCCCAGAGCTAACACCTCAACAAGTAAAGGAAGATAAGGAAATGGTGGAGAGGAATAAGGATGTTTTCTCGACTATGCCAGGCAGAACACAAGAAATTGCCCATGAAATTATTACTGAGCCTGGAGTAAACCTTAAATTAAAACCATACAGGATTCCTGAGGCAAAAAGGAAGGCTGTATGAGCAGAGGTTAAGAAAATGCTTGAATTAGATATGATAGAAGAATCGCATAGTAATTGTTCTAGCCCATTTGTTTTGGTACCTAAACCCAATGGTTCTATCCAATTTTGTAATGATTTTAGGAAATTAAATGAAGTGTCAAAGTTTGATGCCTACCCGATGCCACGGTTTGATGAACTGGTAGAGAGACTAGCTAAGGCCAGATTTCTTTCCACATTGGATTTACCCAAAGCGTATTGGCAGATACCCCTTACTAAGCATGCCTGAGAGAAAACTGCCTTTGTAACCACAGATGGCGTATTACAATATAAGGTGATGCCCTTTGGTCTCCATGGAGCTCCAGCCACTTTTCAGAGGCTTATGGATAAATCATTAAGGCCACATGCGCACTATGCCGCTGCGTACTTGGACAATGTCATAATCCATAGCACAGACTGGGAATCTCATTTGCAGAAAGTAGAGGCAGTGATAGACACCCTTAGGAAAAGCTGGGTTGACTGCCAACCCCTCCAAATGTTTTCTTGGATTGGCAGAGGCTAAGTATTTAGGTTATGTAGTGGGAAGGAGGTTAGTGAAACACCAATTGAACAAGGTAGGAGCTATACAGAATTGGCCCAGACCTCTTAGGAAGAAGCAGGTTAGAGCCTTCTTGGGAATTGTCAGCTACTACCGCAGGTTTATACCCTATTTCGCAACCAGAGCTGCTCCTCTCACAAACCTCATTAAAGCCAGAAGTCCAGACACAGTAAGGTGGGACAGAAAGGCAGAGGAGGCCTTTATAGACCTTTGTTCAACATTGTGTGAGCAACCCGTCCTCGTGGGCTTCTTTCGAAAGTCCCTTCACACACTGGTGTTGCACTGGGGAGGGGGATGTGTGACAGGGTGAGAGGAGTGTATATTAGCAGGAGATTGGAAAGATCACCTTTTCCCCTCTAACAAAGTTTTAATTTGTTAGTAGCTCACCACAGCTGATTCTGGTTTAATCATTTAGATCCTTTATAAACAGTTCTGTAGAGGAAATCAGTGCCTCATTGTGCATGCTACTCCAGAGAGGGAGGAACTGAGACCTTGCTGTATGTCTGAATTTATAGCTGGCAGAAACAAGAGACTGGTTAACAAACATTGTTCTATTCTGCTTATTTTGATTTGTTTTGCCCAGTACTGGTTAGTATTATTAATAATATTGCATGTATAGTTAGTCTCCTAAAAAGGAGTAGGATTTTGTTTGATTTAAAGGGGAAGTACATCCCATGTTTAAAACTGTTGATAAAAATAAAACAGCCTAAACAACTATATTTCGTACTGAAGTGACTATTCCTGCAAGGGCTTTGCCACAATATATACAGTATATATATATATATATATATATATATATATATATATATATATATATATATATATATATATATATATATATATATATATATATATATATATATATTTACTGGCCACTTTATTAGGTACACCTGTTCAATTGCTTGGTAACACAAATTGCTAATCAGCCAATCACATGGCAGCAACTCAATGCATTTAGGCATCTAGACATGGTGAAGACGACTTGCTGAAGTTTAAACTGAGCATCAGAATGGGGAAGAAAGGGAATTTAAGTGACTTTGAATGTGGAATGGTTGTTGGTGCCAGACGGGCTGGTCTGAGTATTTAAAAAAATGCTGATCTACTGGGATTTTCACAACCATCTCTAGGGTTTACAACGAATGGTCTGAAAGAGAGAAAATATCCAGTGAGTGGCAGCTGTGTGGATGAAAATGCCTTACTGATGTCAGAGGTCAGAGGAGAATGGGTAGACTGGTTTGAGATGATAGAAAGGCAACAGAAACTCAAATAACCACTCGTTACAACCAAGGTATGCAGAATACCATCTCTGAACGCACAGCACATCAAAACTTGAAGCAGATAGGCTACAGGAGCAGAAGACCGCACCGGGTGCCACTCCTGTCAGCTAAGAACAGGAAACTGAGGCTACAATTTGCACAGGCTCACCAAAATTGGACAATAGAAGAATGGAAAAACATTGCTTAGTCTGATGAGTCTTGATTTCAGCTGCAACATTCAGATGATAGGGTCATAATTTGGCATAAACAACATGAAAGCATGGATCTATCCTGCCTTGTATCAATGGTTTAGGGTGTTGGTGTAGTGGTGTGGGGGATATTTTCTTGAGCATCATTTAAATGCCACAGCCTATCTGAGTATTGTTGCGGACCATGTCCATCCCTTTATGACTATGGTGTACTGATGGCTACTTCCTGTAAGATAATGCACCATGTCACAAAGCTCAAATCATCTCAAACTGGTTTCTTGAACATGTCAATGAGTTTACTGTACACCAATAGCCTTCACAGTCACCAGACCTCAATCTAATAGAGCACCTTTGGGATGTGGTAGAACGGGAGATTTGCATCATGGATGTGCAGCCAACAAATCTGCAGCAACTTTATGATACTATCATGTCAATATGGACCAAAATATCTGAGGAATGTTTGCAACACCTTGGTGAATCTATGCCATGAAGAATTAACCCCTTAATGACCAGTGCCATACCCTGTATGACACTGCTGTCCTGGGCCTCTCTCTGCCGCAATCTCACTAAAACTAGCGAGATTGTGCGATTTCTGCATGCCCCATGAATGGGGCAGTGCAGAAATAGATGGGAAGAGGTACTGATGCAGAGAGGGCCACTCGGCATCGGGCAGCGGTGGTGCCTATCATTGGTGGGTGGGATTTTTTAGGAAGGAGGCGGGTGGCCAGCCCATCGCTGTAGGGAGGCGGGAGGTGGGCAGTAGGTGGGCGGGACCACTACGGCTACAGAAAAAAACAACTGAGAGTGGCATGGAGGGGGAAGGAGGGAGTGGGGAGGAGGGAGAGGGGAAATCTGGATAAGAAGGTGGGAAATCAATCTGGGAGAGGGAGGGTAGTACGGTATTGTGGAGGGCAACTACACTACAGAATGTTTTTTTATTTTTTTGCAGCAAACTGGGTAATGGCAGACAGCTACCAGTACCTAAGATGGCGGCAAATAGGTAGAGGGGGGAGGGTTAGAGAGCTGTTTGAGAGGGATAAGGGAGGGATCAGTGGTGGGATGGGTCAAGTGGGAGGGTTATCTATATCCTAAAGCTAAAATTTACCCTACAAGCTACCTAATTAAGCCCTCCACTGCTGGGCATAAAACAAGTGTGGTGTGCTGCAGCCTTCTAATTACCAAAAAGCAATGCCAAAGCCACATATATCTGCTATTTCTGTACAAAGGGGATCCCAGAGACGTACTTACAACCATTTATGCCATGATTGCACAAGCTGTTTGTAAATAATTTCAGCGAGAAACCTAAAATTGTGAAAACTTTAAAAAAAAAAATATTTGATCGCATTTGGCGGTGAAATGGTGGCATGAAATATACCAGAATGGGCCTAGATCAATACTTGGGTTGTCTACTAAAATATATATATATATATATATATATATATATATGGTTTTGATAGGTAAATATAAAAAAGGCTCTATTAAATGTAGTGATGGCAAAAATGCTAAAAATGCTCTGGTCTTTTGGGAAGTTTTTGTATATATATATATATATATATATATATATATATATATATATATATATATATATATATATATATATATATATATATATATATATCTTTATATAATCATCTATATATACTGTAGGCATAGATATATATTGTACCAAGAAAAACACATATATATATATATATATAAAATATGTATTTATTAATAAATAGAACATATTCTGCTATGTGAAGAACACAAGAATATGAAATATTTATAGTTTCATGTCAGGTTAGTGCATTTGAGAATATGTGATCGTGTTTGCGTGCGAGTAGGGTTTAGGTTTTTTTCCCCACTTTTTTTGCTCCATTGACTATTATGGGGGAATACATGAATGCGCACCCAATATTCTATCTTTGGCTTTTGTGCTCATAGATTTAGTGTGCAATTGAAAACAGTTTACTTTCAATTCATAATACAAGCGCAACCTGATGCGTGCAAACAGCTTACTTCTAGCATAGTTAAAGGGACAGTCAAGCCCAAAATAAACTTTTATGATTCAGATAGGGCATGCAATTTTAAACACTTTTCCAATTTACTTTTATCACCAATTTTGCTTTGTTCTCTTGGTATTCTTAGTTGAAAGCTAAACCTAGGAGGTTCATATGAAAATTTTAAGCCCTTGAAGGCCACCTCTTCTCTCAGGGCATTTTGACAGTTTTTCACCACTAGAGAGTGTTAGTTCATGTGTGTCATATAGATAACACTGTGATCACGCATGTGGAGTTCCAGGGAGCCAGCTCTGATTGGCTAAAATGGATGTCTGTCAAAAGAACTGAAATAAGGGGGCAGTTTGCAGAGTCTTAGGTACAAGATAATCACTGAGGTAAAACGTGTGTTAATATAACAGTGTTGGTTATGCAAAACTGGGGAATGAGCAATAAAGGGATTATCTATCTTTTTAAACAATAAAAATTCTAGTGTAGACTGTTACTTTAACGCTTGAGCAGGAGCATTAAGTAGTGCTCCACTTGTAATCTGGCACTATGTGTCCATTAAATAATTGAGATCTCTAAAACCAACAAGATATACTAGTATATATCCTCTAGGAGGTGCTCAGAACAATATAAACAAAGTGTGGAAATAAGAAATATAAACATACAATTGAAATAAGGTATTATTCTTAATGTCCCAATATCCTAAATAAATGGGTGGGGAATATGATGGGATAAGAAACAAGCAAGGTCAATAAGCTATATACTTATAGCTCCAAATCTGGACAACAATGATATCAAAAGGTTGTGGACTTGGTGTAGGAGATAGATAGGCAGTTCTCTTACTTCATAAAGGATGGACGATCTACAATAAAATATGGAACAGGAAGAGGCGCCACATGTGCGAATCAATAGCGCAATGTATGATGTAAGCAGAAAGGATATACACAGGGTACTCACATTCAGGAAAGGCATTTAGTCATGCCTATAGGAGCAGGATTGATGAAGTAAGAGAGCTGCCTATCTACCTCCTACACCAAGTCCACCACCTTTAAATAATTGAGATCACAGTGGATAAAGTATAAAATAAATATTTCCTATCCTGGGAAATAATAACGCTCAGGTGCACAAATTATATGGACTTGCAGGGTTTGGCAGCCTTAAAACACACATCCCTATCAACCTTTTGGTTACACAAGTGATTGTACCATTTTGGGGGGATTATATGGTAGAGTCATCATGTCATGGACCCTTTGGTAGTTAAAAACATATTTGTACCTTATTTACCCCTAAATGGTATATATTAGTTCCTTAAGGTGTAATTATGACCCATTGAGGGTACAACCACAGCAGTTGTAGCCTAAGTGTTCACAAACGGACACCAACTGTAGCCTTTTTTTCTGACAGTGTGGATTAATAAAGGTCATATTAATATTGCTTTTTTATTTAATAAAAATATATATTTGTCATAAAATAAGCAAATACAGATATAGTTGTGTGGTACAAAAAAAAACCCTTTATTGGGCTAACTAGATATAAGTGCAGAATTTAAAGACTTCTAGGTCTTTTGATCAGGCATAATGTACTTACCTAACACTTAAAACTGTAATTTTCTTTATATTTACTGCCATAATATATATACTTCATCTATTCTTCTGGAATTTCAATCTTTGGTCATGTTTTAAAGAAAATAATATTGGTCGATACACAGTAAACAAATACAAAATATCAGAAAGAATACAAAAGTAATCAAATAGGGATCATTTTTAATATAACACAGAATATCAATACTGATACAGAATAAAGTAAAGTCTAGATCAAACATAAAATAAATCCCAGTAAAATTTGAGAGATAATTAACCTTCCGTATTAAAATTAAATAGCCCTCAATATTTCCTTTCTCATTTCTAAATGTTTCTTTGTGCAATAAATGCAACTGTAATTATATCAACGTCCCTCACCTGAGTTTTAAATGTGAATTAGGATTTCCACTAACTTGTGATTAGCACTGCCAAAGAGCATGTTTATCCTTTAATAAAATGTCCCCAGTGTCAAAGACCCATCATAATAGTCCTGATTTGGTTAATATTCCTGTTTCATTCTTTTAAGCTTTTTTAATATCTGAAACAGTTGTCTCCAGTAAATTAAAAGAGATGTGATCCAAAAAGCAACTATTCTGTCATTATAATGTGCAGATTGCAAGCAATGAAATTGATGCAAACATTCTGTAAATGATGACAGAACATTATAGTGTTAGTAATATATAAAGAACTATAGGGGTGCCACAGTGTTCACAAATAAAAAAACAAACTAATAAACAATCAAATAAAATGAGAAAAACAAACAAATATACGGCTAGATTACGAGTTTTGCGGTAAGAGCTGCTCGGTGCTAAGTTGCAAGTTATAGTCACCGCTCACCTCCCTATAGCGCTGCTATTACAGGTTATCATACACACGGCGTTAGCAGGCAATAAGTGAGCGTAGAGCAAAATTGAGCTCCATACCGCACTCCAATACCAGCGCTGCTTTGAGCTGGTTTTACATGGTCGTGCACGATTTCCCCATAGACATCAATGAGGAGAGCCTGGTGAAAAAAAGCCTAACACCTGCAATAAAGGAGCGTAAAGCTCTGTAATGCAGCCCCATTGATTCCTATGGGGAAAGAAAAGTTATGTTTACACCTAACACCCTAACATAAACCCAGAGTCTAAACACCCCTAATCTGCTGCCCCCAACATCGTCAACACCTACATTACACTTATTAACCCCTAATCTGCTGCCCCCAATGTCGCCACCACATACCTACACTTATTAATTTCTAATCTGCCGCCCCCGACATCGCCGCCACCTACCTACACTTATTAACCCCTAATCTGCAGCCCCCAATGTCGCCGCCACCTACCTACACTTATTAACCCCTAATCTGCCGCCCCTGACATCGCCGCCACCTACCTACACTTATTAACCTCTAATCTGCTGCCCCAAACGTCGCCGCCACCACTATGCTAAAGTTATTAACCCCTAACCCTAAGTCAAAACCCTAACGTAACCCTGACCCTAACACCACTAACTTGAATATAATGAAAATAAATCTAAATAAAATTACTATCATTAACTAAATAATTCCTATTTAAAACTAAATACTTACCTATAAAATAAACCCTAAGCTAGCTACAATATAACTAATAGTTACATTGTAGCTATCTTAAGTTTTATTTTTATTTCACAGGTAAGTTTGTATTTTTTTTAACTAGGTAGATTAGTTAGTAAATAGTTATTAACTATTTACTAACTACCTAGTTAAAATAAATACAAATTTACCTGTAAAATAAAACCTAACCTGAGTTACACTAACACCTAACCTTACACTACAATTAAATAAATCACATTAATTAAATACAATTAACTAAATTTAAAGCCCCCCCACTAAATTACACAAAATAAAAATGAAATGATCAAATATTTAAACTAATTACACCTAATCTAATACCCCTATCAAAAAAGCCCCCCAAAATAAAAAAACCTTAGCCTAAACTAAACTGCCAATAGCCATTAAAAGGGTCTTTTGCAGGGCATTGCCCCAAAGAAATCAGCTCTTTTACCTATAAAAAAAAAATACAAACAACCCCCAACAGTAAAACCCACCACCCACACAACCAAACCCCCCAAATAAAATCCTAACTAAAAAAACCTAAGCTCCCCATTGCCCTGGAAAGGGCATTTGAATGGGCATTTGAATGGGCATTGCCCTTAAAAGGGCATTTAGCTTTTTTTCAGCCCAAATCCTAATCTAAAAATAAAACCCACCCAATAAACCCTTAAAAAAAACCTAACACTAACCCCCGAAGATCCACTTACAGTTTTTGAAGACCAGACATCCATCCTCAATGAAGCAGCAGAAGTCTTCATCCAAGCTGGCAGAAGTCTTCATCCAGACGGCATCTTCTATCTTCATCCATCCGGCGCAGAGCAGCTCCATCTTCAAGACATACGGCACGGAGCATCCTCTTCTTTCCACAGCGACTAAAGAATGAAGGTTCCTTTAAGGGACGTCATCCAAGATGGCATCCCTTGAATTCCAGCCAATGGGAATTAAAGGTTAAAAAATCCTATTGGCTGAGAAATCAGCCAATAGGATTGAGCTTCAATCCTATTGGCTGATTGGAACAGCCAATAGAATGTGAGCTCAATCCTATTGGCTGATTGGATCAGCCAATAGCATTGAAGCTCAATCCTATTGGCTGATTACCTCAGCCAATAGGATTGTTTCCCCATTAATTTCCGATTGGTTGATAGAATTCTTTCAGCCAATCAGAATTCAAGGGATGCCATCTTGGATGACGTCCCTTAAAGGAACCTTCATTCTTCAGTCACCGTTGAAAGAAGAGGATGCTCCATGCCGGATGTCTTGAAGATGGAGCCTCTCCGTGCCAGACGGATGAAGATAGAAGATGCCGTCTGGATGATGACTTCTGCCGGCTTGGATGAAGACTTCGGCCGGCTTGGATGAAGACTTCTCCCGGCTTCGTTGAGGACTTCTTGCCACTTGGATGAAGACTTCTGCCGATTCGTTGAGAATGGATGTCCGGTCTTCAGAAACTGTAAGTAGATCTTCCGGGGTTAGTGTTAGGTTTTTTTAAGGGTTTATTGGGAGGTTTAATTTTTAGATTAGGGTTTGGGCTGAAAAAGAGCTAAATGCCCTTTTAAGGGCAATGCCCGCCCAAGTGCCCTTTTCAGGGCAATGGGAACCTTAGGTTTTTTTAGATAGGTTTTTATTTAGGGGTTTGGTTGTGTGAGTGGTGGTTTTTACTGTTGGGGGGTTGTTTGTATTTTTTTTTTTACAGGTAAAAGAGCTGATTTCTTTGGGGCAATGCCCCGCAAAAGGCCCTTTTAAGGGCTATTGGCAGTTTAGTTTAGGCTAGGGTTTTTTTTATTTTTTTTGGGGGGGGGGGTTATTTTGATAGGGCTATTAGATTAGGTGTAATTAGTTTAAATATTTGATCATTTATTTTTTATTTTGTGTAATTTAGTGTTTGTTTGTTTTTTGTAATTTAGTTAATTGTATTTAATGTAATTTATTTAGTAGTGTAAGGTTAGGTGTTAGTGTGAGGAAGGTTAGGTTTTATTTTACAGGTAAATTGTATTTATTTTAACTAGGTAGCTATTAAATAGTTAATAACTGTTTACTTACTATTCTACATAGTTAAAATAAATACAAACTTGCCTGTGAAATAAAAATAAAACCTAAGATAGCTACAATGTAACTATTAGTTATATTGTAGCTAGCTTAGAATTTATTTTACAGGTAAGTATTTAGTTTTAAATAGGAATTATTTAGTTAATGATAGTAATTTTATTTAGATTTATTTTAATTACATTAAAGTTAGGGGGTGTTAGGGTTAGATTTAGGGTTAGGTTTAGGGGTTAATAACTTTAGTATAGTGGCGGCGATTTTTGGAGGCAGCAGATTAGGGGTTAATAACAGTAATGTAGGTTGTGGCGGTGTTCGGGACAGCAGATTAGGGGTTAATAATATTTAACTAGTGTTTGCGATGCAGGAGTGTGGCGGTTTAGGGGTTAATATGTTTATTATAGTGGCGGAGATGTTTGGAGCGGCAGATTAGGGGTTAATAATTTTACTTTAGTGTTTGTGATGTGGGAGGGCCTCGGTTTATGGGTTAATAGGTAGTTTATGGGTGTTAGTGTACTTTTTAGCACTTTAGTTATGAGTTTTATGTTACGGTGTTGTAGCATAAAACCCGTAACTACTGACTTTCAGTTTACGGTATGGATCTTGACGGTATTGGCTGTACCACTCACTTTTTGGCCTCCCAGGCAGACTCGTAATACCGGCACAAAGGAAGTCCCATTGAAAAAGGACTTTTGGAAAGCAGCTGTAGTTACGTTGCGTTACGCCAAAAAAGTGTGCGGTGCAGCTAAACCCGTAAGACTCGTAATACCAGCGGTAGTGAAAAAGAGCCTTAACGCTGCTTTTTCACCCATACGCAAAAATCGTAATCTATCTTATAATTAGTAAACGAGAAAGTAAATGAAAAAAATAAAAGCAAATAAAGAAGAAGATTAAAATAAATTAATTAATTAAAAAGTAAAACTTAAAAATTGACAATTTAATTTTAAAATAAAATATAAAACAATTCTAAAAGATATATTTCTATATATATGGTGAAGCTAAATTCTTATAGCATAAAAACAACAGCAAGAGCTATTAGCAGGTTATATAGAAACTAGTCCTAAAGCCTGTGTACATGGGCCATTTTTTTGCAGTACAGCGGTCCCACTCCTTGCTCTCTCTCTATCCCCCCTCTCTTTTGCTCTCTCTTTCTCCCCTCTCTTTTGCTCTCTCTTTCTCCCCTCTCTTTTTCTCGCTCTCTCGTCCCTGTCTTTTACTCTCTCCCCCTCTCTTTTGCTCTCTCTCTCCCCCTCTCTTTAGCTCTCTCCCTCCTCTCTTTTGCTATCTCCCCCCTCTCTTTTGCTCTCTCCCCCTCTCTTTTGCTGTCTCTCTCCATCTATTTTGCTCTCTCTCTCCCCTCTTTTGCTGTCTCTCTCCCTCTCTTTTGCTCTCTCTCTTCCCCCCTCTCATTTGCTCTCTCTCCTCTTGTTTGCTCTCTCTCTCCTCTCATTTGCTCTCTCTCTCTCTCCTCTCTTTTGCTTTCTCAGTCCCTCTCTTTTGCTCTCTCTCCCCTCTCTTTTGCGCTCTACCCCCTCTCTTTTCCGCTCTCTCCCCCTCTCTTTTGTGCTCTCTCCCCCTCTCTTCTGTGCTCTCTCCCCCTTCTCTTTTGTGCTCTCTCCCCCTCTCTTTTGTGCTCTCTCCACCCTCTCTTCTGTGCTCTCTCCCACCTATATTTTGTGCTCTCTCCCCCATCTCTTTTGTGCTCTCTCCCCCCTATTTTGTGCTCTCCCCCCTCTTTTGTGCTCTCTCCCCCCTCTATTTTGTGGTCTCTCCCCCCTCTCTTTTGTGCTCTCTCCCTCTCTCTTTTGTGCTCTCTCCCCCTCTCTTTTGTGCTCTCTCCCCCCTCTATTTTGTGCTCTCTCTCCCCCATCTCTTTTGTGCTCTCTCCCCCTCTCTTTTGTGCACTCTCCCCCTCTCTTTTGTGCTCTCCCCCCTCTATTTTGCTGTCTCTCTCCCCAATCCCTTTTGTGCTCCCCCCTCTCTTTTGTGCTCTCTCCCCTCTCTCTTTTGTGCTCTCTCCCCCTCTCTTTTGTGCTCTCTCCCCCCTGTCTTTTGCTGTCTCTCTCCCCCCTCTCTTTTGCTGTTTCTCTCCCTCTCTTTATCCCCCCTCTTCTGCTCTCTCTATCCCCCTCTTTAGAGCTCTCTGTCGACCCCGGCATCTGGCCCTGCCCACGTCACGCCCGCCCCCACCCATGGCACACCCTGGCCCCGCCCACATTGCACCCACCGGGCCACGCCAACTCCACCACACGCCAGGTGTGTTTGTCCTCGCGCGCAGTCTCTACTGTCTACTGCACATGACAACTTCGGGCAAACACACCTGGCCTTTTATTATATAGGATACAATTGATTTACTCTCCATACATAAAACATCAACAAAAATTCCAGCATATTATGGAAATACATAAGATTAGCTCTTTGAGGCTACCCAAATAGTAAAGGTGAACACTATAGTCCTGGGACGTCTCCCAATTAGACAGAAAGTTAAAATCGGATGTTTCATTTTTGGCCTGTAGGTACTTGGCCGTGTACTTCAAAGAGTAAGATAATATTCCTTATTTGTTTGGTAATAAGCTGAATAAGGCTGATGGATAATATAAAAGTGTAGTTAGTACCTGACTCTATATCTTCGGTATGTGTGATATTACCTTCCTGCTTGGGAGTCAGCCTGCCATGGCTAATGGGAAAAAATATACTTTACAGCACCTCTGTTATCTGTAATTTTGTACAAATCTATCTTTCAAAGTTGGGAGCAGTCGTAAAAGCAGCCTCCGTGCTCCGGTGATTATTTTTCAATGGCGATTTTCACGGTGACATCACACGCCAAATACCACCTGTTAAGAGTTTGCCTAAAAAATAGACTAGATTCCTTACGCTTAATCCTGCTCTTAGTACCACGTACGCAAGATAGAATAACACCAATCTATGATGTTAGAATGCAAAGAGTGGCTCTTTTCTTAGTTGCGTTTAGCCAAACGATTCGATTCTCAAAAGCATACAAAAAAAGCCTCAGTTCATCAACATGTTTCACCCACTCATGGGGCTTTATCAAGATAGTACTTGGCTGTAGATTCAAGTTTTAAATACACCTCACAACATCCTGATTGGTTGTAATTCAGCAGGTGATCAGCAGGTAATCATTGCTTATTAAGCTGGTATTGTGACGGTTATTGTCCAGCAGGTAATAGTGGTTTATTAAGGTGGTACTAAAATGGTTATTGTTAAGGATGTTCAAAGATACTTCTTTTCATATTCCATATTATTTCCAGACTGTATCCACATTCAGATAGAAATCCAATGGTATTTTAAGCAGTTGCAGATAGGTTATATTTTATTGGCAACATCTTATCTTTCCTTTTCTTTCCACAATCAGGGTTTACATTGAGTGTCACCAAAAATTCTATTCACATTCAGAATCTATACCTCAAAGAGCATACATCCAAATTAATTTATTACATATTAGTACAAAAGGTTACAATAGATGTTAAATTCATTTGTCTTAGTTAATATTTTATCCCTTAGGAAACATATATAAGGATTAGGATCCTATACAGAGATACTATTATAAATATTCATCTTATTTGTTGATATTGACCTTATATACAAGATTCATTGAATAATGGTTAAGGAATAGAAGGTATACATAGGTTTTAAAAGGAAAATGGCACTTGGTATAGATGATATGTATCGGCTATTTTATTAGAAAAGGAGATAAATCTAACAGGCCGTGTGGAAACAATTGGCTAGATTACGATTTTTGCAGGTTTAGCTGCACCGCACACTTTTTTGCCCGAAACGCAACGTAATTACCACAGCTTTCAAAAAGTCCTTTTTCAATAGGACTTCCATAGCGCCGGTATTACGAGTCTGCCTCGGAGGCCAAAAAGTGAGCGGTACAGCCAATACCGTCAAGATCCATACCATAAACTGAAAGTCAGTAGTTATGGCTTTTACGCTACAAAGCTGTAGCATAAAACTCATAACTAAAGTGTTACAACGTACACTAACACCCATAAACTACCTATTAACCCCTAAACCGAGGCCCTCCCACATTGCAAACACTAAAATAAAATTATTAATCCCTAATTTGCCGCTCCGGACATCGTCACCACTATAATAAACATATTAACCCATAAACCGCCGCACTCCCACATCGCAAACACTAGATAAATATTATTAACCCCTAATCTGCCTCCCCTAACATAGCCGCCACCTAACTACATTTATTAACCCATAATCTGCCGCCCCCAACGTCGTCGCCACTATACTAAATTTATTAACCCCTAAACCTGTCTAACCCTAACCCTTAAATATAATTAAAAGAAATCTAAATAAAAATTACTATCATTACATAAATAATTCCTATTTAAAACTAAATACTTACCTATAAAATAAACCCTAAGCTAGCTACAATATAACTAATTGTTACATTGTAGCTATCTTAGGGTTTATTTTTATTTACAGGCAAGTTTGTATTTATTTTAACTAGATAGAATAGTTAGTAAATAGTTATGAACTATTTACTAACTACCTAGCTAAAATAAATACAAATTTACCTGTAAAATAACACCTAACCTTACACTACAATTAAATCAATTACATTAATTAAATACAATTACCTAAATTAGAAAAAAAACAAACACTAAATTACACAAAATTAAAAAAGAAATGATCAGATATTTAAACTAATTACACCTAATCTAATAGCCCTATCAAAATAAAAAAAAAGCCTAAACTAAGCTACCAATAGCCCTTAAAAGGGCCTTTTGCGGGGCATTGCCCCAAAGAAATCAGCTCTTTTACCTGTTAAAAAAAATACAAACAACCCCCAACAGTAAAACCCACCACCCGCACAACCAACCCCCCAAATAAAATCCTAACTAAAAAAACCTAAGATCCCCATTGCCCTGAAAAGGGCATTTGGATGGGCATTGCCCACAAATGGGCATTTAGCTCTTTTTCAAGTGCCCAAATCCGTAATCTAAAAATAAAACCCACCCAATAAACCCTTAAAAAAGCCTAACACTAACCCCCGAAGATCCACTTACAGATTTTGAAGATTGGACATCCATCCTGAACGAAGCCGGCAGAAGTCCTCAACGAATCGGCAGAAGTCTTCATCCAACTGGGCAGAAGTCTTCATCCAGAAGGCATCTTCTATCTTCATCCATCCGGCGCGGAGCAGCTCCACCTTCAAGACATCCGGCGCGGAGCATCCTCTTCAATCGACTTCTTCTTGCAGAATGAAGGTTCCTTTAAATGACGTCATCCAAGATGGTGTCCTTTGAGTTCCAATTGACTGATAGAATTCTATCAGCCAATCGGAATAAAAGGTGAAAAAATCCTATTGGCTGATGCAATCAGCCAATAGGACTGAGCTTCAATCCTATTGGCTGATTCAATCAGCCAATAGTATTGAGCTTGCATTCTATTGGCTGTTCCAATCATCCGATAGAAGGCAAGCTCAATCCTATTGGCTTTGTCGGTGTTGGGGACGGCAGATTAGGGGTTAATAACTGTAATGTAGGTGGCGGCGATGTCGGGGGCAGTAGATTAGGGGTTAATAACTGTAATGTAGGTGGCGGCGATGTCGGGGGCAGCATATTAGGGGTGTTTAGACTCGGGGTTCATGTTAGGGTGTTAGGTGTAAACATAAATTTAGTTTCCCCATAGGAATCAATGGGGCTGCGTTACGGAGCTTTATTCCAGGTGTTAGGCTATTTTCAGCTGTCTCTTCTCATTGATGTCTAGGGGGAAATTGTGCATGAGCACGTAAAACCAGCTTACCGCCGCTCACCGCAGCGCTTGTATTGGAGTGTGGTATAGAGCTCAATTTTGCTTTACGCTCACATATTGCCTGATAACACCAGGTTTTTGTAAACCTGTAATACAAGCACTGTAGGTAAGTGAGCGGTGACAATAACTTGCAAGTTAGCACTGCGCCGCTCATAATGCAAAACTCGTAATCTAGCCGAATGTGTTCCAATTATAGATTAATTCTTCTTCCTTATATAAAAGTCTTTTTTCAAAATACCCCCCTCTCCAATCAGGCCGTATTTTACAGATAAATAAATAAATTGTGGGGACATAGGAGGGCCACCCAAAGAGGGCTTAAATGTGCTGGTGGAAAAGCTGGGCCCAAAGAGATAATCAATATGGGTGTTTAATGGCCAAAAAACAACACATAGTACTGTATTACTAATATACACCTAAAAGATATATCCGCGCTAAAAGAGCCCACAATTTCCTATTTAAATATATTGATTAATAATTAAGTATATTGAAGATAACAAATATATATATATATATATATATATATATATATATACACACACACATACACAATCTATACGATAGAATAACAATGTTAGTACATATAATAAAATAAACCAGTTACCAAAATGTCCATGAAAAAGGCACAGGAAAAAACATTTTTCAAGTCCTTAGTGATGATATAGTACAATTACCCAGGTTGATGCAGCTTCTCTTTGGATGATCTTTCTTCTAATCACCCGGATAAAGGAACAGCTATAACAAGGGAGTAGAAAGAAGCGCAAAAAGAACCAAGCTTGAGTAATTTATTAAAGTAAATAAAACAAATAAACATAAAAACTTACACTCAGGTAAGTGGAAATGATCGTCTGGATTACAAACACATCCGGTGTACAGCAGCACAGGTCAGAGTCCTGCTCAAACAAACAAACTGATCCGTCTACGATGGAATAACCCAGCCGGCAAAACCTGACTCGGCGTCTGACGTCAGTGTGGAGCTGATTTCTAGTAGAAATCACTGTCAAATTTCATTCTCAAAGAAGCACCAAGGGAATTGGCTGCTGCAGTGATCTTCATTAAAATTCCACAGGGATATTGCTCTTTGGGACTATTTTGATATCACCTGCTGTATGACTGTAAGGCCAGAGGAAGGATCCATCAGAGGGGGACGCTCCAATCCAGCTCCACACTGACTTCAGACGCCGAGTCAGGTTTTGCCGGCTGGGTTATTCCATCGTAGACGGATCAGTTTGTTTGTTTGAGCAGGACTCTGACCTGTGCCGCTGTACACCGGATGTGTTTGTAATCCAGACGATCATTTCCACTTACCTGAGTGTAAGTTTTTATGTTTATTTGTTTTATTTACTTTAATAAATTACTCAAGCTTGGTTCTTTTTGCGCTTCTTTCTACTCCCTTGTTATAGCAGTACTGTATTACTAAAGAGCGTAGAAATAACACATAGTATTTTATTAATAACACATAGTACTGTATTAATAAGGAGCATAGAAATAGGGTGCAAGAACTCTGTGGCAATCTAGCAGAGTTATTCATAATCTAGAGTAAAATGTTTAATAAGCAACAGTGAAAAACATATGGCAAAATAAGGGTATAACAAAAAAGAGCAATAAAGAAAATAATTAATGATATTAATGAATCTGAGCTCAGATAAAGGGACGTCCCATATATAAAGCAACGATATAGTCCCAAAGTCTACACAGTCACAAAGAGTCACAAAGAGTAAAATATCCAGTGGAGGTCCAATGTGGGAGGATCCAGAGAAGAGAGAGGAAAATACTTTAATCCAGGGGAGGAAAATCTTTTATCCAAAACTTCTGGTTCAGAGTAAGAACATCAAAAGGTACCTGTGGAAGAAAAAACAATCAGATGCACAAAAATAAAAAGCTAACTAAACTAAAAGGAAAAGTGCTCACCATATACAAATAGGAACTCGGGCTGGTATGTGACAGGAGGTCAAGGTGTTTCGGCCGACTGAGAGGTCTTTATCAAGACTATAATTTTACAGATACCCCAGTATTTCAAATGTTGTATTTTATTATCATGTATCTCTTGAAACTGCTTATATAGATGTGTGTCTAAATTACCTTTCTCAATATAACATACGTGTTCTCTTATCCTATCCCTCAGGCTCCTAGTCGTTTCCCCCAAGTATATAAGTTTACATGTACATTAAATCATGTATATTACCCCTTTTTGGGTGCATCTTATGGTATCCTTTATTAAAAATTCTTGACCTGTATTTGGTACTATGAGAGACTTCTTCTTTGTGCTATATCTACAAGCACGGCAAGTGAAAGAAGGGTAAAAGTCTCTTACTTCATGTCCTTTTAAATCTACATCCCTCAAAGTTGTTCCTTTTCTTTTAAATTCACTTGGTGCCAAGCTAGTTTTTATATTTTTACTATTTTAGGGAAAAGGGGAATAATATCCCCTATAATAGGGTCTGATTTTATTAGATGCCAATGCTTCTGTACAATTGGCGTGGATCTCGTGCTCTTTAAGCGATATATTGACGATATCTGGAGAGGAAGTGAGACAGGATTGATTAAATTATTTGAAGATATGAATGATAAAGATCAGGGACTGAAATTCACTTATGAATTTAGTCATGAAAATATTACTTTCCTAGATCTAGAGATTATGGTAAAAGGGGAAAAATGAAACTAAAACATACTTTAAGCACATTGATTCTAATAATTATATTCATGGGAGAAGCTGCCACTATAAGAAATGAGTAGACAATATACCTGTAGGGCAGTTTTAAAGAATTAAGAAAAATTGCTCAAAGACCACTGATTATGAACAACAAATTGTCATATTAGAGAAAATAATTTTTGAAAGAGGATATGATAAAGAGATTACAGATCACGCTAAAGATAGGACCAACAATACAGATAGGAACTCTTACTTATAAACTAGTGAAGAAAAAAATACAGAAGAATTGGCATGTAATAAAATCAGACGCTATCATAGGGGATAGTATTCCCCCTTTCCCTAAAATAGTATATAGAAAGGCTAAAAATATAAAAACTAGCTTGGCACCAAGTGAATTTAAAAGAAAAGGAACAACTTTGAGGGATGTAGATTTAAAAGGACATGAAGTAAGAGGCTTTTACCCTTGTTTCACTTGCTGTGCTTGTAGATATAGCACAAAGAAGAAGTCTCTTATAGGACCAAATACAGGTCAAGAATTCGTAATAAAGGATACCATAAGATGCATACAAAAACATGTATCAATGTACATGTAATCAATGTACATGTATCAATGTACATGTAATGTACATGTATCAATGTACATGTAATCTTACATACTTGGGTGAAACTACTAGGAGCCTGAGGGACAGGCTAAGAGAACACCTATGTTGTATTGAGAAAGGTAATTTAGACACACATCTATATAAGCACTTTCAAGAGATACATGATAATAACATACAACATTAGAAATACTGGGGTATCTGTAAAATAAGGCTTGATTGGAGAGGGGGGATTTTGAGAAAATACTTTTATATAAGGAAGCAGAATTAATCTATAAATGGAACACATTGTTTCCACACTGCCTGAAATCTGAGTTAGATTTATCTGCTTTTCTAATAGAATAGCTGATACATATTATCTACACCATGTGCCGTTTTCCTTTTAAAACCTATGTATACCTTCTATTCCTTAACCATTATTCGATGAATCTTGTATATAAGGTCGATATCAACAAATAAGATAATATTTATAATAGTATCTCTGTTTAGGACCCTAATCCTTATATATGTTTCCTAAGGAATACAATCTTGACTAAGACAAGTGAATTTAACATCTATCGTAACCTTTTGTACTAATATGTAATAAATTAATTTGGAGGTATGCTCTTTGAGGTATAGATTCTGAATGTGAACATAATTTTTGGTGACACTCAATGTAAACCCTGATTGTGGAAAGAAAAGGAAAGATAAGATGTTGCCAATAAAATATAACCTATCTACAACTGCTTAAAATACCATTGGATTTCTATCTGAATGTGGATACAGTCTGGAAATAATATGGAATATGAAAAGAATTATCTTTGAACATCCTTAACAATAACCATTTTAATACTACCTTAATAAACCACTATTACCTGCTGGACAATAAACGTCACAATACCATTTTAATAAGCAATAATGACCTGCTGAATTACAACCAATCAGGATGTTGTGAGGTGTATTTAAAGCTTGAATCTACAGCCAAGTACTATCTTGATAAAGCCCCTTGAGTGGGTGAAACATGTTGATGATCTGAGGCTGTTTTTGTATGCTTTTGAGAATCGAATCGTTTGGCCAAACGCAACTAAGAAAAGAGAAACTCTTTGCATTCAAACATCAGAGATTGGTGTTATTCTATCCTGTGTAAATTGTACTAAGAGCATGATTAAGTGTAAGGAATCTAGTCCAATATATCTTGGCAGGCGAACTCCTAACAGGTGGCATTTGGCGTGTGACGTCATCGTGGAAATTACCATTGAAAAATAATCACTGGAGCATGGAGGCTGCTTTTACAGCTGCTCCCAACTTTGAAAGATAGAAGATTTGCACAAAATTACGGATAACAGAGGTACTGTAAAGTATATTTTTCCTACTAGTCACGGCAGGCTGACTCCCAAGCAGGAAGGTAATATCACACATACTGAAGATATAGAGTCAAGCACTAACTACACTTTTATATTATCCACCAGCCTTATTCGGCTTATTACCAAACAAATAATAAATATTATCTTACTCTTTGAAGTACACGGCCAAGTACCTGCAGGCCAAAAGTGTACCATCCGATTTTAACTTTCTGTCTAGTTGGGAGACGTCCCAGGACTATAGTGTTCACCTTTACTATTTGGGTAGCCTCAAAGAGCTAATCTTATGTATTTCCATATAATATGCTGGAAGTTTTTGCTGATGTTTTATGTATGAAGAGTTAATCAATTTTATTTCTATATAATCTGCTAATAGCTCTTGCTGTTGTTTATATGCTATAAGAATTTAGCTTCACCATTTATATAGAAATATATCTTTTAGAATTGTTTATATTTTATTTAAAAATTAAATTGTGTATTTTTAAGTTTAACTTTTTAATTTTATTATTTGACTGGTCTGACTCCGCTATTAGCGCCTATCCACGCTGTGTTTGAATATTTACTTTTATCTTTGGGAAGTATATATTTGGAGTGGGCAGTGAGTCTGTAGTCTAGCGCCACACTTTTTTCATTTTTTTCATTAATGATAATCTAACTTCTGGAGTTTACTTAGAAATAACAATAAAGAGAAAATAAAGAGTCAACACAATAGTGAGTTATACCAGAATTCAGAATTATAGTAAAATCTATTAAAACTCTTAGATTTGCAAGAGCTTTAAATATAATTAAACAGGTGTGTTTGTTACTAACACCTTACTGAAAAATGGGCCATTATTCGACCACTTAGCTTGGGAAGAAACCGTTTATCCTTTGGAGGAGTTTATTATACAATTATTGGGAATGCCAACTAAGTATCAATTGTATATGTTTGCCTAATACTCTTGTAATTTGTTCATATAGCCACATATGCACCTTCTTTAGGTTTGTTTTTACACATTTTTCAACCAACCAGGGTCCTTTGAAAGCAGAGTACTCTGGGTCTACCTTGACCTGGTTTAAACTCTTTACACCAACCTCAAGGCATACTAAAACTCAATGAAGGCAATCAAAAGTACTGTAAGTGATTCTTTGTTAATTTCCCCAGAGTAATACAATGGTAATCCAGCCCCAATACAATAAACCCTTGCTGAGTCTGACCTAGCCCCCCCATAACTGACCTAACCATTACCTGCCCACCACCCTCAGTAACCCTAACTGTGATTGCTTTCCACTGCTGTTAATCTAGACATGGTCACCACTGCAATACCAAGAAAATATGTAAACATATAAATGCCCTCCACCTATGAAACCCCCCATCACCTACAACATCCCATTACTCATGATTATCTATCGCAAACTGCTTCTTAAAATAAAATGTATGTTTACCCCATAAATTCATTTATTTCATTATAGGGAGAGTTCATGAGCCATTACTCCTGGCATTTAACTTCTGGCCAGTAGGAGGAAGCAAAGATTCCCAAAGCTCTACTAGCACTTAATCCCTCCAACCTTTCTGGTATTCTAGCCTGATGTATAAAATGAGTGTGTCTCAATGACTCTCACACCATAAAAAACTGATTTATCAGGTAGGCATACATTTTTTCTTTCATAAGGTGGTGAGAGTCCATGAGCTATTACACCTCAGAACTAATACACAAGCTGTGGCAGGACATATTGCAATTAGAAGAATTCTCAGAATTCTAAAAAAAAAAATTGTCAGCTAAAACCCTAGGTTTCAAAATTAGGAAAGGAACAAATTTCTAAATAATTTGAGAATTTTTTACTTTATGGCCTGAAATGTGTTCAATACAGCATCAATGAAACCTCTTTGTTATAAAAAAAAAAAAAAAAAAATGTATGTAATCTCTAATCTATCAACATGAG
Source organism: Bombina bombina (assembly GCF_027579735.1). Lineage (NCBI taxonomy): Eukaryota > Metazoa > Chordata > Amphibia > Anura > Bombinatoridae > Bombina > Bombina bombina. The sequence goes on along the minus strand of NC_069499.1, from coordinate 410,008,652 downwards.
AGACTTGACATCTTGATGATTGGAGAAAGCTTGACATTTGAATCATTCAATCATTCGCAAACCGAGTTCTGTAGGGCCTGACTGGAGCATTCAGATTAATGAAGAAGACTGTATTCATTTCAAACTATGACAGGTCTATCTCTGAGAGACTCCATTGTTACACAATCTAGTAGAAAACTACTTTAAAGAAAAAACATTCCTGCAAAAGGGATAACCTACTAAATAAATATGCTTCTCATATTTCCTTCCTGGGTTGCAAAATATAGAAAAAATGTCTGTAACCAATCAAAAAACCTTAAGACTTCCTAAATTACAGCTAAGGAACTACAAGTTCCCCTTAATGATGGATATAAACTACAGCTGTAATATGATCTGAATTAAATCTCAGCTAAGTTTTTCCTTTCAAAAGAGGACAGCTCTGAAGGACCTAAAGAGAACATGATAATTATTGGTAACCTCCCCTCTTGAGAAAACCAAACACCCTGTGCTCTCCTGGAACACAGACTGAACCCTAATCCCAGAGAATGGTGTCTGCAGAAAATATATTCCAAATTGTGTGTAAAAACCCTCCTAAAAAAATTGTTTGCAAAACTATCCACTGGGAAAAAGATTGCCTCACTTAACAATCTATGAGATAGTTCAGTGAAATTTTTGCACCATTGTCGAAGAATGCAAAGTTTAAGAGGTCTCACATAGAACCTTGCAAAGGAAAAACATCTGACTTTGCAATCACGAGACCTAACACTTCCATACATTGAGCTTCAGATGGGTTGGAAATTTAGTGTAGTTTTGAGCATCTGATTGTGTCTTTGATTCCTGATCCGTTAAAGAAAGCTGCATAGCCACTGATTCTATAATAGAAAGGATACTTTTAATAAATGAGAAAGAGAACTCTTTTGAATAAATTCAACCATGTCTGAGAAGAAACAACAGTACACTGTTGGTATGCAATACCGCTGAAGGAAAAATGGAGCCTGAATCAATATGCTGTCAAGGTATAGAGCCACTGAACTACATGAGCTCTTACAGACAAGAGAGTTCTTAGAAATTTCGTATAAAATCTGGGAGCTGTAGAAAGACCAAGCAGAAAAGCAACAAACTGAAAAAGCTTGTCCTGAAAGTTGAAATAAATTGACCCTGTTGAATAAGGTGTAGAATTGTCTAGAATTGTCCAGATTGATATAATGTCAAGACCAGGTCTAAACAAATTCTTTCTTGAAAAGGAGGTAAATAACAGTCATTCTGGTCAGCACTGCCAAAGTCATGTACTTTGTATAGAATCAAATTATGTTACAATGGGACCACAAATAAGTGCATTAGTTGACTTTAGATGTTTCAAACAATTTTGAAAATCTTCACCCACAAAGTCTTCTGAGATTTGCTCAGACAAATTGTAACACCAAACAGCAGACACAACTGCTACAAAACTTGGTCAAAAAGTAGTGCATTTAGCTAAAACTAATAGCACCATCCAACACTTAAAACGTTTCCCAAAGCTCTACATTTGAATCCAGTAAAGGAAACATCCTATTAAGGGCCAGATTACAAGTGGAACACTAACAGTTACGCCCAAGCGAAAAGGGGTTTATCACATGTGTTTGCACGCATCGGGTGTAGGACTCATATTACATGTTGAAAGTAACATGAAAAATTGAGCACAATCTTGATTTAGGTTAGAACGATTACTGCTTCCTCAGAGCTCTAGTTAACTGTTTCACAAAACAAAAAGTGTTAAAAAACACATAAGAAATGCATTACAAAGTTCAGTTACACTCATAATAACACTATCTAATAACAATTATTCAAATAAATATTGCACAAAAAAGTTATAAGGGCTCAAAGATATAAGGTCTCACGTGTTAGAAAAAAAGGCTTTGACATAGATATACATTTATAATCAAGTCTAAAGATGTATATATGTAAATATGTATATACGTGTGTACATATGTATTTATGTACAGTATTTATATATGTATATATGTACACACTTATAGACATATATTTAAGTGCATTGGAGCATTTTGCAGTTAAGTAGATGAAAACATGTAACATTATATTTATGCAATATTCATTTTATTCACCCTTCCCGCTGTTAGGACATACTCTGCCATCCTAACTGTGCCAGGCTTTAGCGCCGTTAGGAAAACATGTGCGTTTTTCACATATCATCCTTATATGTTTTACTGCTTTAATACACCCATATTTCATACTGTATGAGGTTTCATACCATTGCAAGAGTATATAACTCAGGATATTCTAAAAGGGATATTTTTTAAATACTCTTAGATGTCTACTTTTGCAAATCGTATGCCATGATGGGGATAATTTTTATTCCAGGGCTGCCATAATGTGTAAAAGGCAACATAGGCCAGAAAATCAATGTGCCAAATTTTGATGTAAATCAGCATGCCCCATATTTGGTCCTGTAACTTCCCAAAACCTCATAAAATCTGTACATGGTTGTAATGTTTACTTGTTAGACATCACTGAATACAAATATGGGTGTTTTAGAGCAGTAAAACATATAATAATGATGATTAAAAACAGTCAAAGTGCAGTGTTTGTGTGAAAAATACAAACAAAAGTATGACCACTAAATTTGGTCAGGTGTTGTGACTAAGTGTCTGCAACAAAGATTAGACATAGCCCTTTTGGAATACCCTGCTTTGTCTACTTTTGCAAATGGTATGCCAAACTATATGTAAATGGTCAGGCCCCAGGTTGGGCCCTGTAACTTCCTAAATTCCTATAAAACCTGTAAATGAGGGGATATTGTTTGTTGTTTTATTGCAGTAATGTATATAATCATTTCTCAATAAAAAATATCTTAATTTCTCACACTTACTTAGATTTTTTTCATATAAAATTATAGTGTAGAAATAAATATTTGATGTTAAAAGAAAGCCCTATTTGTCCTCTAATAAAATACTGCTCCACTTGTAATATGGCCTACATTTAGAGGATGGATTAAAAGAGAAGACCATGCTTTTTTCACTCTCTGAAAATTATTTTAATAAGAGCCTCAGGAACAGGAAAAAATCTCTTGTGACTTAGCAGAAGGTATAAACATCCAATCTAGTTGTTTGGAAGCTTTTTTCATTGGATGATTTGGTCTTGAATGCATACAGTACATAAAACCTCTTTAAACAAAGAACTGAGGTGTTGAAGCTCGAACATGAAAAATATTTTGTATCCTGATCAGTAAAAAAATATCCTGATCTGCATTAAACAACACACCTTTAGAAAAAAAACAGAGGAGGCGGAGTTTGAAAACTATAAGGGCATCTTAAGGTGTTCTGATCTCTCATAATGCAGAATAACCTGATAATTTAACTTTTGGATGATTTCCGGATGTAGAACTTTTGTGCATACTTGGAGGAGGTATAGCCACAACAACTATGCAGCGTACAAACTTTTAAAACCTGAAGTACTCCCTTGTATTGAGGGTACAGAGGAAGGAAAGATTCCCATAGAGAAAGAACAGCATTAGATTGTTAGAATGCCTTCCGGAATTGCAAAGCTGAACTAGTAACAATCCTGCAAAAAAGAAAATAAATTTGTGCATACTTGGAGGAGGCATACCCCGCCACAACTACAGAGCACACAAACATTCAAATCATGGAGCAAAATCTGAAGCTATGCCTTGCATTGAGGAAACAGAGGAGCAGTATTTGGGGTTGATTTAACAAGCAGCAAATGCTGCTTTCTATGCCCGAAGTTTCAGGCTCACCTGAAACGTAAGTTAAGAAGCAGTGGTCGTAAGACCTCTGCTCCTTAACTTCTCTGCCACCTTCTAGGTAGCAGACTGCAATCATCCCGATCCGATCGAGATGATTGACACCCCCTTCTAGAGGATGTGCAGGGGCGGCAATGCAAAAGCATTTCACAAGAAATGGTTGTACAATGTTAAATGCTGACAGCGTGATAGCAGTGTTTCGGAATGTAATATTTGCCAACATTACAACAGAGAATAAAACACAGATATATGGTCCATTGATATCAACAATTATATGCAATCAATGTGCTTCTTTCATTAAAAAAAGAAGAATATATATATGGTACTATCTTTCTATTTTTAATAAACAATTCATAAGCAGTTTATCTTTCTTGTCTTACTGTGGCACACTTCAGTATGATGCACTTTACCTATTTCACAGTGGCAGATTAATTTGCCACTTCTCTGTGTGACCCTTGGTCACAGTAGTACACTTTCTCTGTTCATATCAGTGAATGTTAACTCCAGCCCTCATATGTCACTAGCAACCAGAATCAAAGGTTTTACTAATTTGAGATTAAACAGTTTTTGAGCAGTGGTCCAACCTAGACAGGGAAATACTCATACTCAGTCCTGTTAAGAGTGTACGAGGGTAGTAATGAGAAAAAAATTAAAGAATACATGAATAGATGGGATAGAATTCTGCCTAACCCTAATAATGACTCAATTAAGGCTCTAACTAAATTGGCCAAAATTAGAAAATCACATTTTAGAATCATTTACTTTGATTATATTATCCATAGGAGAGTTAAAAAATGGAGATCAGATGTTGAAAACTCTTGTAAGAAATGTTCAGAGCAGGACCCTAACATCTTACGTTTACTATAAAATTGGCTGAAATTGGGTCAATTTGGGGGAAAAACAGAATCCTTGCTCTCATTAATACTAGGGATTAACATTTATTTAACAATAGAAAATTAAATAGAGATTTAGGTTGGGGAACTTCTAATAAATTCATATATTGGACAATTATCTTAACTAGAACACTCATTTTTAATAATTGGATTGATAAACAAGTTCCATCCATTGGCACAATACAAAATATGCTCTCTAAACAAGCTATCAGGGAGGCCTATGATACCAAGTTTTATAAATCAATGGGTATTGAAGAATTTGCTGCAACTTGGAACAGTTACATAATGTTTTTGGGGCCATCCATAGAATTTGAAATTACACAAATTCTTCCAGCAATTGAATTGAAATGCTGTATATAAGAGGAGGCCTGAGGAGGGAGAGGAGGTGGGGGTGGGTGGGCGGAGTGAAGTATTCTTTTCCTTTTCCCTTCCCCACCCTGCTTTTTTTTCTCCCCTCTTTTTCCCCATGCACTTATTCTTTATAGGGACCTTGTTAGACACAGCTAGATTACCAATGCAAAAGATTCATCGTAATTCACATTTTAAGGTGATCCAATTGAGTCAAGATATACACAAAATAATGGAAAAACGTATTTAATTGATTGTACATTGAGATTATAATATGTTAAGATTTGTCTTGTGTTCACAATCTCTCAAATTTGTAGACAATTGTTTTTATATTGTAATTAATTTTTGTAAAGAAAAAGAAAATGAAAAAGAAAAAAAAAGAAACACAGCTTTCTTTGACATATTATGTTTACAATAGCTACATCAGGAACGAAAAAGGGCTAATCCCTGGAGTACCCCTAGCAAATTCCCTAAGTACCCCCAGGGCTACATCTACCACAGGATGAGAAACTAAAGGCTCTAAAGGATAATCAGCTAGATTACGAGTTTTGGCATTATGAGTGAAAAAGCATCGTTATGCTTCATAACGCTGCTTTTTCCCTAACGCTGCTATCACAAGTCTTGTAGGTATAGGTGTTACGCACACCTTTTTGGCCGTCACGCAACGTCAGTACCGCAATTTTTCAATGGAACTTCCATAGCGCCGGTATTATGAGTTTGCCTGAGAGGCCAAAAAGTGAGCGTTACACTCTATACTGACAAGATCCGTACCGCCATCTAAAGTTAGTAGTTATAAGTTTTACGTTACAAAGCTGTACCATAAAACCCATAACTAAACTGCTGCAAAGTACACTAAACACCCATAAACTACTTATTACCCCTAAACCGAGGCCCTCCCGCATCGCAAACACTATAATACATTTATTAACCCCTAATCTGCCGCTCCGGACATCACCGCCACTATTAAAATTAATTAACCCTATTCCGCCATTCCCCGACATCGTCACCACTATAATAAACCTATTAACCCCTAAACCGTCACCCTACCACATCACAAACACTATTTAAATATTATTAACCCCTAATCTGCATTCCGCCCACACCGCCCCTATAATAAACCTATTAACCACTAAACCGCAAGCCCCCACAACGAAATATAGTAAAATAAATTATTAACCACTAAACCTCTGACCTCCCACATCACTAACTCTACATAAATATATTAACCCCTAATCCTAACCCTAACGTAACCCTAACCCTAAGTCTAACCCTAACCCTAAAGTAACCCCAAGCCTAACACCCCCTAACTTAAATATAATTAAAATTAATCTAAATAAACCTTACAATTATTAACTAAAATAATTCCTTTTTAAAACTAAATACAAACTTACCTGTAAAAAAACCCTAAGCTAGCTACAAAATAACTAATAGTTATACGGCTAGATTTAGAGTTCTGCGGCCAAAGGGGTGCGTTAGCTACGCGTGCTTTTTTTCCCCCGCACCTTTTAAATACCGCTGGTATTTAGAGTTCACAGAATGGCTGGGTTTTCAGTGCGTTAGGCTCCAAAAAGGGAGCGTAGAGCATAATTTAACGCCACTGCAACTCTAAATTCCAGCGGTGCTTAAGGACGAGGCCAGCTTCAAAAACGTGCTCGTGCACGATTCCCCAATAGAAAACAATGGGCCATTTGAGCTGAAAAAAAACCTAACACCTGCAAAAAAGCAGTGTTCAGCTCCTAACGCAGCCCCATTGTTTTCTATGGGGAAACACTTCCTAAATCTGCACTTAACACCCTAACATGAACCCCGAGTCTACACACCCCTAACCTTACACTTATTAACCCCTAATCTGCTGCCCCCGCTATCGCTGACACCTGCATATTTTTTTTAACCCCTAATCTGCCGCTCTGTAAACCGCCGCTACCTACATTATCCCTGTGTACCCCTAATCTGCTGCCCCTAACACCGCCGACCCCTATATTATATTTATTAACCCCTAATCTGCCCCCCACAACGTCGCCTCCACCTGCCTACACTTATTAACCCCTAATCTGCCGAGCGGACCGCACTGCTACTATAATAAATTTATTAACCCCTAATCCGCCTCACTCCCGCCTCAATAACCCTATAATAAATAGTATTAACCCCTAATCTGCCCTCCCTAACATCGCCAACACCTAACTTCAATTATTAACCCCTAATCTGCCGACCCAATTTCGCCGCTACTGTAATAAATGGATTAACCCCTAAAGCTAAGTCTAACCCTAACACTAACACCCCCCTAAGTTAAATATAATTTTTATCTAACGAAATAAATTAACTCTTATTAAATAAATTATTCCTATTTAAAACTAAATACTTACCTGTACAATAAACCCTGATATAGCTACAATATAAATTATAATTACTGGTATATTATAGCTATTTTAGGATTAATATTTATTTTACAGGCAACTTTGTATTTATTTTAACCAGGTACAATAGCTATTAAATAGTTAATAACTATTTAATAGCTAAAATAGTTAAAATATTTACAAAATGACCTGTAAAATAAATTCTAACCTAAGTTACAATTAAACCTAACACTACACTATCAATAAATGAATTAAATACAATACCTACAATTATCTACAATTAAACCTAACACTACACTATCAATAAATGAATTAAATACAATACCTACAATTATCTACAATTAAAACTAACACTACACTATCAATAAATTAATTAAATAAAATACCTACAAATAAATACAATTAAATAAACTAACTAAAGCACAAAAAATAAAAAACAACTAAGTTACAAAAAATATTTTTTTTTTACAAACATTAGAAAAATATTACAACAATTTTAAACTAATTACACCTACTCTAAGCCCCCTAATAAAATAACAAAGCCCTCCCAAAATAAAAAAATGCCCTACCCTATTCTAAAATAAAAAAGTTCAAAGCTCTTTTACCTTACCAGCCCTGAAAAGGGCCCTTTGCGGGGCATGCCCCAAAGAATTCAGTTCTTTTGCCTGGAAAAACCCCCACATACAATACCCCCCCCCCAACATTACAACCCACCACCCACATACCCCTAATCTAACCCAAACCCCCCTTAAATAAACCTAACACTAAGCACCTGAAGATCTCCCTACCTTGTCTTCACCTCACCGGGTCCTGATCTGTCAAGAAGAGGGTCCGAAGTCTTGATCCAAGCCCATAGATAAAATAGTTAAAATAATTACAAAATGACCTGTAAAATAAATTCTAACCTAAGTTACAATTAAACCTAACACTACACTATCAATAAATGAATTAAATACAATACCTACAGTTATCTACAATTAAAACTAACACTACACTATCAATAAATTAATTAAATAAAATACCTACAAATAAATACAATTAAATAAACTAACTAAAGCACAAAAAATAAAAAACAACTAAGTTACAAAAAATAATTTTTTTTTACAAACATTAGAAAAATATTACAACAATTTTAAACTAATTACACCTACTCTAAGCCCCCTAATAAAATAACAAAGCCCTCCCAAAATAAAAAAATGCCCTACCCTATTCTAAAATAAAAAAGTTCAAAGCTCTTTTACCTTACCAGCCCTGAAAAGGGCCCTTTGCGGGGCATGCCCCAAAGAATTCAGTTCTTTTGCCTGGAAAAACCCCCACATACAATACCCCCCCCCAACATTACAACCCACCACTCACATACCCCTAATCTAACCCAAACCCCCCCTTAAATAAACCTAACACTAAGCCCCTGAAGATCTCCCTACCTTGTCTTCACCTCACCGGGTCCTGATCTGTCAAGAAGAGGGTCCGAAGTCTTGATCCAAGCCCAAGCGGGGGGCTGAAGAGTGACGTCCATCCTCGGGCTGAAGTCTGGATCCAAGCGGCGGCTGAAGAAATCCATCATCGGGCTGAAGTCGGAAGTCCATCATCGGGATGAAGTCTTCTATCAAGCAGCATCTTCAATCTTCTTTCTTCCGGAGCGGAGCCATCTTCTTCCGAGCCAATGCGGATCCATCCTCTTCTAACGACGCCTACTCGCCGAATGACGGTTCCTTTAAATGACGTCATCCAAGATGGCATCCCTCAAATTCCGATTGGCTGATAGGATTCTATCAGCCAATCGGAATTAAGGTAGGAATATTCTGATTGGCTGATGGAATCGGATCGGAACTGATAGGAACAGCCAATAGAATGCGAGCTCAATCTGATTGGCTGATCCAATCAGCCAATCGGATTGAACTTGAATCTGATTGGCTGATTCCATCAGCCAATCAGAATATTCCTACCTTAATTCCGATTGGCTGATAGAATCGGAATTCGAGGGATGCCATCTTGGATGACGTCATTTAAAGGAACCATCATTCGGCGAGTAGGCGTCGGTTGAAGAGGATGTTCCGCGTCGGCTTGGAAGAAGATGGCTCCGCTCCGCTCCGGAAGAAAGAAGATTGAAGATGCGGCTTGATAGAAGACTTCATCCCGATGATGGACTTCCGACTTCAGCCCGATGATGGAGTTCTTCAGCCGCCGCTTGGATCAAGACTTCGGACCCTCTTCTGGACCAATCGCTGAACCCGGTGAGGTGAAGACAAGGTAGGGAGATCTTCAGGGGCTTAGTGTTAGGTTTATTTAAGGGGGGTTTGGGTTAGATTAGGGGTATGTGGGTGGTGGGTTGTAATGTTGGGGGGGTATTGTATGTGTTTTTTTTACAGGCAAAAGAGCTGAATTCTTTGGGGCATGCCCCGCAAAGGGCCCTTTTCAGGGCTGGTAAGGTAAAAGAGCTTTGAACTTTTTAAATTTAGAATAGGGTAGGGCATTTTTTTTATTTTGGGTGGCTTTGTTATTTTATTAGGGGGCTTAGAGTAGGTGTAATTAGTTTAAAATTGTGGTAATATTTTTCTAATGTTTGTAAATATTTTTTTATTTTTTGTAACTTAGTTCTTTTTTATTTTTTGTACTTTAGTTAGTTTATTTAATTGTATTTATTTGTAGGTATTTTATTTAATTAATTTATTGATAGTGTAGTGTTAGTTTTAATTGTAGATAACTGTAGGTATTGTATTTAATTGTAGCTGTATTAGGGTTTATTTTACAGGTAAGTATTTAGCTTTAAATAAGAATAATTTATTTAATAAGAGTTAATTTATTTTGTTAGAATAAAATTATATTTAACTTAGGGGGGTGTTAGGGTTAGGGTTAGAATTAGCTTTAGGGGTTAAAAAATTTATTAGAGTAGCGGTGAGCTCCAGTCGGCAGATTAGGGGTTAATACTTGAAGTTAGGTGTCGGCGATGTTAGGGAGGTCAGATTAGGGGTTAATACTATTTATTATAGGGTTATTGAGGCGGGAGTGAGGCGGATTAGGGGTTAATAACTTTATTATAGTAGCGGTGCGGTCCGCTCAGCAGATTAGGGGTTAATAAGTGTAGGCAGGTGGAGGCGACGGTGAGGGGGCAGATTAGGGGTTAATAAATATAATATAGGGGTTGGCGGTGTTAGGGGCAGCAGATTAGGGGTTCATAGGGATAACGTAGGTGGCAGCGGCGTGCGGTCGGCAGATTAGAGGTTAAAAAATTTTAATAGAGTGGCGGCGATGTGGGGGGACCTCGGTTTAGGAGTACATAGGTAGTTTATGGGTGTTAGTGTACTTTAGAGCACAGTAGTTAAGAGCTTTATAAACCGGCGTTAGCCCAGAAAGCTCTTAACTACTGACTTTTTTCTGCGGCTGGAGTTTTGTCGTTAGATTTCTAACGCTCACTTCAGCCACGACTCTAAATACCGGCATTAGAAAGATCCCATTGAAAAGATAGGATACGCAATTGACGTAAGGGGATCTGCGGTATGGAAAAGTCGCGGCTGGAAAGTGAGCGTTAGACCCTTTAATGACTGGCTCCAAATACCAGAGGGCGGTGAAAACCAGCGTTAGGAGCCTCTAACGCTGGTTTTGACGGCTACCGCCCAACTCTAAATCTAGGCCATATTGTAGCTATCTTAGGTTTTATTTTAATTTCACAGGTACGTTTGTATTTTAACTAGGTAGACTAGTTAGTAAATAGTTATTAACTATTTACTAGATACCTAGTTAAAATAAATACAAATAAAAAGAGAGAAGCGCTCAACCTGAGAACTAACAATAGAATGATAGCTTGTTCTATGGCTAGTTACCACCCAAGAAGCAGCCTCTTTTTGCTCAACATTTTCCTTTCACAGAGAAGAACTTTCCTAAAGCATATCAGTCTGATCCTGATTTCACAGTACAGTCCAGCCCCGGGCCGAAATACCAGGCAATCCCTCTCTGAACGAGAGAAGCAGCAAAACCTTAGACATACGTTTCGGCCTATTGTGGGTCTCGTCAGTGAGGTGCAGCCATATCCCTCTAGGCACACTGAGCAATGGGTCCACATCTGGATTCCCACAACACATATAGGGAGACTTCCCTAAGTGTCATAATTTGCATAAATAAAAAGAGAGAAGCACTCAACCTGAGAACAAACAATAGCATGATAGCTTGTTCTATGGCTAGTTACCACCCAAGAAGCAGCTTCTTTTTGCTCAACATGTGCCTTTCACAGAGAAGAACTTTCTGAAAGCATATCAGTCTGATCCTGAGAAACAGCAAAACCCCAGATGTACATTTTGGCCTATTGTGGGCCTCGTCAGTGAGGTGCAGCAATATTCCTCTAGGCACACTGAGCAACGGGTCCATGTCTGGATTCCCACATCACACATAGAGAGTCTTCCCTAAGTGTCATAATTTGCATAAATAAAAAGAGAGAAGCGCTAAACCTGAGAATGAACAATAGCATGATAGCTTGTTCTATGGCTAGTTACCACCCAAGAAGCAGTCTATTTTTGCTCAACATGTGCCTTTCACAGAGAAGAACTTTCCTGAAGCATATAAGTCTGAAAGGCACATGTTGAGCAAAAAGAGGCTGCTTCTTTTGTGGTAACTAGCCATAGAACAAGCTATTATGCTATTGTTCGTTCCCAGGTTGAAAGTTTCTCTCTTTTTATTTATGCAAATTATGACACTTTGGGAAGTCTCCCTAAGTGTGATGCGGGAATCCAAACCCGTTGCTCAGTGTGCCTAGAGAGATATGGCTGCACCTCACTGACGAGGCCCACAATAGGCCGAAATGTACGTCTGGGGTTTTGCTGTTTCTCTCGTTCAGATAGGGATTGTCTGGTATTTCGGGGCTGGACTGTACTGTGAAGTCAGGATCAGACTGATATTCTGCTGGAACATTTTTCTCTATGCTATTGTTTGTTCCCAGGTTGAGCGTTTCTCTCTTTTTATTTATGTAAAATAAATACAAAGTTACCTATAAAATAAAACCTAACCTGCCTTACACTAAAAACTAACATTACAATAAATTAAATTATTAAAATACTATTTTCTAACTTACAAAAAAATAAACACTAAATTACAAAAAATAAAAAATAAAACTATTAAAAATAAAAACGAATTACTCCGAATCTAATAGCCCTATCAAAATAAAAAATCCCCCCCCCAAAATAACCCCCCCCTAGCCTACACTAAACTGCCAATGGCCCTTAAAAGCTCTTTTACCTGTAAAAAAATACAAACACCCCAACAGTAAAACCCACCACCCACCCAACCAAACCCCCAAATAAAAACCTATCTAAATAAATCTAAGCTAAAAATTGCACTGAAAAGCGCATTTGGATGGGCATTGCCCTTAAAAGGGCATTTAGCTCTTTTACATTGCCCAAAACCATAACCTAAAAAAAAAACACCCAAAAAACCCTTAAAGAAACCTAGCACTAACTCCCAACGATCCACTTATAGTTATCGAAGTCCGGACATCCATCCTCATCCAAGCGGCAAGAAGTCTTCATCCAGGAGGCCTCTTCGATCTTCATCCAGCCAGCAAAGTCCTCATGCAAGTGGAAAGAAGTCTTCATCCAGACGCCATCTTCTATCTTCATCCATCCGGCTCGGACCGGGTCCATCTTCAAGACATCCGGTGTTGAGCATCCTCTTCTTACGGTCATCGCCATCAACTGAAGGTTACCTTTAAGTGATGTCGTCCAAGATGTGTCCCTTGAAATCCTATTGGCTGAAAGATTTCTATCAGCCAATAGGAATTAAAGGTGAAAAAATCCTATTGGCTGTTGCAATCAGAGAACACAATGAGAGCTCAAAAAAAGCTTTTTTTATTATTTTTTTTAATTGTAGGATCACCATTACCCCCAAACCTCCCTGATCCCCCCCAAACAGCTATCTAAGCCTCCCCCTCTACCTATTTGATGCCATATTAGGTACTGGCTGTCTGCCAGTACCCAGTTTGCTGCAGATTAGACAAAAAAATAAAAAAAAAATTAAATACCCATTTTTTCTGTAGTGTAGCTGCCCCTATCAATACCCGCCCCTCCTCCCTCTTTCCCCCTCAATGACGCAGTTTTTTGTTTTTGTTTTTTTAATCCCCTGTAGAACGGCGTAGCGGTCCCACCCGCTTGCGCCCTCCTACCGCCCCTACAGCGATGGGCCCTCCTTAAAATCAACAAGTGGCACTACCGCTGTCCGATGCAGAGAGGGCCACAGAGTGAGTACATCGCATGTCCTAAAGAGCATAACAACTAGCATCGTACAGCACGGGTCGTTAAAGGGTTAAAATGTTGTAAAGGTTTAAAGATGTGAGATCTCAAGTGTTAGAGAAAAAGGGCATGCAAAGGGCTTTAAAACAGAAATTCATACATATGCATGCCTACATATGTACATGTGTGTGTATGTATGTATGTATATATACATATATATATATATATATATATATATATATATATATATATATATATATATATATATATATATATATATATATATATATATATATATATATGCAAAAAAGGAGAATATCACCACGACCAAAACTAAAACAACTTCTTTATTCAAAAAATATTTAAAAATGAATAAGGACAGCAGTATCCTTACAATAGGTTAGTTGGAGTAGAGCAAAAATAGGCTTACGCATTTCAGCATGAAGCCGTAATCATAGCCTAGTATCTTGCTGACACCTGAACATTTAAAAAGCACACTCTGTTAGCTGATTGGGTATCAATGTTACTCCTCCTTAACCCCTGATTAACCATGCCATACATAGTGAGAAAGATGATGTGCTAGTTAAATCACATTTAATAGCTATATTAGTCTATTTCATCACACCTCCTTATATATGTGTATGTAACCTTAAACATATATCTGCAGAGTTAACTAAACACCTAGGGGTGAAAATGTAAGTATATAGCTTAGCAGACTGATATACCGACTGAAGTTACAGATCATTTAGTGTGTAAATTGGATTAATTCTTGTTGTCAATGCTGTTATATAGTACTACATGGAATAGGATCCCTATCTAACAAACAGTCACTATCAATGATGGAAACTGTTCCTTAATAGACTGTTGATAGTATATAAAGGATAAAAAACTCCATTGATCCCTGTATAAGCAGAGAACACAGCCCATGCCAAAAATCAAAAACATTAATGTGTAAATTGTAATTCTTTGTTCTAATGTTCCTTATGCTAGAACAATGTACAGGAAGAAATTGGATTTGACCACTTACTGGGTTGTATCTACTCCCAGTTCAGGCCCTCTGGATGTCTGGTCTTCAGTCTGAACATCCAGAAGGCCTCCCTCTTGGCCAGTAACTTGTCCACATCCCCCCTCTTTTGGGGGGTCTGACTCTCTCTATAGCACACCAACGCAATGAATTGATATTACCATTATGCTTGTGTTTAAAGTGCCAGACCAGAGGGGTATTGGATTTACCCCTAGAAATGGTGGACAAGTGCTCACGTATTCTGGACTTGATGTCCCTAGAGGTGAGACCTATGTATTGCACCCCACAGATGTTGCAATACAAGAGGTAAATAACCTCCATAAACATGCAGTTTAGACAGGATAGTATTCTGAATGTTTCTCCAGTAATGTTTGAGGTAAAGAACTTGGTCTTATTAAGATATTCACACGGTTTGCATTTATGGTGGCCACAAGGGTACATGCCTAAATTGGTTAGCCATGATGAAGGTCTGTCTGGCTCTGTTTTCAGGAGAGTAGGTGACAGCATGTTTCCCAAAGTTGGGCATTTTTTGGAGCTGCACCTAACCCCTGTCTTGACCAGATCCACAAGTTTATCATCTGCCTCCAAGATGTGAAAATGTTTGCTAATTATTTTCACAATTTCAGTAAACTGTTTGGTATAGTTAGTGGTGAAATTCACCACTCTGAATGGCTCTTCAATTTTACTTTTTTCTTCCAATAAGGAAGATCTTTGTAAACCATCAACTTTTCCTTTGGCTGTTCTTATAACTTTATTTGTGTAGCCTCTCTCTTTGAATCTGTTTTCTAATTCTCTTGCCTCATAGGAGAAGTCACCCTCAAGTGTGCAGTTTCTCTTGAGGTGTATAAATTCACCCTTAGCAACTGCACTTGTTGTATGCTTAGGATGGCAACTTCTTCCATGTAGCAATGAATTGCCCGATATAGGCTTCCTATAGATTTTAGTTATAACAGGTTCACCAGTATTCCCTTTCAAGGTAATGTTCAAAAAGTTAATGGACTTGTAATTGGTCTCATAAGTAAAGCTAAGTCCCACTACATTCTGATTCAAGAGTTGGACAAAATTCTTGATGCTTTCTGCCCTCCCCTTCCAAATGAAGAGGAGGTCATCGATATATCTTCCATAAAGGAAGATATCTTCTTGATAGATATTTCTATCTCCAAAGATGTGGAACTGCTCCCACCAACCTAAAAACAGGTTGGCGTAAGAGGGGGCAAATTTGGCCCCCATAGCTGTTCCACACCTCTGGAGATAGAAAGTATCCAAAAATTGAAAAAAATTGTGGGTCAGTAGGAACCTAGTGACTCTCACCACAAATTTCTGAAAACAGGTTGAATACTCCGAGTGGTATTTCAAATAGTATTCTATAGCCTTGATACCTTCATCATGTGGGATGGAGGAATAGAGTGCCATTGCATCAACAGTGACCCAACAAAATTCCTCCTGCCATGTAATTTCCTTCATTAAGTTAAGTACAGACTTGGTATCTTTAATATAGGATGGCAAAGATTTGACAAATGGATTAAGTATCAAGTCCAACCACTCTGATAGATGCTCAAAGATAGAGCCAATCCCGCTAACAATCGGGCGACCTTGGACGTTGTCCAATGTCTTATGCACCTTTGGAAGATGGTGGAACAGGGGTGTCTTAGGATGTTCTACATAAAGACTTTGAGCTGTAATAGAGTCAATACACCCCTGTTCCACACCATCATCCAATAGATGACTAAACTCCTTAGCAAATTGTTTAGTGGGGTCCCTGTTCAATGGTGTGTAGTTTTCTGTGTTAGTAAGCTGTCTAATTGCCTCTGCAACATACATGGACCTGTCCATAACAACCACTGTGCCACCCTTATCGGCATTCTTGATCACCTGGTCCCTGTTCTGTTGTAGGGACTTAATTGCCTGTTTCTCTCTTGCTGATACATTAGATCTTATATGCTGACCCTTTAGTTTAAGATTAATAAGATCTTTCTCTACCCTTGCATGGAAAGTTTCCACAATTTCCCCCCTTGATTGTATTGGGTAGAAATTTGATGGAGGTTTCATTGATACACTTTTAGTAATGTTCCCTTCTTCAGATAAAGAATCTGTAGTTAAATTTTCTAATGTCATAACATCACACTCTTCCTGGAATGTCAGTCTATTGGAGTCAATATGTGTGTTATAATTACAATTAGGTACATCTATAGTGTTGTTTGCTTTTTGTTCTGAGAAATGTTTCTTAAGGGTAATATTTCTGACCAGCCTGTTGACATCTATCATGGTCTGAAAAATATCAAAGTCAGCAGAGGGTGCAAAAGACAGGCCATAACTTAGAATTTTTATTTGTTCATCATTAAGCTTAATACTCAATAGATTAATAACATTGCCTATTTGTATTTGGTCCCCATTTTTTGCCCCCTCAACGGGTACCTGTCTTTTGCCTTGTTCTGTATTTCTGGTACTGCTGATAGAGCTGTATCCCTGGGAAAAACCTGTTCTATATCAGAAACATATGACCCCTGTGAAGAGGATGCCAGTGGAGTGTATTTAGTTCCCACTGTTTTGTTATGTTGTGACCTGGGTTCTTTAGGCCTGACTACCGGTTGTTCTGAGGATACTATGGTGTTTGTATTCTTCAGTATTCCTGTAATAGTTGTGTGTTGTTCCTCACTACCTGATGACCTGTCCTCAGAGGAAAAGTCAGGTTTACTATCTGTAAAAGAAACTGACTTGCCTGGTGCTTTATTGGCCTGTGTTTTTCTGTTTTTGTTTTTGTTTTTATTTTTAGTTTTATTGGGATAATTAATCTTTTGCCTGTAGCTGGCTCTCTGTTTTCTATTCCAGATATAGACTGTCTTAGCATCATAATCTGCTTTGTCTCTAAGATACTTTGTATGTTTATTCTCCATGACTACTCTTTTGTTTGTTTTATAGCAAACAGTTTACTGAAATTGTGAAAATATTTAACAAACATTTTCACATCTTGGAGGCAGATGATAAATGTATGGATCTGGTCAAGACAGGGGTTAGGTGCAGCTCCAAAAAATGCCCAACTTTGGGAAACATGCTGTCACCTACTCTCCTGAAAACAGAGCCAGACAGACCTTCATCATGGCTAACCAATTTAGGCATGTACCCTTGTTGCCACCATAAATGCAAACCGTGTGAATATCTGAATAAGACCAAGTTCTTTACCTCACACATTACTGGAGAAACATTCAGAATACTATCCTGTCTAAACTGCATGTCTATGGAGGTTATTTACCTCTTGTATTGCAACATTTGTGGGGTGCAATGTTCAGACTGAAGACCAGGCATCCAGAGGGCCTGAACTCAAGATATGATTTGATTAATTACTGGGAGTAGATACAACCCAGTAAGTGGTCAAATCTAATTTCTTCCTGTACATTGTTCTAGCATAAGGAACATTAGAACAAAGAATTACAATTTACACATTAATGTTTTTGATTTTTGGCATGGGCTGTGTTCTCTGCTTATACAGGGATCAATGGAGTTTTTTTTTATCCTTTATATACTATCAACAGTCTATTAAAGGGACAGTACACTGTAAAATTGTTTTTCCATTAATGTATTTTAAATGACTTGTTATACCAACTGCAGAGTATAAAATATTTGAGAAATTCCATTTTCATGCTTATTTGAGTATATGAAGTAGCTGATTTTGTGCTTTGAAACCACAGCCTATTACAATGGGTTGAACTTAAAGGTGATATCAGATCTCATTATGTTCTAAGTTTGTGTAAACAGACTTGCTTCCTTATCTTTTATTTGGCTGGAACACCAAAGCTCAATACATAGAGAACAATGGAAAATGATCATTTTATTACTTAACTATCCTGCCCCCCACTGAGAGTGTAATCTCTTCTGCTGGCTGTGTATACTTAGGCTATTCAATAGCCTATACTACAGTATTAATTTGTTCAGTGTAGGTGGCAATACCACAGGCTAAATCAGCTATTTCAAATGCTGAAATAGGAGTAAAGGAGCTACTTGTAACCAATTTAATACACTCTAGCAGGTTAAAAGGATCATTGGGAATAATTTAAAGGGGAGAAATTTTTTGGGTGAACTGTCCCTTTAAGGAACAGTTTTCATCATTGATAGTGACTATTTGTTAGATAGGGATCCTATTCCATTTAGTACTATATAACAGCATTGACAACAATAATTAATCCAATTTACACACTAAATGATCTGTAATGTCAGTCGGTATATCAGTCTGCTAAGCTATATACTTACATTTTCACATATATAAGGAGGTGTGATGAAATAGACTAATATAGCTATTAAATGTGATTTAACTAGCACATCATCTTTCTCACTATGTATGGCATGGTTAATCAGGGGTTAAGGAGGAGTAACATTGATACCCAATCAGCTAACAGAGTGTGCTTTTTAAATGTTCAGGTGTCAGCAAGATACTAGGCTATGATTACAGCTTCATGCTGAAACGTGTAAGCCTATTTTTGCTCTACTCCAACTAACCTATTGTAAGGATACTGCTGTCCTTATTCATTTTTAAATATTTTTTGAATAAAGAAGTTGTTTTAGTTTTGGTCGTGGTGATATTCTCCTTTTTTGCATTTACAATTTGCCGTTCTTTCACCATGCCGAACTGTTGTGCCTAACTAGCCGTACAAGGATTGGATGTCGAATACACACCCCTGTTTGTGACATCACGGGACGGCCGCATAGTGGAATTGAAGGGACCGACCGGCTGAGGCGAGCGTATGGAATAGGAGTGGAACAAGGTTCCCGAAAATCTCCAGGTTTACCCGCTTGAATATACCTAGAAGGAAGAAACAGCCGAGGCCAAAGGATACACACCGTTTACTGCCGAAGGAGGTATGTGAGGTGGCCCCACCGCGGCTAATAGCATATTACGGTGTACTCTCTCCATTAACAGTCACCAAGTATTGGGCTAAAGGCTTATGTTATGTGGTAGCTTGTCGAATTGCAAGTTTATTTAGCGTTTCATAACGCCCAGATACTCTACAGACATTTGCAGTTTGTGACACAGAATCTACAGACACTTGCAGTTTGTGAAATGGAGTTATACACTTTTGAATGGGGCTAGTGTTTTGACGACTTGTTGTTTCCTTTCTTCACTCTCACTGAGGACTGTTTGATAAATATTTTTGGTAGTTACCCCCTTGTTCTCCCTTTACATATTCTCTCTCTCTCTCTCTCTCTCTCTCTCTCTCTCTCTCTCTCTCTCTCTCTCTCTCTCTCTCTCTCTCTCTCTCTCTCCCTCTATATATATATATATATATATATATATATATATATATATATATATATATATATATATATGTACAGGCCTTTTTTTGTGGGGGTTACTAACTGGAACTGAGTACCCCCTACCTCTGCAAATTCATAAGCGGTAATATTTGTAATCATCATGTAAATACTTTTCACAAGAGGAGCTGCAAAATACATCAAACATTGTAAATAAGCTTGTTCCTTTGATGTTCTCAAAGTTGCTAAGCAGAATATATCAATCAATAATCAAAGAGTACCGGCACCTTTTTTTGAGTAACGGCCCCTTTTCTTTTTAAATAAGCACGGTATATATATATATATGTTTATACGTTTGTACATATGTATCTATGTATTTATAAGTTTATGTATTTATATGTGTATATATGTATTTACAGACATATAATCACATATAAAAACATAAATGCATATGTACACACATATAGACAGTGCATTTGGGCCCTTTGTAGTCAAGTAGCTGAAAACAAGTAAAATCATATTTATGCAATATTCATATTTAATAAAGTTTTTAATTGTGTTTGTACTGTAAATGTTTCACATTCTAATGTTCTTCACATAGGGAAATATGTTCTAAGTATTTATCCGTTTCTCTGGTTTAACTATCTATAGATATGTGTTTGAGTAAAAATAATATTTTTGTTTATTCTTTAAACTAATGACATAATTTCTCACAAAGTAAAAATAAAAATATTGTAATTTAGAGCATTTATTATATTATAATATATTATATACATCTGCTGTGGTCAACACTATCATTTTGCAATAGGTATAGATAAAAACAGTGCTAGTAGTACCTCAAAAGTAGTTGGAATAAAAAAACCTATTGACTTTGCCAAAATAGTTGAAAAGTAAAGTATTGAGTGAGGAAAAGAAGGGTTTAATTCTGGCGTTACTGGCAGAGGGATAAAGTTAGTGTCAGGTTGCTTCCATCCTTAACATGTCAAAGAGGGTGGTTCATGAGAATACTGTCAAGCAGCAGACATTGGGGAAGACATAGCTACAACCCGGCCTGGGATGACCGCCAACTCATTCGAATATCACTCAACAACCATAGGATTACCTCAAGTGACATACTAAAAGAATGTCAAATGGCAGCTGGGGTGAAATGTATGGCAATGTAATGATCCATTCATATTAATCTTTTCTTTAAACTAAATATGTTAATGTTTCACAAGGGGAAGCAGCGCCTGTACAAAAGGTTACCCCTGTGAAGTTATTATATGCCCATTTGTGATTATGCATGAGATGTAGAATCATATTAATTGACAGAGGGGCAATATGGTTAGTTAATACTAGTAACATTAACTTATACTAATGTGTTGTATGTGTACACACAGAGTAGCAGAGGAAGCACGCTTAAGGTGTTGGTATAATGCAGCAGAACAGCGTACAGATAACAAAAGCCTTTAGGAATATTAATGAATATGCAGTTCAGTGGCAGTATAACAAATAGCACAAGCGGAGATAGAGATATGGTTAAATCAAACCTTTGTCCGATTTGTATCCGGCCTCTGTAAGCAGGAGGACTGGAGCCACAGAGTCAGAGGAAGAAGCGGCGGGCAATAGCTGATGACGTAACCGCACTAGGCAACTGCGGTCTCAGCTGTCAGCATGGAAATAGATCACTGACACGGAGCTTGGATTTCCCTGCTAGCGAGCAGGAACGGTGGATTCCGATAGAGGAATACTTCAAGGAGGATTGACACATGTAAGTAGAAAGTAATTACTGAGGCAAGCATATGAGAGGTTCAGTGAACTGAAGAAACTCAATCAACCAGCAATGTAGCTAGGGAGGAGTTAGAATATATAGCTGGTTGATTAAGGGGGTAGGTCCGTATAGTTTTAACCCTTACAGAGCCCCCCACATAAGGAACCACAGCGAGGTTCAAGGTCTGGGTCGATCAGGGCAACGCCTGTGGAACAGAGAGACCAGTCTAGGTGCCGACAGGTTGGAAGCAGGTTCCCACGTATCATCCTGATGGTCAAATCCTTTCCAATGAACCAAATAGAACAAAACACCTCTCCTGTAACGAGAGTCCAGAATACTGTGTACCTCGTACTGCTCATCTGGATCAGGAATGACAAGAGTGTCCGGAGTAGCAGAACCAGTAGGAGGTGAGGTACAGAGTTTGACCAAAGAGATGTGAAACGTCGGGTGTATCCGAAAAGTGTAGGGCAGCTGTAGGGTAACAGTGACTGGATTCGGGATCCTCAGAATCCAATAAGGACCAACATAGAGCTTGCCTAGTTTCCTACATGGGTAGGGAATCTTAAGGTTTTTTGTGGAAAGCCAGACGTACTGCCCGACAGATTATGGAGCAATAGGACGATGGCGAAGGTTATAAAACCTCTGTTGTGAGGCCTGAGCATGCAGTATATTATCCCGAACTGTAGAGAAAGCAGCTGAGATGTCATTCATAAGATCGTTAACCTGAGGACAGGGTGTCTCGACTCTGGGTAGGAGAGTAAACGGTGGGTGAAGGCCATAGTTCACAAAAAATGGACTATATCCAGTGGTGGAACTCTTGGAGTTGTTATGTGCAAACTCAGCCAAGGGTAGAAAAGTAGCCCATGAATCCTGTTGATGGGAGCAGTAACAACGCAGGTATTGCTCCAGCCACTGATTTACTCTCTCAGTTTGCCCGTTCGTCTGGGGGTGGTATGAGGTGCTGAGTTTCTGTTCGATATGAAGAGCTTTACAAAGACTTCGCCAGAATCTGGACGTGAACTGAGATCCGCGGTCACTAAGGAACACCTTGGGAACACCATGTAATCGAATAACATTCTGGAGGATCAGATCAGAGGTTTGTTTCGAGGTAGGTAAAGATGCAGAAGGAATAAAATGAGCCATCTTCGAAAAGAGGTCCACGACTACAAGAATAGTCGTAAAACCATTTGACAGTGGAAGATCCACTATAAAATCCATTGAGATAACCTCCCATGGAGTATGGGGAGCAGGGAATGGTTGTAGAAGCCCAACTGGAAGCTGCGTGGAATGTTTAGATGTTGCACATGTGGTGCAATGGGAAAGGAAATCTTTTAAATCACGGTGCATGGAAGGCCACCAGTAAGAACGTTTAAGGAGTTCCAAAGTTTTTTCCCTGCCCATGTGTCCTGCGAGGGGTGAGTCATGCACAGTTTTGAGAATGGTAGGTCTGAATGATGGAGGTATATATAATTTGTCATCCCTATAGAACAGACCATCTGATTTCCTGATGATGTCTGATAGAGGTTTAGAGGTATCGGTGCGTATCGCTTTTCTGAATTCGGAACTGACTTCTGTGAGCAGACCCAAAAAACAGTGTTTAGGAATTATGGTGGTTGGTAAGTTTTCTGGGACTATTTTTTGTCCTTGTCTGGAAAGGGCATCAGCTTTACCGTTTTTGGTACCGGGTCTGTAGGTGATGACAAACTGAAAACGTGAGAAATATAAGCTCCAACGGAGTTGCCTAGAAGATAGAGTGCGGTTGGATTGTAAATATTGGAGATTTTTGTGGTCTGTGTATATGACAGTGGGATGAGTAGAGCCCTCAAGCAAATGTCGCCAGTGGTCAAAGGAACTCTTGATTGCGAGCAACTCCTTCTCCCCGACCGGATAATTCAATTCTGCTGGCTGCATGAGTCTTGAGAAGTATGCCACGGGATGTAGGGGGTCTTTAAAGGACTTCCTCTGTGAGAGTATCCCAGCAATGGCAAAATCAGAAGCATCCACCTCTAATATGAACTGTTTGTCCATATCCGGATATTGTAAGATAGGAGCAGTGGTGAATTTCGTTTTCAGGAGATCAAACAAGTTTTGAGCTTCGGTTGTCCATTTGAAGGTTTGATTCAGTTTGGTAAGATCAGTTAGAGGTTTAGTGATAGCTGCAAACCCAGGAATGAATTTCCTGTAGAAATTAGAAAAACCTAAGAAGCGCTGTACTTCTTTCTTAGTGTGAGGCTCAGGCCAATTCAGGATGGCTTGTACCTTATCATTTTGCATCTTAATGCCTAGAGGGGATATTACATATCCTAAGAATGCTATCTCAGTGGACTCAAAAATACATTTTTCGAGTTTGGCATATAGGTTATTTTTTCTTAACCTGGTAAGGACCTCCTTTACATGCTGTCTATGCTGTTCAAGGTTTTGAGAATAAATTAAGATGTCATCAAGATAAACGACAATGAAAACATCCAAGATATCCCTGAAAAGGTCATTAATAAGACACTGAAATGTAGCTGGAGCATTGCAGAGTCCGAATGGCATCACTGTATACTCAAACAGAACGTATCTGGTCCAGAATGCAGTGAGCCATTCGTCTCCAGCCCTCATTCGTATTAGATTGTAGGCGCCCCGGAGATCCAATTTCGTGAATACGGTAGCGCCCCTCAATCTTTCTATTAATTCAGGGATGAGGGGGAGAGGATACCTGTTCTTTCATGTGCGTTTATTAAGCTCCCTATAATCAATAATGGGCCTTAAAGACCCATCTTTGTTAGTCACAAAAAATATGCCAGCCCCTGCGGGTGACATACTGGGTCTAATGAACCCTTTCCTAAGATTCTCATCTATATAAGCCTTGAGATGTTCCAATTCAGGCTTGGAAAGAGGGTATATGTGACCAAAAGGGATTGAAACCCCTGGGAGTAAATCAATCGGGCAATCATAGGCCCTATGTGGCGGTAGAGATTCTGCATCTTTTTTGTTAAAAACATCAGAAAACTCAGAGTAGTGTGGGGGTAGATTGGAGTCATTCTATTGTAAGAGTGTGAGGTTGTCATTATTCTGGCCCTTAAGATGACAAGTAGGGAAAGTAAGGCTACGATCCACCCAGTTTATGTGTGGTTTATGTGATGCAAGCCAGTCTATACCAAGTATAATATTGAACATAGGTGAAGAAATTATATCGAAAGAGAGAGAGAATCAGTTGAATGTGTGTTGAATATTACCTGGAGGGGAATGGTTTGATGTGTGACTGGCCCAGACGATAATAAAGAACAATCAATGACCTTGACTGAGACCGGATTATGCTTAGACAAAACTGGAATTTTATTTTTATTCACAAAACCAAGGTCAACAAAATTCCTACAAGATCCAGTATCTACTATGGCTTCAGTAGTGATCCTGGAGTGGTCCCACTGCAAGATAAGAGGGATGGTTATATAAGTAGTGTTAATAGTTTTAGTAAGTAGGCTTACTGAGGAGTGTAAACACCTACCCTTCTTAGTCTTCAGTAAGACTGGGCAGTCTTTAACTTCATGTGAAGGAGAGGCACAGTACATACAAAGGCACATTTGTTTTCTCCTGGATCTCTCCTGGGGAGTCAAAGGTCCCTTTAAGACTCCTATATCCATGGGTTGTGGATGTTCTTTAGTAGACTATGAAGGGGTTGGAACATAAGCTTTTGATGTACTAGCCCGCTCCAATCGCCTTTCCCTTAGACGTCTGTCTATATTGATGGTAAGGGTGAAAAAGTCCTCTAGAGTGTCAGGAATTCCTGTGCGTGATAATTCGTCTTTGATTTCATCCGTTAAGCCCAATCTGAACTGAGTCTTTAGTGAGACTTCATTCCATTCTGAGTCTCTAGCAAATATTTTAAATTGGGTAATGTTGGTCTCCACAGGATTTTTCCTCTGTTTCAGAGATCTTAATGCGTTTTCTGCAGACATCTGCCTGAATGGATCATCATATAAGGCAGACATCTGAGTGAAAAAAGCAGTAAGAGATCCTAGAATAGAATCCTCTCGCTCATAAAATGTATCTGCCCAGGCCCTAGGTTCCCCTCTAAGATAGGAAATTACTGTAAGTACTCTAGATCTCTCTGATGGATAGGTCCTGGGTTTCATCTCAAATAAGAGCATACAGGAGTTTTTAAATTCCCTAAACTGGGTACGGTCTCCTGAGAATTTCTCCGGAGGGGAAACCAAGGGCTCTGGGTGTATTTCAGAGGAGGGAGGTTTAGGGGCTAGGACTTCCCTTAAATAACCTTTCAAAGCTTGGTTTTCAATCTGCAGTTCATGGAATGAATTGGATAGAACATCCATTCTGTCAGATAATGCTTGTATCCTGTTACAAACAGTTTCTTGATCCATAGTCACCACTTAACTAGGAAAGCAAACAATAAAATAAGAACAATCTTATGTAAGCAACACAAGGTCTTATTTTCATTTATGGCTGGTTGATTATGTAATGATCCATTCATATGAATCTTTTCTTTAAACTAAATATGTTAATGTTTCACAAGGGGAACCAGCGCCTGTACAAAAGGTTACCCCTGTGAAGTTATTATATGCCCATTTGTGATTATGCATGAGATGTAGAATCATATTAATTCACAGAGTGGCAATATGGTTAGTTAATACTAGTAACATTAACTTATACTAATGTGTTGTATGTGTACACACAGAGTAGCAGAGGAAGCACGCTTAAGGTGTTGGTATAATGCAGCAGAACAGCGTACAGATAACAAAAGCCTTTAGGAATATTAATGAATATGCAGTTCAGTGGCAGTATAACAAATAGCACAAGTGGAGATAGAGATATGGTTAAATCAAACCTTTGTCCAATTTGTATCCGGCGTCTGTAAGCAGGAGGACTGGAGCCACAGAGTCAGAGGAAGAAGCGGCGGGCAATAGCTGATGACGTAACCGCACTAGGCAACTGCGGTCTCAGCTGTCAGCATGGAAATAGATCACTGACACGGAGCTTGGATTTCCCTGCTAGCGAGCAGGAACGGTGGATTCCGATAGAGGAATACTTCAAGGAGGATTGACACATGTAAGTAGAAAGTAATTACTGAGGCAAGCGTATGAGAGGTTCAGTGAACTGAAGAAACTCAATCAACCAGCAATGTAGCTAGGGAGGAGTTAGAATATATAGCTGGTTGATTAAGGGGGTAGGTCCGTATAGTTTTAACCCTTACAGGCAAGGACAGTTTGAAACAGACTCCTAGGGGCTCAGGTGAAGTCCTGCTAGAAGAAAGCCCTTCATCATGAGAAACAAATAAGAGCAAAGCTGGAGTTTGCAAAATACCATAAGTAAGACCGTAGAGGACTGGCATAAGGTCATCTTCTCTGATGAGTCAGATTTTCAACTTTGCCCAGTACCTGATCATCTAATGGTTAGACGAAGACCTGGAGAGGAGTACAAGACACAGTGTCTCGCACCCACAATGAAATTTGGTGGAAGATCAGTGATGATCTTATGTTTGCTAAGTTAAAACATTAGTATTGTGTTGTTTAAAAATAAATATGAACTTGTTTTCTTTGCATTATTTGAGGTCTGAAAACAATACACCAGTTTTAAGTTTTTGCAAATAAATGCTCTAAATAACAATATTTTTATTTGGGAGAAACGTTGTCAATAGTTTATAGAATAAAAGAGAAACTGATAATTTTATATATATTTTATATATATATATATATGCACAAAAATAAAAAAAAAAGCGTTAGCGCTGATTTTGTTAAAAAACTTCCTTTCTTTATTTAAGCAACATAAGGATAAAAATAGCAATGTTTTGAGTCATATAGACCCTTAGTCAAGCTTTGCTTAAAAGAAAAAGTAAAAAGTCTTTTACACCCGGTAGTGTAATAGCAAGGGTGCTGAACTTACCTTATTTGAGATATATAAATATATATATATATATATATATATATATATATATATATATATATATATATATATATATATATATAGGTATAGACATATAATATATTAATATGTATTTATGAATAAATAGAACATATTCTGCTCTGTGAAGATTATTGGTATGAAAAATTATATTTCCTGTCATGTTAGCGCGACTTGCGAATTGGGTTTTGTTGGTTGTTATTTTTGTTCCACTTTTTGCACTCCATTGAAGTCTATGGGGGAATACATCTGGTAGCAGTGGAATTACAAGTTTTTTGTGCTCGTATAAAAACCACTGACAGTAAAATTTTAACCCGAGGATATCACAGTAACCCCTTTGAAATCAATGAAGCAGGGAGGTTAAAAAACCTAACACCTACACTCACAGTGTTAACCCCATCACAATAAGCCCCTTACTCTAATAACCCCTAAACTGCCACACCACCATCACAAACTACCCCACTATCCGTTTAACCGCTAAACTGCCACCACCCCACCGCAATAAACTCCCTACACTATTAACCCCTAAACTACCACACACCCCACTGCAATAAACTCCTTATGATATTAAGCCCTAAACTGCCATTACCCCATCGCAAACTACCCCCTAATTTAAGACTAAGTTACAAAAAATAAAAAAGCACTACCATTACAAAAAAAAGCCCTATACTAAAACTAAAGTCCCTTTAAAAAAAGCACCCCCCCTAAAAAAATCCTATACTAACAATATAACCTACTCTAAAAACTGCCCTGTAAAGGGCATTTCTTGGACAGTTCCCTAGTTGAGGTAATCAGCTCTTTTGCAACAATAACCCTATACTAAAATCAAAGTAAAACCCCACCTCCCAACAAAAAAAAATATATTAAAAAAAAAACTAACCTAAAAATTGCACTGAGAAGGGCATTTATCAGGTATTGCCCTTAAGTAATCACAGCCATTTTGCTCAAACATTAAAAAAACTATCCTACTAAATGCCCTGAAAAGGGCATAAGTAATTAAGCTCTGTTACTGTTAAAATAAAACCCCTATACTTAAAAAAAAATCAACATTAAAAAAAGCTACCCCCCCCCAAAAAAAAACACCTTCAGGCATCAGTGATTAAGCTAATTAAGGCCTAGATTTAGAGTTGGGCGGTAGCCGTCAAAACCAGCGTTAGAGGCTCCTAACGCTGGTTTTTACCGCC
This sequence comes from Bombina bombina, assembly GCF_027579735.1. Classification (NCBI taxonomy): domain Eukaryota; kingdom Metazoa; phylum Chordata; class Amphibia; order Anura; family Bombinatoridae; genus Bombina; species Bombina bombina. The sequence goes on along the minus strand of NC_069499.1, from coordinate 409,980,003 downwards.
CTCTGGTATTTGGAGCCAGTCATTAAAGGGTCTAACGCTCACTTTCCAGCCGCGACTTTTCCATACCGCAGATCCCCTTACGTCATTTGCGTATCCTATCTTTTCAATGGGATCTTTCTAACGCTGGTATTTAGAGTCGTGGCTGAAGTGAGCGTTAGAAATCTAACGACAAAACTCCAGCCGCAGAAAAAAGTCAGTAGTTAAGAGCTTTCTGGGCTAACGCCGGTTCATAAAGCTCTTAACTACTGTGCTCTAAAGTACACTAACACCCATAAACTACCTATGTACCCCCAAACCGAAGTCCCCCCACATCGCCGCCACTATATTTAAATTTTTTAACCCCTAATCTGCCGCTCCGTACACTGCCGCCAACTATGTTATCCCTATGTACCCCTAATCTGCTGCCCCTAACACCGCCGACCCCTATATTATATTTATTAACCCCTAATCTGCCCGCCACAACGTCGCCGCCAGCTACCTACAATAATTAACCCCTAATCTGCCGACCGGAGCTCACCGCTAGTATAATAAATGTATATACCCCGAATCCGCCTAACTCCCGCCTCAATAACCCTATAATAAATAGTATTAACCCCTAATCTGCCCTCCCTAACATCGCCGACAGCTAACTTCAAGTATTAACCCCTAATCTGCTGACCGGAGCTCACCGCTACTCTAATAAATGGATTAACCCCTAAAGCTAAGTCTAACCCTAACACTAACACCGATCAGCCAATCAGATTGAGCTCGCATTCTATTGGCTGATCGGAACAGCCAATAGAATGCGAGCTCAATCTGATTGGCTGATTGAATCAGCCAATCGGATTGAACTTGATTCTGATAAGCTGATTCCATCAGCCAATCAGAATTTTCCTACCTTAATTCCGATTGGCTGATAGAATCCTATCAGCCAATCGGAATTCGAGGGACGCCATCTTGGATGACGTCCCTTAAAGGAACAGTTATTCGTCGGGAAGTCGTCGGAAGAAGAAGATGGGTCCGCGGTGGATGTCTTCAAGATGGAGCCGGTCCTCATCGGATGAAGATAGAAGATGCCGCTTGGAAGAAGATGGTTGCCGGTCTGGATCTACTCTTCTTCCCGGATAAGATGAAGACTTTGGAGCCTCTTCTGGACTTCTTCAGCCGTCTCTTGATAGAATACTTCAGCCGGATGATGGATGTCTAGCCCCCGCTTGGGCTTGGATGAAGATTTCGGAGTCTGGAACGATCGGTGATACCTGGCATGGTGAAGACAAGGTAGGAAGATCTTCAGGGGCTTAGTGTTAGGTTTATTTAAGGGGGGTTTGGGTTAGATTAGGGATATGTTGGTGGTGGGTTGTAATGTTGGGGGGGGTATTGTATGTTTTTTTTTACAGGCAAAAGAGCTGAATTCTTTGGGGCATGCCCCGCAAAGGGCCCTTTTAAGGGCTGGTAAGGTAAAAGAGCTTTGAACTTATGTAATTTAGAATAGGGTAGGGCATTTTTTTATTTTGGAAGTCTTTGTTATTTTATTAGGGGGCTTAGAGTAGGTGTAATTAGTTTAAAATAGTTGTAATTTTTTTCTAATGTTTGTAAATATTTTTTCATTTTTTGTAACTTAGTTCTTTTTTATTTTTTGTACTTTAGTTAGTTTATTTAATTGTATTTATTTGTAGGAATTGTATTTAATTTATTTATTGATAGTGTAGTGTTAGGTTTAATTGTAGATAATTGTAGGTAGTTTATTTAATTAATTTATTGATAGTATAGTGTTAGGTTTAATTGTAACTTAGGTTAGGATTTATTTTACAGGTAATTTTGTAATTATTTTAACTAGGTAGCTATTAAATAGTTATTAACTATTTAATAGCTATTGTACCTGGTTAAAATAAATACAAAGTTGCCTGTAAAATAAATATTAATCCTAAAATAGCTACAATATAATTATAATTTATATTGTAGCTATATTAGGGTTTATTTTACAGGTAAGTATTTAGCTTTAAATAGGAATAATTTATTTTATAAGAGTTAATTTATTTTGTTGGATAAAAATTATATTGAACTTAGGGGGGTGTTAGTGTTAGGGTTAGACTTAGCTTTAGGGGTTAATACATTTATTATAGTAGCGGTGAGCTCCGATCGGCAGATTAGGGGTTAATTATTGTAGGTAGCTGGCGGCGACATTGTGGGGGGCAGATTAGGGGTTAATAAATATAATATAGGGGTTGGTGGTGTTAGGGGCAGCAGATTAGGGGTACATAACTATAATGTATGTTGCGGCGGTGTAGGGAGCGGCAGATTAGGGGTTAATAATAATATGCAGGTGTCAGCGATAGCGGGGGCGGCAGATTAGGGGTTAATAAGTGTAATGTTAGGGGTGTTTAGACTCGGGGTACATGTAAGGGTGTTAGGTGCAGACTTAGGAAGTGTTTCCCCATAGGAAACAATGGGGCTGAACGCTGCTTTTTTGCAGGTGTTAGGTTTTTTTTCAGCTCAAAATGCCCCATTGTTTTCTATGGGATATCGTGCACGAGCATGTTTTTTAAGCTGGCCGCGTCCGTAAGCACCGCTGGTATCTAGAGTTGCAGTGGCGTTAAATTATGCTCTACGCTCCCTTTTTGGAGCCTAATGCACTGAAAACCCAGCCATTCTGTGAACTCTAAATACCAGCGGTATTTAAAAGGTGCGGGAGAAAAAAAGCACGCGTAGCTAACGCACCCCTTTGGCCGCCAAACTCTAAATCTAGCCGTAACTGTTTAAAAAATGATACTTAAAAAAAAAAAAAACTATCTGAAAATGGCATAAGAGATTGAGCATATTTTGTTGTTTAAAAAAAGCCCTATACTTAAAAAAATCTAAGTTAAAAAAACCTAATCCTAAATAAAAATGCACTGAAAAGGGCAACAGTGATTAAGCTCTTTTGCTGTTTTAAAAAAACAAAAACCCTATACTAAAAAAACAATAAGTTAAATAAAGCTATTTAAAAAAAATGCCCTGGAAAGGACATCAGTGATTAAGCCATTTTGCTGTTTAAAAAAAAAAAAACCCTATTCTAAAAAAAACCTGTTAAAAAAAGCAATCCTAAAAAAAATGCCCTAAAAGGGCATCAGTTATAAAGCTCTTTTTCTGTTTCTAAAACTAAAAAAAAACACTCAAAAAATCTACAGCTAAACCCCAAAAGATAGTACTTACTAACTTGAATCCGGCTCCTTAGGGGGATAGTGGAGGGTCCATGGCTGTCCTCTTTTTACATCCAATGCATCTTTTTCCGTCTTGCACTTGATCATCTTTCTTCATGCTGTCTTCATAGCACACTGAAGATTGAATGCAAGGTTCCCCTTTATATCGAGGTGCTATTGCATTTCTATTGGCTGATTTTCAAATCCAAATTCAAATCAGCCAATAGAAAACACTTTCATTTTATTGGCTGAGATTTGAAGGAGCATCGGGTGGAAGAAGATATCAGATAGAATATTGAAGATTGAAGAAAGATTGAAGAAGATGCATCAGATGACAGAAGAGGACAGCTCCAAAGGATCGCTTGCCATTGACCCGCCACTACCCACCTAAGGAGCTGGATTCAAGTTGGTGAGTACCAACATTTGGGGGTTTTCAGCAGTTTTTTTTTTGTGGATTTAGTTTTAGTAGAGGGTTGCTGTTTTGTTTTGTTTTTAAAACAGCAAGCGAGCTAAATCACTGATGAAAGATGCTTGTCTAAAATGTAACAATAAAAAATAAAGAATAAGTATTACGGTCTTGACTATCCCTTTAAGTATGCTTCCTTTAGGATTAAACATATATATGTGTGCACTGGGCAGTGTGCATTGCTATAACAACATATGTTCACATTTTTGAAGTAAACATTTTATAAGTGAGGCATTAAAAAAGAATTATACAATTGCACTCAGTACTCACCACAGTGCTGCTTATTAAGACAACATGCTGCATATTGACATCTGCTGAAGAAATGCACATTACATCAAGCTAACCCTATTCTCTCTCTTTCAGCTGCTTTCAGGTACCTGAATAGAGTCCCTGCCAATATGCAAACTTTTCACTATACTCTGGTGTTTTTCCTCTCCTGTAACTCTCTTTTGGTACGTGAATAGAGTCCCTGTCAATCTGCAAACTGTTCACTGCACTCTGGTGTTTTTCCTCTCCTTTAACTCTATTTTGGTACGTGAATAGAGTCCCTGTCAATCTGCAAAGTATTCACTACACTCTGGTGTTTTTCCTTTCCTGTAACTCTCTTTTGGTACGTGAATAGAGTTCTGTCAATCTGCAAACTATTCACTGCACTCTGATGTTTTTTCTCTCCTGTAACTCTCTTTTTGTATGTGAATAGAGTCCCTGTCAATCTGCAAACTATTCACTGCACTCTGGTGTTTTTTCTCTCCTTTAACTCTCTTTTGGTACGTGAATAGAGTCCCTGTAAATCTGCAAACTATTCACTGCACTCTGGTGTTTTTCCTCTCCTGTAACTCTCTTTTGGTACGTGAATAGAGTCCCTGTCAATCTGCAAACTGTTCACTGCACTCTGGTGTTTTTCCTCTCCTTTAACTCTATTTTGGTACATGAATAGAGTCCCTGTCAATCTGCAAAGTATTCACTACACTCTGGTGTTTTTCCTTTCCTGTAACTCTCTTTTTGTACGTGAATAGAGTTCTGTCAACTGCAAACTATTCACTGCACTCTGAATGTTTTTTCTCTCCTGTAACTCTCTTTTTGTATGTGAATAGAGTCCCTGACAATCTGCAAACTATTCACTGCACTCTGGTGTTTTTTCTCTCCTGTAACTCTCTTTTGGTACGTGAATAGAGTCACTGTCAATCTGCAAACTGTTCACTGCACTCTGGTGTTTATCCTCTCCTGTAACTCTATTTTGGTATGTGAATAGAGTCCCTGTCAATATGCAAACTATTCACTGCATTCTGGTGTTTTTCCTCTCCTGTAACTCTCTTTTGGTACGTGAATAGAGTCCCTGTCAATCTGCAAACTATTCACTGCACTCTGGTGTTTTTCCTCTCCTGTAACTATTTTTTGGTATTTTGGTAAGTGAATAGAGTCCCTGTCAATCGGCAAACTGTTCACTGCACTTTGGTGTTTATCCTCTCCTGTAACTCTATTTTGGTACGTGAATAGAGTCCCTGTCAATATGCAAACTATTCACTGCATTCTGGTGTTTTTCCTCTCCTGTAACTCTCTTTTGGTACGTGAATAGAGTCCCTGTCAATCTGCAAACTATTCACTGCACTCTGGTGTTTTTCCTCTCCTGTAACTATTTTTTGGTATTTTGGTAAGTGAATAGAGTCCCTGTCAATCGGCAAACTATTCACTGCACTCTGGTGTTTTTCCTCTCCTGCAACTCTCTTTTAGTACGTGAATAGACTCCCTATCAATCTGCAAACTATTCACTGCACTTTGGTTTTTTTCCTCTCCTGTAACTCTCTTTTAGTACAGGAATAGAGTCCCTGTCAATCTGCAAACTCTTCACTACACTCTGGTGTTTTTCCTCTCCTGTAACTCCCTTTTGGCATGTGTCTATGTATATTGAGCAAATGATTTTAGGTTGTTAACTTAGTCCTGCATTTGTTGTACTGTTATCCTATGTCTTACTTTTAATGTTTTGATAATTGCCATGTGATGTTCAATCCTTATCAATACTTGCTATTATTCTTAAATGTATAGTTGAATAGAGTCCCTGTCAATCTGCAAACTATTCACTGCACTCTGGTGTTTTTCCTCTCCTGTAACTATTTTTTGGTATTTTGGTAAGTGAATAGAGTCCCTGTCAATCGGCAAACTGTTCACTGCACTCTGGTGTTTATCCTCTCCTGTAACTCTCTTTTGGTATGTGAATAGAGTCCCTGTCAATCTGCAAACTGTTCACTGCACTCTGGTGTTTATCCTCTCCTGTAACTCTATTTTGGTACGTGAATAGAGTCCCTGTCAATATGCAAACTATTCACTGCATTCTGGTGTTTTTCCTCTCCTGTAACTCTCTTTTGGTACGTGAATAGAGTCCCTGTCAATCTGCAAACTATTCACTGCACTCTGGTGTTTTTCCTCTCCTGTAACTATTTTTTGGTATTTTGGTAAGTGAATAGAGTCTCTGTCAATCGGCAAACTATTCACTGCACTCTGGTGTTTTTCCTCTCCTGTAACTCTCTTTTAGTACGTGAATAGAGTTCCTGTCAATCTGCAAACTATTCACTGCACTATGGTGTTTTTCCTCTCCTGTAACTCACTTTTTGTACGTGAATAGAGTCCCTGTTGCTGCAAACTATTCACTGCACTCTGGTGTTTTTCCTCTCCTGTAACTCCCTTTTGGCATTTGTCTATGTATATTGAGCAAATGATTTTAGGTTGTTAACTTAGTCCTGCATTTGTTTTACTGTTATCCTATGTCTTACTTTTAATGTTTTGATAATTGCCATGTGATGTTCAATCCTTATCAATACTTGCTATTATTCTTAAATGTATAGTTGTCTTATGCCATAGTTTCAACCTCCTCCAAATTTTACTGTCTGTTTACTTAACTTATCTCAATCCCGACCAGACCAGAATCTAACTTTCAAATTGGCCCTTCATTTGTCTTTAAATTTATCAATCAAGTAATTTAGTGGACACAGCTGACTTCCCTGGCTATATATTTAACATTAGCTTGGGCTGTGCATTGCACTGGGCAGTGTGCATTGCTACAACATATGTTCACATTTTTGAAATGAACATTTTATAAGTGAGGCATTAAGAAAGAATTATACAATAATTGAACAAGGATTGGGCAAGGGGCAAAACCTAAGGCAAGTACTTTTGTAATATTATGTTATATGTATCTTATTGTTTCCTTATGTAATTGCTGCTGTAATACTGTGTCTTACGTGTTTAATTGTTTCCAACTTTTGTTAAAATGCTCAATATATTCATATCCCTTTTTGTTACCTCCTGTCTCTATAACAAACTACATTATTCAATTACTCCTTCTCCCTCTCCACCTGCACTGTTCATTAGCCCATCTCTCTTAAACTCACCTTACTTTCTTGAACTCATGAACTTTACCTATTCCTAAACACTCTCTCTCCCCCTTGTACCTCGTCTCGAAAACAGTCTAAATACTGCAAATCTGTATCTCATCTCATGTCACTCTAACTCTTGCTTTTACTAACTGCTGGTGACATCTACCCTAATCCTGGTCTCCAACAACTGCCTAGCCATGCACATCCATGTGTACCATCTAATAGACTTAGAAAACAAAACTCTGCCAACTTTACTCACATTCCTCTTGCATCTTAAGCCACTACCCCTTTCACTTGTGCACTCTGAAACTCACTTCTATCCATGACCTCTTTATCTACCACTCCCTTAACCTTCTGGCCCTAACAGAAACCTGTCTCTCTCCCCTAGACATAGCATCCACTGCTGCTCTGTCACATGGGGGTCTCCACTTCAGCCACACTCCTAGGTCTGGTAATAGACAAGGAGGTGGTGTAGGTATTTTACTTTCCTCTCATTGTACCTTTCAACAAATACAACCCATCTCTTCCCTCACATTTTCCTCACTTGAAACCCACATGATTTGCTTATTCTCTCCCCTCTCTATACGTGTTGCAGTCATACACCGACCCCCTGGCTCCTCTAGATCACTTTGCTGCCTGGCTACCTTATTTCCTTTCCTCAGACACCCCTTAACCTCACTCTTGGTGACTTCAACATCCCTCTTGACAATTCCACTGCCTCCTCTGCAACAACTTTTGCAACTCACTTCTTCTTTTGGTTTGTCACAATGGACTGATTTTCCCACTCACAAAGACAGTCACTCCCTTGACCTGATCTTTAGCTATCAATGCACTATCTCAAACTTCACAAACTCCCCTTTTCCTCTTTCTGACCATCATCTCCTCACTTGCAACATATCATCCCTCCCTACAATTCTGCCTCCTCCTACTCCTCACACCAAACTTCACAGAAGCATTATGTCATTAGATCAGCAACAGCTTGCTAATTCCCTCAAACCTCTCCTCTCATTCTTCTCTTCCTTTTCCTGCCCTGAACAATCTATCTGCCACTATAATTCCACCCTTACATCCGTCCTTGACAATCTGGCCCCTCTTACCATAGCTCGGAAATCACACACTCATCCTCAGCCCTGGCATTCTCCTCTGACACGGTACCTACACAGATGTTCCCGTACTGCTGAGCAGCACTGGAGAAGATCTCGAAGTTCAGCTGATTTTCTTCATAACAAATTCATCTTGAACTCCTACTATTCTGCCCTTAATCTTTATAAGCAACATTACTTCTCTAATCTTTCTTCAAACCCAAAATGTCTGTTCTCCATTTTCAATACTTTTCTCCGCCCACCCCCACCTCCTAATACAACTTCTCTGTCAGCTCAAGACTTTGCCAGCCACTTCAATAACAAAATTGACTCCATCAGAAACTAAATCAGCTCTCAAGATAATTCCATTCTCTCACCCCCTCAAACGCTTGCAACCAACCACAACCCACATAGCCATAAACTTAGCTCTTTCTCCCCTGTTACTGAGGAAGAAGTTTGGGCACTTATACTGTGCTCTCACCTCAATAACTGTCCCCTTGACCCTATATCCTCACAGCTACTCCTATACCTCTCTTCTACCCTTACCCCTATACTCACACACATTTTCAACCTCTCCCTCATCAGCGGTATAATTCCCTCATCTCTGAAACATGCACTGGTCACACCTGTCCTCAAAAAAACATCCCCATCCAACTATTTCCCTCCTCCCTTTTGCCTCAAAGCATCTCGAAAAACTAGTATATGCACGCCTATCCCATATCTTTACATTAAACTCCCTCCTTGACCCACTGCAATCTGGATTTTGTCCCCATCACTCCACAGAGACAGCAATCATTAAGGTTACCAACAACCTACTTACAGCAAAATCAAAAGGTCACTTCTCTCTGCTTATCCTCCTTGATCTGTCCGCAGCCTTTGATACTGTTGACCACCCTCTTTTGCTCCAAACCCTCCAATCCTTCATTATCTGTGACACAGCCCTCTCGTGGTTCTCTTCCTACCTGTCAAACTGTACCTTTAGTGTAGCCTTCTCTGGGGCCTCCTCTGCCCGTCACTACTTTCTGTCGTGGTACCGCAAGGCATTGTCCTCGGTCCCCTACTCTTCTCAATCTACATGTCATCATTAGGTTACTAATAAAGTCCCATGGTTTCCAATATCATTTGTATGCTGATGACACCAAAATCTACCTATCTGCACCAGACCTATCTTCTTCCTTGCTAACCCGTGTCACTAACTGTCTTTCTCACATCTCTTCCAGAATGTCCTCTCACTACCTCAAGCTAAATCTCTCCAAAACTGAGCTCCGTATTTTCCCCCCTTCTTCTAAAATCTACACCCCCAATCTCTCTATAACAGTCAACAACTCCATAATTTCCCCTACCTCACATGCCCGATGTCCAAGGGTCACATTTGTCTCATATCTTTCTTTCACTCCTCACATTCAGTCCTTGGTTAAAGCCTGCCACTTCCACCTTAAAAACATCTCTAAAATTAGACTTTTCCTTACACAAGACACAACTAAGATTTTAATCCACTCTCTCATCCTTTCCCACCTCGATTACTTCAACTCTGTCCTCTCTGGTCTCCCCAGCTGCCGCCTAGCTCCTTTACAATCCATAATGAATGCCTCTGCCAGGCTCATCTTCCTTACACATCACTCTTCATCTGCTGTCCCTCTCTGCCAATCTCTTCACTGGCTTCCTTTTGTCTCTAGGATTTAACAAAAAATTCTCACTCTGACATACAAAGCCCTCAACTGCACAGCTCCCCCCTATATCTCAGACCTTGTCTCCAGATACTCTCCCTCACGTCCCCTTTGGCCATGACCTCCTACTCTCGTCCTTTCTTGTTATCTCATCACACTCCCATTTAAAGGACTTCTCCAGACTGGCTCCCATCTTATGGAACTCTCTGCCTCGCTCCACAAGACTCTCCCCTAGTTTTGAAAGCTTCAAGAGCTCCCTAAAAACTCTACTGTTCAGGGATACATACAACCTACGCTAACCTTTCTTTATAACAATTTCTCTCCTGCATTGCTATCCCCTGAACCCTAAGAGTCCAGCTGCTTGTAGATCACCTTCTTAAGAGCTGACTACAACAGTGCGACTCTTGGCAGGGCCCTCTACCCATTTGATCCCTATAATTGAAATGTTAGGAGCAAAAACAAGAGATATAGTTATTCTTTATTTAGGGAACTTATTTTCTCCTTAGGTACCTTGTCGCAATTCTTGTTAAATAAATGGGTAGTCTATAGCAGCAGTGCTTAAGCATAAAAATGCAAATTTTTACTGAAATAACATAAGTCACAGGAATGTGAGATATGTTAGAAAGGGTATGCTTTTTTGCACTCTCTTATGATTATCTCAAGTATTGAGGAATAGGTTGAGTTATAAAATATAACTTTTATTAATATTGGTTTAAAAAGACAGCTTGTGAGTTTTTGGATATTATGCTGTCCTCACTTAAAGGGACAGTATACTGTAAAATAGTTTTTCCCTTAATGTGTTTACAATTGCTTTTTTTACCAACTGCAGAGTAAAAAATGTATGAAAATTAGCTTTTTAAGGTTTATTTCTGTATATTAAAGCTCTGATTTTGTGTTTTGAAGCCACAGCCTAATAAAATGGGTTGAGCTTGTAGGTATAATCAGATCTCATTACTGTATCACATTGTGCACATATACCTGCTTCTTTATCTTATATCTGTCCTTAAAACAATCACCAATACTTTGAGAGAACAATGGAAAATCAACATTTTATTACCTTATCTCTGCTTTATCACACTGGGAGTATAATTTCTTCTGCTGGCTTACAAAGCTTATCTATAGCTGGTACGCGCGGCCACAAACTTTCAGAATAGGTGGGGATACCACATGCTAAATTAACAATTTCAAATGCCAATATAAGGGTAAAGGAGCTACTTGTAAACAATTTAATACACTCCAGCAGGTAAAGTGGATCATTGGGAACAAATTAAAGGGGAGAACATTTTTGAGTAAACTGTCCCTTTAATTTAAAAACACATCTCCTTTATATTTAATGTCCATAATTCATCTACTTTTAAGTTGGTCACAACTGTGAGAACTATAAGTTATAGTGAAATCTTTAGTTAGTACTAATTGTATTTTCTAGATAATTCATAGCCTTATGTGTGGCTTGTTTGAAAATACAATGTATTTGCTAAGTGCTTATGAGCAGTTTTGAAATATAATCTAAATTTAAAAGTACACTGCAAATTTAAAAGGTTAAATTGAAGCACAATTTGTATAACTTACTTGCTAAAAACAGAAATATAAATCTGTGTTTTAGCGTAAACGTATGAGCTTATTAATGAGACAGCCCTTGATTCAGCATAAATCTGTAAGAATGCTTAAGAAAACTATAATTATCATAAGAGAAAACTCCAAGAAAAAATGAAAACATAGTGCACAAGCATCATACTATACACACTCAATCTGTGTACATTGAAATTACCATCTACCTGGGCAACCACATTAGCTACATTACCATTTGAGTGTCACTTTAAATAAAGTTAGAAGAAAAAATACCAGAACTACAATTATAATATAGGGATATCAAAGCTAATAGAGAATACATTTAGCAAATACATTGTATTTTCAAACAAGCCACACATAAGGCTATGAATTATCTAGAAAATACAATTAGTACTAACTAAAGATTTCACTATAACTTATAGTTCTCACAGTTGTGACCAACTTAAAAGTAGATGAATTATGGACATTAAATATAAAGGAGATGTGTTTTTAAATTAAGTGAGGACAGCATAATATCCAAAAACTCACAAGCTGTCTTTTTAAACCAATATTAATAAAAGTTATATTTTATAACTCAACCTATTTCTCAATACTTGAGATAATCATAAGAGAGTGCAAAAAAAGCATACCCTTTCTAACATATCTCACATTCCTGATCCCTATAATTGTTTTGTTGTACTCTGCATTTTTTCTATAGCGCTGTGGAATCTGTTGGTGCTCTACAAATAACCAAAAATAATAATGTATACACACCAGGTGGTAAATCTCAAACCCCACAAGTCACTCTGCTCTTATGAAACAGAATAGTGATCATCTCTCCTTCAATGGGTCCTGCTTCTCCTGTAGTTCCCTCTGATATGCAGTGTTGTCTCAGGGTTTTCCTCTACAACCGCTTCTTGCTCTCAGTCTTCAGCCCACATGTGACATCCTTATCAGATGACTGCTCTTATTGTTCCGAAGTAGAAGGCTCCTTAGGTTATAAAAATGGAGATTTGCCCGTGTGACTGGTGTCAGATAGAGAGAAAAAACTGCCTCTTCTCTGCATAAGAACAAATCCTTTATTGCAAAAAACATTAAAAGCAGCAGCTTAAGAATACATGGAAAAAGCAGCAATGGTGTAGTCTTACACACTTTCAGTCATACTCAGACATAGGGGCCTATTTAAGAAAGTGCGAGCGGACATGATCCGATATTGCGGATCATGTCTGCTGCACATCGATAAATGCCGACAGCATACACTCTCAGCATTTATCATTGCACCAGCAGTTCTTGTGAACTGCTGGTGCAATGCTGCCCCCTGCAGATTTGCAGACAATCGGCCGCTAGCAGGGGGTGTCAATCAACCAGATTGTATTGGATTGGGTTGATTTCCAGCGATGTCTGTCCGCCGCCTCAGAGCAGGCGGACAGGTTATGGAACAGCGGTCTTTAATAGTACTAGAGCTTAATTTTGCCAGTGATCTATCCCATCACCATTGTGATTGGTTAATTTGATTAAAGGACCAATAAATACAGCAGAATTGCATAATCAACAAATGCATATTGAAAAGACAATGTAACATTAATGAGGAGCTGCTACAATTCGATGATGACTCTCACATAGAAGACTGTCACTAAAAATGTGCAGAATTCTTGTAAATGCAGATGAAAAAAAATCTGAATATGACACATTCTCATAAACAAATGACAACTAATAAGAACTCAAACACCTTATTAGAGAAGGAAACATTTTTTTTTTCCTTTCCCTCCAATGTTTTTCTCCAAATCTTTGTATTTTGATTCTCACAAGACATTATTACTAATTTTATTATTTTTGTAATTATTACTAACTGTAACTATATATGCTTTTACAAATAATACATTTATTTAGGGCTAGATTACAAGTGGAGCACTATTTTAATGAAAAAAATATGTCCCAATTGCCCCCAAAATAAAGTGGACAGTAGTTAACTGGAAAAAATAAAGATGAACATTTTTATTTTTTCTAAAAAAAAAACCTGCACAAAGCAGTTACAAGGGGTTAAAGTGAGGGGATGTGGGATGTTTGAAAAAAAAACAAAACAACACTAAAAGTGCCTTTACATTGAGGTGAATGTGTTTTCACTATAAATCTATATGCTCATGTACATATATATTTATGTGTTAATATGTGTATATACACATATAAGCACATAAATATATATATGTATATAGATGGGGCATATAACGATTGGATAAAGCTGGATTTGTCATTGATCAGCTAAATAAAGTATGAGATGCAGGAGGATGAACAGTGCAATGTTTCTCATTACTAAATGGTAATTATTTTACAAATTAACGCCTAGATTTAGAGTTCTGCGTTAGCCGTCAAAACCAGCGTTAGGGGGTCATAACGCTGCTTTTGGCCGCCCGCTGGTATTTAGAGTCAGTCAGGAAAGGGTCTAACGCTCACTTCCAAGGCGCGACTTTTCCATACCGCAGATCCCCTTACGCCAATTGCGTATCCTATCTTTTCAATGGGATCTTTCTAACGCCGGTATTTAGAGTCTTGGCTGAAGTGAGCATTAGAAATCTAACGACAAGACAACAGCCGTAGAGAAAAGTCAGGAGCTTTCTGGGACAACGCCGGTTCATAAAGCTCTTAACTACTGTGCTCTAAAGTACACTAACACCCATAAATTACCTATGTACCCCTAAACCAAGGCCCCCCCCCACATCGCTGCCACTCTATTACATTTTTTTAACCCCTAATCTGCCGACCGCACACCGCCGCAACCTACATTATCCCTATGTACCCCTAATCTGCTGCCCCTAACACCGCCGACACCTACATAATATTTATTAACCCCTAATCTGTCCCCCCCAATGTCACCGCTACCTTGCCTACAATTATTAACCCCTAATCTGCCGACCGGACCTCACCGCTACTCTAATAAATGTATTAACCCCTAAAGCTAAGTCTAACCCTAACCCTAACACCCCCCTAAGTTAAATATAATTTTATTCTAACGAAATAAAATAAATCTTATTAAATAAATTAATCCTATTTAAAGCTAAATACTTACCTGTAAATAAACCCTAATATAGCTACAATATAAATTATAATTATATTGTAGCTATTTTAGGATTAATATTTATTTTACAGGCAACTTTGTATTTATTTTAACCAGGTACAATAGCTATTAAATAGTTAATAACTATTTAATAGCTACCTAGTTAACCCCTTAAGGACCAGCGACGTACCCTGTATGTCGCTGGCCTTTTTTTGGGACTTGATTGTTTTATAGCGCGGTCTTGCCACCAGCGTTGAGACTACTCTATTCCACAAAGCCTGCTGGAGGGAGGGAATTAATAGTGTGTTCTTGCTAGACTTGTGCTATTATGTCCTGAAAAAACCCTTAACGACCAGTGACATACAGGGTACATTGTGGTCATTAAGGGGTTAAAATAATTTTAAAAATTACCTGTAAAATAAATCCTAACCTAAGTTACAATTAAACCTAACACTACACTATCAATAAATAAATTAAATACAAATACCTACAAATAAATACACATAAATACACTAACTAAAGTACAAAAAAAAAAAAAGAACTGTTACAAAAAATAAAAAAAGAACTAAGTTACAAAAAAAAAAATAATAATTTACAAACATTAAAATATTACAACAATGTTAAGCTAATTACACCTACTCTAAGCCCCCTAATAAAATAACAAAGCCCCCCAAAATAAAAAAAATGCCCTACCCTATTCTAAAATAAAAATTGAAAAGCTCTTTTACCTTACCAGCCCTTAAAAGGGCCTTTTGCGGGGCATGCCCCAAAGAATTCTGCTCTTTTGCCTGTAAAAAAAAACATACAATACCCCCCCCAGCCAATCAGAATTTTCCTACCTTAATTCTGATTGGTTGATAGAATCCTATCAGCCAATCGGAATTGGAGGGACACCATCTTGGATGACGTCCCTTAAAGGAACCTTCATTCGTCGGGAGTTCGTCATGGAGGAAGGATGTTCTGCGTCGGCGGGATGAAGATGGAGCCGGAAGAAAGAAGATTGAAGATGCCGCTTGATAGAAGACTTCAGCCAGATGATGGACCTCTTCAGCCCCCGCTTGGATGAAGACATCGCCCGGATAGAAGAAAGACTTCGGACCCTCTTCTGGATATTTAAGGGGGTTCGGGTTAGATTAGGGGTATGTGGGTGGTGGGTTGTAATGTTGGGGGGGTATTGTATGTTTTTTTTACAGGCAAAAGAGCAGAATTCTTTGGGGCATGCCCTGCAAAAGGCCCTTTTAAGGGCTGGTAAGGTAAAAGAGCTTTTCAATTTTTATTTAGAATATGGTAGGGCATTTTTTTATTTTGGGAGGCTTTGTTATTTTATTAGGGGGCTTAGAGTAGATGTAATTAGCTTAAGATTGTTGTAATATTTTTATAATGTTTGTAAATTATTTTTTATTTTTTGTAACTTAGTTCTTTTTTTATTTTTTGTGCTTTAGTTAGTGTATTTATTTGTATTTATTTGTAGGTATTTGTATTTAATTTATTTATTGATAGTGTAGTGTTAGGTTTAATTGTAGATAATTGTAGGTAGTTTATTTAATTAATTTATTGATAGTGTAGTGTTAGGTTTAATTGTAACTTAGGTTAGGATTTATTTTACAGGTATTTTTGTAATTATTTTAACTATGTAGCTATTAAATAGTTATTAACTATTTAATAGCTATTGTACCTGGTTAAAATAAATACAAAGTTGCCTGTAAAATAAATATTAATCCTAAAATAACTACAATATGATTATTATTTATATTGTAGCTATATTAGGGTTTATTTTACAGGTAAGTATTTAGCTTTAAATAGGAATAATTTATTTAATAAGATTTATTTTATTTCGTTAGATAAAAATTATATTTAAATTAGGGGGGTGTTAGGGTTAGGGTTAGACTTAGCTTTGGGGGTTAATACATTTATTAGAGTAGTGGTGAGGTCCGGTCGGCAGATTAGGGGTTAATAATTGTAGGTAGGTAGCGGTGACGTGGGGGGCAGATTAGGGGGTTATAAATACAATATAGGGGTCGGCGGGGTTAGGGGCAGCAGATTAGGGGTTCATAGGGATAACATAGGTTTGCGGCGGTGTACGGAGCGGCAGATTAGGGGTTAATAATAATATGCAGGGGTCAGCGATAGCGGGGGCGGCAGATTAGGGGTTAATAAGTGTAAGGTTAGAGGTGTTTAGACTCGGGGTACATATTAGGGTGTTAGGTGCAGACTTAGGAAGTGTTTCCCCATAGGAAACAATGGGGCTGCGTTAGGAGCTGAACGCTGCTTTTTTGCAGGTGTTAGGTTTTTTTCAGCTCAAACGGCCCCATTGTTTCCTATGGGGGAATTGTGCACGAGCACGTTTTTGAAGCTGGCCGCGTCCGTAAGCACCACTGGTATTGAGAGTTGCAGTGGCGGTAAATATGCTGTACGCTCCTTTTTTGGAGCCGAACACAGCCCTTCTGTGAACTCTAAATACCAGCGGTATTTAAAAGGTGCGGGGGAAAAAAAGCATGCGTAGCTAACGCACCCCTTTGGCCGCAGAACTCTAAATCTAGCCATAAGTGTCTTTAAACATTTTAATGAATTAAATTGCACCTGTTTTTAAGATGAATTGCATATACTGGGCTGTAAATGGTTAAACTTTACAATCATTTTTAAGTTTTTCCAGTTGTTGTTTGATTGCATCTGAGCTGAATAAAGAGCAGCTCTGTGTATTTACTATCAAGAAGTGCTTGCTCCTGCTCTCCATGTTAAATATGCACACAGAAAAAACATTTCAGTCCTTTTGGGTAACCTAGGGGTTAAGTGAAAGTGCACTGTCCCCTAGATTATAAAACTATGGAGCTCAATATATAAATTTATATAGTGCTATCTCACACTATACAGATAATTTGAGAGATTATTTTCTATGAAAATATTTTTTCTATCAATAAATAAATGGGTATAATTTTGTATAAAATGATAATTATAATCTTATAAATATAGAAAACAATACAGGCCTGAGGCAAATCAATAATGATTCTCAAGTTCCTCTAGCAATCTCTCTAGCATTTTGTTTAAATTACCAGCCTGTACTATGAAGTAGTAATGAACATGCTTGTTCATCCTTTAGGCAAGAAAAGTAAACTTAATGGCTTAGAAATCAATATGAATTGTGGAGCTCCCTCATTTACTGTCAGTATCACCATATTATTGTATAGCATAAATCAGTAAACATAACCCATGTCAAGTTACAGCATGGTCAAAATGAAACGTTCATAGTTTAGACCAAGAATGCAACTTTAAACAGCAGTACAATTTACTTCAATTATCAAGTTTACTTAGTTTTCTTGGAATTCTTTTTTGAAAAGTAAACCTGGGTGGGCTCATAGGACCTCAGGAGCATGCACATGTCTTAAAGGGACAGTTTACTCCAAAATTGTTATTTTTTAGAATAATAGATAATCCCTTTATTACCCATTCCCCAGTTTTGCATAACCAACACTGTTATATTAATACACTGATTACGTTGCATCTAAGCCTCTGCAACCTGCACCCTTATCTCAGTTGTTTTGAAAGACATGCATTTTACTGACTCATAAATAACTCCACGGGAGTGAGCACGATCAGCTAGTTTACAAGTTTGTGCGTTTATCTGTTAATGCTGAAAATATAGTATTTTTGGCGTTAAAACAGCACCGCAGCCAATACGAGTCTTGTCGGTATAGGTGTACTGCAAGCCTTTTAGCCTGTAACGCAACGTCAGTACCGCACTCCTAAAAATTTCCATAGCGCTGGTATTACGAGTTTTGCGTTCTGGCTAAAAAGCGAGCTTTACACCCTAAAATGACAAGATTCGTAACGCCATCTAAAGTCAGTAGTTATGAGTTTTATGCTACAAAGCTGTAACATTAAACTCATAACTAATGTGTTAAAAAGTACACTAACACCCATAAACCACCTATTAACCCCTAAACTGAGGCCCTCCCACATCGCAAACACTATTTATATATTATTAACCCCTAATCTGCAGTTCGCCCACATCGCCCCCGCTATAAACTTCGTTTTTTTCATTTGACAGGTAAGTTTTAATTTAAACTAGTAACCCCTAAACCTAACGCCCCCTAACTTTATATTAAAATTACAATTCCCTATCTTAAATTAAAACTTACCTGTCAAATTAAAAAAACTAAGTTTAAACTAACAATTAAACTAATATAACTAATTAAACTAAAATTAAACTAACTACCAATTAAAATAAACTAAACTACCATTAAAAAAACTCCTAACAATACTCTAAAAATTCCAAACTATCTAATTACAAGAAAATAAAAAATACTAAGTTACAAAAAATAACAAACACTAAATTACGGAAAATAACAAACAAAATTATCCAAAATAAAAAAAAATACACCTAATCTAATAACCCTATAAAAATAAAAAAAGCCCACCCAAAATAAAACACCCCCTATCCTACAATAAACTACCAAAAGCCCTTAAATGGGCCTTTTGTAGGGCATTGCGCCTAAGTTAAACAGCTCTTTTACCTGTAAAATAAAATACAAAGACCCCCCCAACAGTAAAACCCACCACCTAACCACCCCCAAAATAAAAAACCTAAATCTTAAAACACCTAAGCTACCCATTGCCCTGAAATGTATAATTATATTGTAGCTATTTTAGGATTAATATTTATTTTACAGGCAACTTTTTATTTATTTTAACTATTTAATAGCTACCTAGTTAAAATAATTACAAAATTACCTGTAAAATAAATCCTAACCTAAGTTACAATTAAACCTAACACTACACTATCAATAAATAAATTAAATAAACTACCTACAATTATCTACAATTAAACCTAACACTACACTATCAGTAAATAAATTAAATACAATTCCTACAAATAAATACAATTAAATAAACTAACTAAAGTACAAAAAATAAAAAAGAACTAAGTTACAAAAAATAAAAAAATATTTACAAACATTAGAAAAAACATCAAACATCAGCCAATCGGAATTAAGGTAGGAAAATTCTGATTGGCTGATGGAATCAGCCAATCAGAATCAAGTTCAATCCGATTGGCTGATTCAATCAGCCAATCAGATTGAGTTCGCATTCTATTGGCTGTTCGGATCAGCCAATAGAATGCAAGCTCAATCTGATTGGCTGATCGGATCAGCCAGTTGGATTGAACTTGATTTTGATTGGCAGATACCATCAGCCAATCAGAATTTTCCTACCTTAATTCCGATTGGCTGATAGAATCCTATCAGCCAATCGGAATTCGAGGGATGGCATCTTGGATGACGTCCCTTAAAGGAACCGTCATTTGTCGGGAAGTCGTCGGAAGAAGAAGATGGGTCCGCGGTGGAGGCCTTCAAGATGGAGCCGGTCGTCATCGGATGAAGATAGAAGATGCCGCTTGGAAGAAGATGGTTGCCGGTCCGGATCTACTCTTCTTCCCGGATAGGATGAAGACTTTGGAGCCTCTTCTGGACTTCTTCAGCTATCGCTTGATAGAAGACTTCAGCCGGATGATGGATGTCTAGCCCCGGCTTGGGCTTGGATGAAGATTTCGGAGCCTGGAACGATCGGTGATACCTGGCATGATGAAGACAAGGTAGGAAGATCTTCAGGGGCTTAGTGTTAGGTTTATTTAAGGGGGGTTTGGGTTAGATTAGGGGTATGTGGGTGGTGGGTTGTAATGTTGGGGGGGTATTGTATGTTTTTTTTTACAGGCAAAAGAGCTGAATTCTTTGGGGCATGTAAAATAAAAATTATTTTTTTATTTTTTGTAACTTAGTTCTTTTTTATTTTTTGTACTTTAGTTAGTTTATTTAATTGTATTTATTTGTAGGAATTGTATTTAATTTATTTATTGATAGTGTAGTGTTAGGTTTAATTGTAGATAATTGTAGGTAGTTTATTTAATTTATTTATTGATAGTGTAGTATTAGGTTTAATTGTAACTTAGGTTAGGATTTATTTTACAGGTAATTTTGTAATTATTTTAACTAGGTAGCTATTAAATAGTTATTAACTATTTAATAGCTATTGTACCTGGTTAAAATAATTACAAAGTTGTCTGTAAAATAAATATTAATCCTAAAATAGCTAAGATATAATTATAATTTATATTGTAGCTATATTAGGATTTATTTTACAGGTAAGTATTTAGATTTAAATAGGAATCATTTATTTAATAAGACGTAATTTATTTTGTTAGATTAAAATTATATTTAACTTAGGGGGGTGTTAGTGTTAGGGTTAGACTTAGCTTAGCTGTCGGCGATGTTAGGGAGGGCAGATTAGGGGTTAATACTATTTATTAGAGGGTTGTTGAGGTGGGAGTCAGGCGGATTAGGGGTTAATACATTTATTATACTAGCGGTGAGCTCCGGTCGGCAGATTAGGGGTTAATTATTGTAGATAGCTGGCGGCGACATTGTGAGGGGCAGATTAGGGGTTAATAAATATAATATAGGGGTCGGCGGTGTTAGGGGCAGCAGATTAGGGGTACATAGGGATAACGTAGTTGGCGGCGGTGTACGGAGCGGAAGATTAGGGGTTAAAAAATTTAAATATAGTGGCGGCGATGTGGGGGGACCTCGGTTTAGGGGTACATAGGTAGTTTATGGGTGTTAGTGTACTTTAGAGCAGTGATTTTTAATTTTTTTTTTTGCTGTGGCACACTTTATTACATTAAAAAATCCTGTGGCACACCACCATCCCAAAATTTAAAAAAAAATCACACATTGTAGCCTAATACAGCATATGTATATATATATACACATACACACAAACACACACATACTGTATGTATTGTGCTGTTATGCCATGCCTCCTACAAACTACCCCTGCACTGGGAGTAAAAAACAAGCAAAGTTTAATAAATATGTTACACTGCTGTCAGTCTGCCGTGGCACACCTGAGGATCTCTCACGGCACACTAGTGTGCCACGGCACACTGGTTGAAAAACACTGCTTTAGAGCACAGTAGTTAAGATCTTTATAAACCGGCGTTAGCCCAGAAAGCTCTTAAATACTGACTTTTTTCCGCGGCTGGAGTTTTGTCGTTAGATTTCTAACGCTCACTTCAGCCACGACTCTAAATACCAGCGTTAGAAAGATCCCATTGAAAAGATAGGATACCCAATTGACGTAAGGGGATCTGCGGTATGGAAAAGTCGCAGCTGGAAAGTGAGCGTTAGACCCTTTAATGACTGGCTCCAAATACCAGAGGGCGGTAAAAACCAGCGTTAGGAGCCTCTAACGCTGGTTTTGACGGCTACCGCCCAACTCTAAATCTAGGCCTTAGGTTTTATTTCACAGGTAAGTATGTATTTAGTTTAAAATAAGTATTATTTAGTTAATAAGTGTAACTTTAATTTAGCTGTATTTTTATTGTGTTAAAGTTAGGGGGTGTTAGGGTTAAGTTTAGGCTTAGGGTTACTTTAGGGTTAGGTTTAGGGGTTAATGTAGTTTAATTAAGGTTGTTGCAATGTGGGGGGCTGGCGGTTTAGGGGTTAATAGGTTTATTTAGTGGTAGTGATGTGGGAGGCCAGAGGTTTAGGGTTTAATACATTTATTTAGTTGTTGGGGAGCAGCAGAATAGGGGTTAATAACTTTAATATAGTAGCGGTGATGTTGGGGTGTGGCGGATAAGGGGATAATAACTTTAGTATAGTGGTGGCAATGTTGGTGTAAGGCAGAATAGGGGTTAATAATTGTAGTATAGTGGTGGTGATATTGGGAGCGACAGATTAGGGGTTAATAATTTTATTTAGGTGGCAGCGGTATCGGGAGCAGCAGATTAGGGGTTAATAACTGTAGGCAGGCGTCGGCGATGTCAGGGGCAGCAGATTAGAGGTGTTTAGACTCGTGGTTTATGTTAGGGTGTTATGTTTAAACATTAGTTTTTTTTTTCCCCATAGACATCAATGGGGCTGCGTTACGGAGCTTTTGTTTCCACGATCACACATATTAGACTTTTATTTAACCGGCTCTCCCCATTGATGTCCATGGGGAAAGCGTGCACGAGCACGTCAAAACACCGCTTGTTTTGGGTGCGGTATGGAGCTCAAAATCTCCATATCGCCCGCGCAAGTCGGGTTTTGAAAAACTTGTAATGGCAGCGCTATAGGGGATTAAATAACGCAACTTTTATTGTGTTCATTAATTTCCCTATAGCGCTCAAAACTCGTAATCTAGGCGATAGTTATCTATATGACACACATAAACTAGCGCTGTCTAACTGTGGAAAAACTGTTAAAATACACTGAGATAAAGTGTGTCTTTTAAGGGCTTAGAAATCAATTTATGAGCCTACCTAGGCTTAGCTTTCTACAAAGAATACCAAGAGAGCAAATCAAATTGGATGATAAAAGTACATTGGGAAGTTGTTGTTTTTTTAAAATTGCATGCCCTATCTGAATCATACACATTATGTGGCAGCAGTATTTCCAACAGTTTGTATCAAAGATATACAATGTTGCAAACGTCGCTGCCATAGAGTCCTAAAGATATGCGCACTTCCAAGAGGTCTTCTAAGCCCACCTAGATTTACTCTTTAACAAACAATACCAGGAGAAAAAGGCAATTAAAGGTAAAATTATAAAGTTTTTAAAAGTGCATGCACTATCTGATCTATGAAAGTTTAATTTTTACTTTACTGTACCTTTAATACAAACAGATGTTAGCAGTATATCAGGAAACTTTACATTGTTGTAAATAGAGAAATACTACTCAATTTTGCAACAACATATATTAGAAAAAGAATTAGTGAAGGACAAGAATCAGCTACGAATAATGAAATCGATACTTTTAATAAGGTTAGACAAATACAGAGTCTGAAGTGCAATGAGCACATATAGCTGTTAACACATACTAATAATGGGGGATTACAGTATTTGGGTATCTGTAAAAGATAATTTTATTGTTACTTAGTATTAAATGGTAATTTAAAAGATTCACACTGTAAGACAGCAACAAGCTATAAACACTTAGCAATCATTTTATATGTGTAGTAGCTCCAATCTACTAACTTTGGAGGTTTGTAAAATTAAGCGCATTTATGCAGAAGTTTATAACTGCTGGTAATGGACTTTGGGTAATTTTGTAATCTTTACAAAAGCTCATCTAATGATTTATCTATAAAAATTCTTAAAGACGTTAAATGGACAGTAAACTAAAAATGTGATTCAGATAGGTCGTACAATTTAAAACAATTTTCCAAATTACTTATATAATACATTTGATTTGTTCTCTCTGTATCCTTTGTTGAAGAGTAAAGCTGGGCAGGTTGATATGAGATTAAATGTTTGCACCTGTCTTTAGCATTCTATGGCAGCAGTGTTTACAAGTTTGCATAGCATATGCTATAAACATTGTTGCAAACACTAATGTCAGATCTAAAAACACATGCACGCTCCTGAGCTCACCTAGGTTTAATCTTTAACAAAAGGATACTAAGAGCACAAAGCAAAATTGATAATAGATATAAATTGGAAAGTTATTTAAAATGTCATGCTCTTTTCAATCCCTGTAAGTGTAATTTTTTACTGAACTGTACCTTTAAGGACCATTCAATACAAAATCATTGCATAATAATAAGACAAAATAATGAAACTTACTTGCATTTCAAATGAGCAGTAGATTTGTGTCAGATACATTTCAATCTCCTTTCATTGTCCTATCTCCTGCATTATGTGACAGCCAACAGTCAATCACAGACTCATATTTGCATATATACTGGTGTCCCAAAAAGTGTGCATATAAAAAGACTGTGCACAATTTGATAATGGAAGTAAATTGGAACTTTTAATTTGGCCTTAATGTTCCTTTAATGGCAAATTTTGTAGGAAAAATATATGTTTTTAATGAATTATCAATAGACAATGCCTATACATTTCTTGACAAAAAATAAACGATCACCATAGGTCTGCTCTGTCCAGAGTGCTTATCCCCCACCCCTCCCACTTTTTTCTTTTTGCAATAGTCTGTATTTGGAGATTATATCAGACTACTTAGGGATTTAAGCATATACCTATATAGATAGCACTCACACCACCTCTTCACTGTTCTATACATTTCTTGCCATGAACAACTTAGGAAAGAACCTTAAATAGCTATGATATAGTAAAATAGGCAGAAAGTAGCTCAGTAGGTGCTAAATTTAATTTATTGAAAAGATTTAGGAAGTGTAAATATGCATCAGTGGTCTACAACCAATCATATAAAAGTCCCTTTCATATAAATCTGGGTAGACATTTATTATATAGAAATGATACTTATTAAGGGCAAAGTTCTCCTTAATTTGATACCTTAATTTGATACCTAAATTGATAACAGACCAGAAATAGACTAATTTGGAGGTTAGGATAGGTTCTTAAGGGTCAGTATACCATAATATATGATAAGAAGTTAAAAAATAAGGATCCTCCTTTAGTATATGTCACAAAGGGGTGGGTATGTATATGAAAATATTTGGCAGGTTTTAACCTTCCAACAGTAAGTGCAAATTGCATCACATGAAGAACATATAGGTCACATCTTTTGGAAAAAGAGATACTTATTAAGGATTCCTTATTGAAGGTCAATAAAAGAATAACATTTAGACAGAGCCAGCATTTTAAGAGTTTGCAGGAGTCTTCAACATTAGTATGAGACTCTTGGGCACAGTGAATAGAAAAAAAAACTAGTTCTTTATTTAATTTTTAATTTTTAAGTTTATGGTACCAAACTATGAAGGCTTCTAGAATATAGGTCAGGAAATGGGGTGCATTTTTTTTAAGAGAAACAGAATGCTCTATGGCCGCGATCAAATATACGGCGCAGGTTTCGGCACAAGCGTGGGAACCTGCGCCGTCCGTAATTTCACCTTGCACATCGGGGTATTACATAAACCCCGCCGGCAGTTCATAAAGGGCCGTAAGTCTGATAAACTAGCGATGTCCAGAAATGAGCGCAAATACAAATTTCTGGAGTCGCCAGTGACTTACGGCACTTTAGAAACTGCCGGCACCTAAAAAAAATATGATTAAGTGCCAAGCATAGGCACGAAACATGTAAGGAGGTTTCTATCCTGCTACCCTTTGTATCTTTATATATTTTTGCCTATTGGCTTTTTAATGAAATAATAAAGTATTGTATTTTTAACATACTTTCTTTTGTCTCTGCTTGCTGCTGCCGCACTCCTTGTTTTTTATGCTGTATTACAGCAGCGGAACCGGATGCTAATAGCGGCGTGCACCCCCTGTGCTCCACTACCACTTTCCCCTTACACACTTCCGGTTTAGTCACTAACCGGCTTGGGGCTTTGAGCGGTATGGCGTTCGTGGAAGAGTAATTTTTTTTATATTTAATAGTAACTTTAGTATTTGTTAAATTAGGTAATTTAAGTTTACTAAGGGGGGGGGTTAGGTTAGAGGGGGTAAGGTTAGGGGGGGTTAGGTTAGGGGTTAGGTTTATTGCGTTGTGGGCTATGGCGGTTTAGGGGTTAATACTTGATTAGGTTTATTGCATTGTGGGATATGGCGGTTTAGGGGTTAATAGACTTTATTAGTTATTGCGGTGGGGGATTGCGGTTGACAGGTAGATAGACATTGCGCATGCGTTAGGTGTTAGTTTATTTTTGCAGGCATTTTCGGGAGTTACGGTGCTCCCATACTCAGCACAAGGCCTGCTACGACTGCCTTTTATGGCAAGGTAAAAATGGAGTAAGATTTCTCCATTTTCGCCACGTAAGTCCTTGCGCTGGCTATTGGATACCGATTTGCGACGCGGTTCTATGTTAGCCTATGGGAGTAATATTTGCGAGCGACGGGTGAAATATACGTGCGATCTTGATAAAGGCCTGACTAGGCTGAAACGCGTAGAAATTTGCTAATAACTTGTGAAATTAAGTAGTAGGTAAGGTGGTTGAGACCAACTCTAATGCACAGAGTTGTTTTTTCTTGGAAATATCATCATACCCATAATCTACTTTCTTCTGTCCAGCACTGGAATCTGAATAATATGGACGCTGTTACAAACTTTACTTGCAATACAACTGCTTGACTTACATATGCGGTAGGTGCGGTGCATTGAGCCTCTTTAATATATGAATTGACTCTATATGCGTAATTCCCACCCATGACCCACATTTGTTAAAAGCAGTCTGATTCATTTTAACTTCAAAGAAACGAAGTCTGTCGTTGCTTATTGTTGCTTATTGTTGATTCTTATCCTATTTTAATTGTACTATTTTACTTTGTATTAGATGCCGGCATCGCTTATTGTAATACAATTATAAACTTTTTTATTATACTCTTGTGTAATCCACATTCCTTATATAGTTCTTTACCTCTCATATGCTGTTTTTTACAGCGCGTTCCCATATCCCCTTGTTCTTTGTCTATTTTGGTTTGATGTTAGGAGGTGCACTTACCTTTTAGGAATTGCATTTGAAATTTGAGCGTTGTATCTTATACCTACCCTGTTGTTTTGAAATATACGTGCGTAACTTGTATGCTACGCCGTATATGTAATATCAAAATCACGTAAAATATGGCAGCGGAGGATTTTGCGGGCGACGCTGCATATGTAATGGAGGCCTATGTTTGAGCCACCTAGGCAATTAATAATATTGTTAATGTAAGCCTCCAATGGCTTGTGATCTGGAAACAAAGGCTTCAAAAAAGCTTTCAGGTAAGGCAGAAAATTATCATCCACCATAGCCTTCAAAGAGTGGATCAACTTCCAGAGAGGCCATGTGCTTTAACAAAGGTATGATGTGAAATTACTAAATCCAGACAATCGAGTATGGCAATGTGAGAGACAACATATAGTAACCCTAGACATGCATATGGGCTTTAACTGATTTTTAATAGTACAGTAAAGAGTTTTTTGTTGAGGTGTGAATCATCAAACATAGCTGCATTCAAATAAAGCTAATTCTTCTTCTTGACATAAGATAGACAGGCATTCGTCTGATATGTGTGTTGTAACCTTTTGTGGAGGTATGGGAAGTTTTGCTATAGCATTTAAGTGTTCTGAATAGTTTGCCCTTGAATTTCCTTTTACATTTGCTATTTTCTAAAGTCTAAATGAAATTCAGCAAGATTACAAGTTGTGCAATATGGCTATACCGTTGAAAAATTGGCCTTTTTTAGCGGAATGGCAGGTCTCCCGTATTACAAGTCTCAGTGGTACAACTATACCGTTAGCGTTTTAGCCTGTACCGCAACTCTCCTTTTCTCACTCAAGAAATGGCTTTTGAGTGTAGAATTTTCAGCTCACCCGTATTACAAGTTATTTGGTTAGGCTTTTACGCTAGCATTTTAGTTTAAAACCGCCGTGATCTATTCCGCGATCAGAGACCAGTAGTTATGGATTTTGCGAAACAAAAATGTTTTACAAAACTCATAACAAAAATGTTACAAAGTACACTAACACCCATAAACTACCTATTAACCCCTAATCCGCCGCCCACCCACAACGTCAACACTAAAATAAAGTATTAACTCCTAAACCTCCCACCCCCCACATCACCAACACTAAATAAACCTATTAATCCTTCAACCGCCAGCCCCACACATTGCAACTACTATAATAAATCTATTAACCCTTAAACCGCCGCCCCCCCCACTTCGCAACTACTATAATAAACCTAATAACCCCTAAACCGCCGGCCCCCACATCGCAACTATTATAATAAACCTATTAACCCCTAAACCACCGGCCCTCACATCACAACTACTATAATAAACCTATTAACCCCAAAACCGCCGGC
Source organism: Bombina bombina (assembly GCF_027579735.1). Lineage (NCBI taxonomy): Eukaryota > Metazoa > Chordata > Amphibia > Anura > Bombinatoridae > Bombina > Bombina bombina. Next base: position 409,951,918 of record NC_069499.1, on the reverse strand, counting down.
CCCCCACATCGCAACACACTAAATTAAACTATTAACTCCTAAACCTAACACCCCCTAACTTTAAATTAAAGTTACAATATACTAACTACCTTAAAATAAATAAAAACTTACCTGTGAAATAAAAAAAAACTAAGCTTAAACTATAAATTAACCTTACATTACTATTTTAAAAAACTAAAATAAATAAAAAATAGAAAACCTAAGTAGTGCCCATTAAAAATAACCCCCCCCAAAAAAAACCCACTAACCCCTAAAAATGTGCTCACAGTTCCTGAAGTCCATCTTCATCCAGACGGCGACATCTTCATCCATCACGGGGCCATCTTCTATCGTCATCCCGTTGGCGCGGAGCTGTGGCAGTGCCAAGCTGTGGTGGTGCGAAGCTAAGAAGAACCGGCATTGACTACGACATCCAGCAAGGAGCCTCCTCTTGATGCGATTTCCGCCACACACTGAAGATTGAATGCAAGGTACCCCTTTTATATTTTGGGTACCTTGCATTCCTATTGGCTGTTCAAATCAGCCAATAGGATTTAAGCAGCTCTCATCCTTTTGGCTGATTTAAATATTTCAGAACTTTGAAAGACTTCAGGAACTGTGTGTAAATTTTTTGGGGTCAGTGGGGTTTTTAATTTTTTGGGGTGTTTTTTTCAGATGAGGTATTTCTTAATTTTTTAATGGACACTAAAGAGCTGATTGCCCTTTTAAGAGCAATGCTCATACAAATGTTCCTTTAGAGGCAATGGGTAGCTTAGTTTTTTTTTAGAGTTAGTTTTTTTTTTATTTTGGGGGGTGGTTGGGTGGGGGTTTTACTGTTAGGGTGTACTTTGTAATTTTTGTTTAGGTAAAAGAGCTTATTGTTTCAGGGCAATGCCCTACAAAAGACCCTTTTAAGGGCTATTGGTAGTTTATTGTTAGATTAGGGGATGTTTTTATTTTAGAGTAGCTTTTTTGTTTTTATAGGGATATTAGATTAGGTTTAATTTTTATTATTTTGGATAATTTCGTTTATTATTTTTTTAAATTTTAGGTTATTTTTATTTTTCGTAATTTTAGTGTTTTTTTTGTGTAATGTTAGGTTTTTTTATTTTTTCGTAGAGTTAGGATTTTTTAATGTTGTAACTTTTATTTTATTTTTCGTTTATTTTATTTGTAAAAATAGTAATGTTAGGTTTATTTATAGTTTAAGCTTAGGTGTTTTTTATTTCACAGGTAAGTTTTTATTTATTTTAAGATAGTTATATTGTAACTTTAATTTAAAGTTTGGGGGTTTTAGGTTTAGGGGTTAATCGTTTAATTTAGTGTGTACCGATGTGGTGGGCCAGTGGTTTAGTGTTTAATAGGTTTAGTTTAGTAGATGTGATGTGGGGGTCTGGTGGTTTAAGGGTTAATAGGTTTATTTATAGGGTTTATTTATATTGCTGCTTTAAAATGGGACACATATGAAAATACATAGGTCAGGGCTGTTTTCAGGGCTGTTTAAAGAAATGTTTTGTATAAGAACCCTGACATATGTATTTTTCATATCTGTCCCTTTTTAAAGCGGCAATATGGTCAGCCTATTTATTTAGGTATTAGCGATACAGGTTTAGGGATTAATTACTTTATTTAGTGTCTGAGATATCGGGGTGGCAGTTTAGTGGTTAATCACTTTATTTAATGTCGGGTGGCAGAGGATTAGGGGTATTTAGACTAGGGGTTTATGTTAGGGTGTTAGGTTTTTACATAACCTTCTTGTCCAAATAGACTTCAAAAGGGATTGTGTTATAGCTATCGCCATTCCGTGATCGCAGGTGTTTGTTTTTTTCTAACACTTTCTCTTCATTGATGTCTATGGGGTAAATGTGCACAAGCACGCCGTCAGGCCTTGGCTTTTGTGCGGTATGGAGCTTAACGCACCAAAACGCACAGCACAAGAAGGTTTTTGTGTAACTTGTAATGACAGCGCTATGGAAAGTGTGGTATCGCTAATTATTTTGTATTACTTACGCACTGGGTTTAGCGCACAACTTGTAATCTTGGTGATTATTAGCTGTGGATCCCAATGCTACCTTTGTGTTTTGAATAGCCACATCACAAGAGATCCATCCATTTTCTGTGTCAAACTGCTATGTGATTTGTCAAAATATAGAGACTAATTGTGGCTGTCTACAATGATAAAGTAGTTAAAGACTTGCTTGGTGATGCCACTATCATACTGTTACCTAGAACATATAGATATGAATAACACAGCCTTGTAACTCTAACCAAGGCCTGGCTCACAACAAAATTTAGTGAATGAGCAAAAAATAAAACTGGCGCTGTGAGATACAGCTAGGATTTAAACTACCGTGTGAATATAAAAATAATTACAACAGAAACCTCTATAGGTGATAAAGGCTGGCTGGATAACCGTGTAGATAAAAGAACCAATGAACACACAAAATATAAACCTCTATAGGTAATATCAAACAAAGAAAAAGAAATATAAACTTGAATTACGTGGTGGTGTTAAATAAGAAAGTGGAAGTGATAAAGAATGGGATGTACAAGTACATATACAAATGTATATATTTAATAAATCAAATTATACAAGAAGATAGATAGTACTATGTTCGATATAAAATCTACTCTAGAGATATAAAAACATCCTATAAAACAAATACTCAATTAATACTTGACATTATCAACAAGTCACAGTTGGTTAGACCACTTGTCATCGGATTTTATTGAGGGAGACGTCCCCACTTTTTATTGAGTATTTGTTTTATAGGATGTTTTTATATATCTAGAGTAGATTTTATATTGAACATAGTACTATCTATCTTCTTGTATAATTTGATTTATTAAATATATACATTTGGATATGTGCTTGTACATCCCATTCTTTATCACTTCCACTTTCTTATTTAACACCACCACGTAATATAAGTTAATATTTCTTTTTCTTTTTATTTGTTTGATATTACCTATAGAGGTTTATATTTTGTGTGTTCATTGAGTCTTTTATCTACATGGTTATCCAGCCACCCTTTATCACCTATAGAGGTTTTTGTTGTAATTATTTTTATATTCACACTGTAGTTTAAATCCTAGCTGTATCTCACAGCGCCAGTTTTATTTTTTGCTCATTCACTGTTTCACATAAACTACTAAGGAGGAGTAGTTTCTATACTAGGCACATAGGATTTATAGTTAGCGCCAACTCTCACTCCCACACATTCACAACAAAATTTACCCTAACTACTGCTGAATCAGCTCTGAAAAAGAGAATGCAGTTTCCAATTTGCTTCACCTAATGTGCTTGATTCTCTTAGTATTCTTTGTTGAAAAGAATACCCAAGTAAGTTCTGAAGCTGCAATGCACTACTGAGAGCTAGCTGCTGATTGGTGGCTGCACATATAGTGTATCATTGGCTCACCTGATGTGTTCATCTAGTTTCTAGTAGATCATTGATGTTCCTTCAACAAAAGATACCAAGCAAATGAAGTAAATGCAATAATAGAAGTAACTTGAAAAGTTGTTTACACTTGTGTGATCAATCTGAATCATGAAATAAAAATATTGTGTTTCCTGTCTCTTTAACCCGAGAGATGGTCAGCTCCCCAAATATAAAGCAACCCAAACTGCAATTGGGCCCAGCTAATTTACTCCACACTCCTGCAAAATCCTTCAACCAACAACCCTCCTAACATTCAATGGTCCCTCTACATAATCCCCCACTTGAAAGCCCATCCACTAAGTTACTCCACATGATCCACATTTTATAACCCTTAGATGACTGACCCTTTGTGAACAATCAAAGCACCCCCCAATACCTAAACCCTTTTCCTATTGTTTTGATTAGTTAATTTCTAAAAAAAAAAAAGGCTTATTTAGAAAAGGAAACATCAATGGTACAGAGACATTGAAGTAGAACATTTTCTATTATGCATATTTAAAGCAATAAATGTATCAAGATAGGAAAATCATTTTGAAAACTGTAGTTCATTTCTAAATGACCTTAAAGGGACATTAAACCCCAAAAAATTATTTCATGATTCAGACAGAGAATACAATTTTAAACGAAATTCCTATTTACTTCTATTATCTAATTTGCTTCAATATTTAGATATCCTTTGTTAAAGAAATAGCAATGCACATGGGTGAGCCAATCACATGAGGCAAATATGTGCAGCCACCAATCAGAATCTACTGATCCTATCTAGATATGCTTTTCAGGAAGGAGTATCAAGAGAATTAAGCAAATTAGATAACAGAAGTATTTTAGAAAATTGTTTAAAATTGTATTCTCTATCTGAATCATGAAAGAGAAAATTTGGGTTTAATGTCCCTTTAAGGGTATACATATACATTTAATAAAAATAAGGAATCGCAAAACTAAGGCATTTCATACAGCTTTGTGTTCCAGCATTCTTACATATTTAAAATTACCTAGAGATTGTATATATCTCCTTTGCATATTTTTTCTTCATATTAACTTAATTGCTGTTTGGACGTGTGATTTTACAATTACAGTACTGTAATAATCTAAGGGATTTGCTTTGATATTTATAGTTGTCACATTAACCATGTAATCTATAGCTGTTTAAATATTTAATTTGCCATCTCCTTCTGTATATCCCCTTTCACCAACCCACACACAAACTCATTATCTCTGTTATATCGCACATTAATTTATATTAAAGGAGTTCTACATGAAACAAAGAAAATTAGTTTGCTGAAACAATGGATGATGAAATAGAAAATCTAAATAGTTTAGCTATTTTAAATAAAAGCTAACTATGCCTGTGCTAGTAGAGGCTGTTATTTTTTTAGGTGATGGGGCAGAAAAATATTCCCCTTTTCCATATATAGCTTTCTGGTCCTAGGAAAGGGCAATCATTCAAGCACAAAATAAACAAAAAGGGGTACAAATGCTACCCACATATTATTTTATAGGACATCAAAATAATTGTTTAGCTCTTATGCCAGATGATATAATAGAGGCAAAATTAATAAACTAAAGAATAGATTTTCCATAGTTGCTCAATTTTAGTAGTCTGATCAAACTTGCACTGCTATTATACATTGACTATAAGCTACACTAGATAATACAGGCACTTGACCATAGGGTCTAGCTGCCAAGGAGTTTATGACCATCAACCTCTATAAACAGGACAAACTGGCCTTCCTGGACACCAGGACATTTCCTGGTGGACCACAGTTACCAGGGCACAATAGACTTATGCCTACAGCCATAGAGTATGAGATTAGATGAATTCCCAGAAGAAGAAGAATGCAGGGCATCAATCCAGAAATATAGTCCAGCAAATCCCATGAGCACGCTGAAAGACGTCTGCATCCTAGACCTCTATAGCATCTAAAGAAATTAGTAAGGTATTTGATAGCAGTGAGTCTTGCCTACAGCCAGAGTCTACTTTGTTTTACCATTTAGCTCCCACTTTAAATTGTGTTCTGCAGAAGCAATGTTACTACCGGACATACAACTCTGGAAAAAAAGAGACCTCTTCAAAATTGTCAGTTTACCTGGTTTTACTATTTATAGGTATGTGTTTGAGTAAAAATAACATTTTATTCTATAAACTACTGACATCTCTCCCAAATTCCAAATAAAAATATTGTAATTTAGAGCATTTATTTGCAGGAAATGAGAACTGGTCAAAATAACAAAAAGATGCAGTGTTTTCAGACCTCTAATAATGCAAAGAAAACAAGTTCATATTCATTTTTAAACCATACAATATTGATGTTTTAACTTAGCAAGAGTTCAGAAATCAGTATTGGGTGAAATAACCCTGATTTTCAATTACAGCTTTCATGTGTCTTGGCAAGCTCTCCACCAGTCATTCACATTGCTGTTTGGTGACTTTATGCCATACTGCCTTTTGGAATACAAATTCAAGTAGCTCGGCTTTGTTTGATGGCTTTTGACCATCCATCTCCCTCTTGATCACATGCCAGAGGTTTTCAGTGGGGTTGAGGTTTGGAGAGGCTGGCCACGACAGAGTCTTGATCTAGTGGTCCTCTTTGATTTACCTGGATGTGTGGTATGGAACATTCTCCTTCTGGAAAAATAATCAGAGTTGGGAAACATTGTCAGAGCCTTGTACATGGCTTGATGTTTCCTTCACAAAAGATAAATCTGCCCAGTGCAGCACGTGTTGCTTTCTTTACAAGGTTCGTGTCACACTCTTTTCCTGCTTTTTAAAACTTTAAAATGCACTGTCGTAGCTGTGTTTGTATTTAGCGTGCATGAAGGCGTATCTCCTATAGAAACGCAGTCATGAAGATGTGATATCATTTGAACATCTAGGCAAATACAATGTTTAGAAGTAGTGAGATAATGCTTTACAGTTTCAGCACTTTTAAAATCCATTATAAGAAGATATCATAATTCCTTTCAATAGAAACCTGAAAGATACCTGCAGTATCCATCTTTATCTCCATCAATTTTGCTTCATTATCTTCGTATCCTTTCTTAAAGGGGAAGCAATGCATTTCTAAACACACTGGTAAACCAATCACTAGATAGATCCTAGCTCCTGAGCTTAACTAGCGGCTAGATTACGAGTTTTGCGTTATGAGCGGCTCGGTGCTAACTTGCAAGTTATTTCTACCACTCACCTCCCTATAGCGCTGCTATTACAGGTTTTCATAAACCCGGCGTTAGCAGGCAATAATGCAGCATTGAGCATAATTGAACTCCATACCACACTCAAATACCAGTGCTGCTTTGAGCAATTGATCAATGGGGAGACCCGGCTAAGAAAAAGCCTAACACCTGCAATAAAGGAGCATAAAGCTCTATAACGCAACCAAATTGATTCTTATGGGGAAAGAAAAGTTATGTTTACACCTAACACCCTAACATAAACCCCGAGTCTAAACACCCCTAATCTCCCGCCCCCAACACCTACATTACAGTTATTAACCCCTAATATGCAACTCCCGACATCGCCGCCACCTACATTACAGTTATTAACCCCTAATCTGCTGCCCCCAATGTCGCTGCCACCTACCTACACTTATTAACCCCTAATCTGCCGCTCCTAGCATCGCCACCACCTACATTACACTTACTATACTAAAGTTATTAACCCGTAAGTCTAACCCTAACCCTAACACCCACTAACTTGAACATAATTATAATAAATATAAATAAAAATTACAATTAATACCTAAATAATTTCTATTTAAAACTAAATACTTACCTATAATATAAACCCTAACGGCTAGATTTAGAGTTGGGCGATAGCCGTCAAAACCAGCGTTAGAGGCACCTAACAATGGTTTTTACCTCCCTCTGGTATTTGGAGTCAGTCAGGAAAGGGTCTAACGATCACTTTCCAGCCGCGACTTTTCCATATCGCAGATCCCCCTACGCCATTTGCGTATCCTATCTTTTCAATGGGATCTTTCTAACGCTGGTATTTAGAGTCGTGGCTGAAGTGAGCGTTAGAAATCTAATGACAAAACTCCAGCCGCAGAAAAAAAACAGGAGTTAAGAGCTTTCTGGGCTAACGCCGGTTTATAAAGCTCTTAACTACTGTGCTCTAAAGTACACTAACACCCATTAACTAGATATGTACCCCTAAACCGAGGCCCCCCCCCCACCGCCGCCACTCTATTACATTTTTTTAACCCCTAATCTGCCGCTCCGTACACCGCCGCCAGCTACATTATCCCTATGTACCCCTAATCTGCTGCCCCTAACATCGCCGACACCTACATAATATTTATTAACCCCTAATCTGCCCCCCCAACGTCGCTGCTACCTTACCTACACTTATTAACCCCTAATCTGCCGACCGAACCGCTACTATAATAAATGTATTAACCCCTAATCCGCCTCACTCCCGCCTCAATAACCCTATAATAAATAGTATTAACCCCTAATCTGCCCTCCCTAACATCGCCGACACCTAACTTCAAACATTAACCCCTAATCTGCCGACCGGAGCTCACCGCTATTCTAATAAATTTTTTAACCCCTAAAGCTAAGTCTAACCCTAACCCTAACACCCCCCTAAGTTAAATATAATTTAAATCTAACGAAATAAATTAAAGGGACAGTACACTGTAAAATTGTTTTTCCATAAATGTATTTTAAATGACTTGTTATACCAACTGCAGAGTATAAAATATTTGAGAAATTGCATTTTCAGGTTTATTTGTGTATATGAAGTAGCTGATTTTGTTCTTTGAAACCACAGCCTATTACAATGGGTTGAGCTTCAGGTAATATCAGATCTCATTATGTTATTACTTTCATGTACACAGACTTGCTTCCTTATCTTATATTTGTCTGGAACACCAAAGCTCAATACATAGAGAGAACAATGGAAAATTATAATTTTATTACTTAACTATCATGCCCCCCACTGAGGGTGTAATCTCTTCTGCTGTCTGTGTTTACTTAGGCTTGTCAATAGCATATACGCCAGTATCAAAACTTTCAGTATAGGTTGGGAAACCACAAGCTATATCAGCTATTTCAAATGCTGAAATATGAGTAAAGGAGCTACTTGCAACCAATTTAATACACTCTAGCAGGTAAAAAGGATCATTGGGAATAATTTAAAGGGGAAAAAGTTTTTGGGTGAACTGTCCCTTTAACTCTTATTATATAAATTATTCCTATTTAAAGCTAAATACTTACCTGTAAAATAAACCCTAATATAGCTGCAATATAAATTATAATTATATTGTAGCTATTTTAGGATTAATATTTATTTTACAGGCAACTTTGTATTTATTTTAACCAGGTACAATAGCTATTAAATAGTTAATAACTATTTCATAGTTACCTAGTTAAAATAATTACAAAATTACCTGTAAAATAAATCCTAACCTAAGTTACAATTAAACCTAACACTACACTATCAATAAATTAATTAAATAAACTACCTACAATTATCTACAATTAAACCTAACACTACACTAGCAATAAATTAATTACATGAAATAAACTAACTAAAGTACAAAAAATAAAAAAGAACTAAGTTACAAAAAATAAAAAAATATTTACAAACATTAGAAAAATATTAAAACAATTTTAAACTAATTACACCTACTCTAAGCCCCCTAATAAAATAACAAAGACCCCCAAAATAAAAAAAATGCCCTACCCTATTCTAAATTAAAAAAGTTCAAAGCTCTTTTACCTTACCAGCCCTGAAAAGGGCCCTTTGCGGGGCATGCCCCAAAGAATTCAGCTCTTTTGCCTGTAAAAAAAACACATACAATACCCCCCCCAACATTACAACCCACCACCCACATACCCCTAATCTAACCCAACCCCCCCTTAAATAAACCTAACACTAAGCCCCTGAAGATCTTCCTACCTTATCTTCACCATGCCAGGTTCACCGATTGATCCAGAAGAGCTCCTCCGATGTCTTGATCCAAGCTGCGGCTGAAGAACTCCATCATCGGGCTGAAGTCGGAAGTCCATCATCGGGATGAAGTCTTCTATCAAGCCGCATCTTCAATCTTCTTTCTTCCGGAGCGGAGCGGAGCCATCTTCTTTCTTCCGGAGCGGAGCGGAGCCATCAGCCAATCAGATTCAAGTTCAATCCGATTGGCTGATCCAATCAGCCAATCAGATTGAGCTTGCATTCTATTGGCTGTTCCGATCAGCCAATAGAATGCGAGCTCAATCTGATTGGCTGATTGGATCAGCCAATCGGATTGAACTTGAATCTGATTGGCTGATTCCATCAGCCAATCAGAATATTCCTACCTTAATTCCGATTGGCTGATAGAATCCTATCAGCCAATCGGAATTCGAGGGACGCCATCTTGGATGACGTCATTTAAAGGAACCGTCATTCTGCGAGTAGGCGTCGCTTGAAGAGGTTGGATCCGCGTCGGCTGGGAAGAAGATGGCTCCGCTCCGGAAGAAAGAAGATTGAAGATGCGGCTTGATAGAAGACTTCATCCCGATGATGGACTTCCGACTTCAGCCCGATGATGGAGTTCTTCAGCCGCCGCTTGGGTCAAGACATCGGAGGAGCTCTTCTGGATCGATCGGTGAACCTGGCATGGTGAAGATAAGGTAGGAAGATCTTCAGTGGCTTAGTGTTAGGTTTATTTAAGGGGGGTTTGGGTTAGATTAGGGGTATGTGGGTGGTGGGTTGTAATGTTGGGGGGGGTATTGTATGTGTTTTTTTTACAGGCAAAAGAGCTGAATTCTTTGGGGCATGCCCCGCAAAGGGCCCTTTTCAGGGCTGGTAAGGTAAAAGAGCTTTGAACTTTTTTAATTTAGAATAGGGTAGGGCATTTTTTTATTTTGGGGGTCTTTGTTATTTTATTAGGGGGCTCAGAGTAGGTGTAATTAGTTTAAAATTGTTGTAATATTTTTCTAATGTTTGTAAATATTTTTTTATTTTTTTGTAACTTAGTTCTTTTTTATTTTTTGTACTTTAGTTAGTTTATTTAATTGTATTTATTTGTAGGTATTGTATTTAATTAATTTATTGATAGTGTAGTGTTAGGTTTAATTGTAGATAATTGTAGGTAGTTTATTTAATTTATTTATTGATAGTGTAGTGTTAGGTTTAATTGTAACTTAGGTTAGGATTTATTTTACAGGTAATTTTGTAATTATTTTAACTAGGCAACTATTAAATAGCTATTGTACCTGGCTAAAATAAATACAAAGTTGCCTGTAAAATAAATATTAATCCTAAAATAGCTACAATATAATTATAATTTATATTGTAGCTATATTAGGGTTTATTTTACAGGTAAGTATTTAGATTTAAATAGGAATAATTTATTTAATAAGAGTTAATTTATTTCGTTAGAATAAAATTATATTTAACTTAGGGGGGTGTTAGGGTTAGGGTTAGAATTAGCTTTAGGGGTTAAAAAATTTATTAGAGTAGCGGTGAGCTCCGATCGGCAGATTAGGGGTTAATACTTGAAGTTAGGTGTCGGCAATTTTAGGGAGGGCAGATTAGGGGTTAATACTATTTATTATAGGGTTATTGAGGTGGGAGTGAGGCGGATTAGGGGTTAATAACTTTATTATAGTAGTGGTGCGGTCCGCTCGGCAGATTAGGGGTTAATAAGTGTAGGCAGGTGGAGGCGACGTTGAGGGGGGCAGATTAGGGGTTAATAAATATAATATAGGGGTTGGCGGTGTTAGGGGCAGCAGATTAGGGGTACATAGCTATAATGTAGCTTGCCGTGGTGTACGGAGCGGCAGATTAGGGGTTAATAATAATATTTAGGGGTCAGCGATAGCGGGGGCGGCAGATTAGGGGTTAATAAGTGTAAGGCTAGGGGTGTTTAGACTCGGGGTACATGTTAGAGTGTTAGGTGCAGACGTAGGAAGTGTTTCCCCATAGAAAACAATGGGGCTGCGTTAGGAGCTGAACGCTGCTTTTTTGCAGGTGTTAGGTTTTTTTTCAGCTCAAACAGCCCCATTGTTTCCTATGGGGGAATCGTGCACAAGCACGTTTTTGAAGCTGGCCGCGTCCGTAAGCACCGCTGGTATCGAGAGTTGCAGTGACGTTAAATTATGCTCTACGCTCCTTTTTTGGAGCCTAACGCAGCCATTCTGTGAACTCTAAATACCAGCGGTATTTAAAAGGTGCGGGGGGAAAAAGCATGCGTAGCTAACGCACCCCTTTGGCCACAGAACTCTAAATCTAGCCATAAGGTAGCTACAATATAACTAATAGATACATTGTATCTATCTTAGGTTTTATTTTTTATTTCACAGGTAAGTTTGTATTTATTTTAACTAGGTAGACTAGTTAGTAAATAGTTATTAACTATTTACTAGCTACCTAGCTAAAATAAATACAAATTTGCCTGTAAAATAAAACCTAACCTGTCTTACACCTAACCTTACACTACCGTACAATTAAATAAATTACATTAATCAAATACAATTAACTAAATTACAAAAAAAAATAAACACTAAATTACACAAAATAAAAAAGAAATGATCAAATATTTAAACTAATTACACCTAATCTAATTGCCCTATCAAAGTAAAAAAGCCCCCCCAAAGTAAAAAAAACCCCTAGCCTAAACTTTAAAAGGGCCTTTTGCAGTGCATTGCTCTTAAAAGGGCATTTAGCTTTTTTCAGCCCAAACCCTAAGCTAAAAATAATAATCCAATAAACCCTTAAAAAAACCTAACACTAACCCAGAAGATCCACTTACAGTTTTTGAAGACCCATCCATCCTCAACGAAGCCGGGAGAAGTCTTCATCCAAGTGGCAAGAAGTCCTCAACGAAGCCGGGAGAAGTCTTCATCCAAGTGGCAAGAAGTGTTCCTCCAGACAGGCAAAAGTCTTCATCCAGACGGCATCTTCTATCTTCATCCTTCTGACACGGAGATGCTCCATCTTCAAGACATCCGGCGCAGAGCATCCTCTTTTGTCGACGGCTCTTCAAGAATGAAGGTTTCTTTAAGGGATATCATCCAAGATGGTGTCCGTTGAATTCCGATTGGCTGATAGAATTCTATCAGCAAATTGGAATTAAAGGTGAAAAAATCCTATTGGCTGATGCAATCAGCCAAAAGGATTGAGCTTCAATCCTATTGACTGATCCAATCAGCCAATAGGATTGAGCTCGCATTCTATTGGCTGTTCCAATCAGCCAATAGAATGCGAGCTCAATCCTATTGGCTGATTGCATCAGCCAATAGGATTTTTTCACCTTTAATTCCGATTGTCTGAAAGAATTCTATCAGCCAATCGGAATTCAAGGGACGCCATTCTTCAGTAGCCGTCATCAGAAGAGGATGCTCCACGCCGGATGTCTTGAAGATGGAGCCGCTCCGTGTCGGAAGGATGAAGATAGAAGATGCCGTCTGGATAAAGACTTCTGCCCGCCTGGAGGTCGACTTCTTGCCGCTTGGATGAAGACTTCTCCCGGCTGCGTTGAGGATGGATGTCCGGTCTTCAAAAACTGTAAGTGGATCTTCAGGGGTTAATGTTAGGTTTTTTTAAGGGTTTATTGGGTGGGTTTTATTTTTAGCTTAGGGTTTGGGCTTAAAGAGAGCTAAATGCCCTTTTAAGGGCAATGCCCATCCAAATGCCCTTTTCAGGGCAATGGGGAGCTTAGGTTTTTTTAGATAGGATTTTATTTGGGGGTTTTGTTTGTGTGGTTGGTGGGTTTTACTGTTGGGGGGTTGTTTGTATTTTTTTTTACAGGTAAAAGAGCTGATTTTCTTTGGGGCAATGCCCCACAAAAGGCCCTTTTAAGGGCCATTGGCAGTTTAGTTTAGGCTAGGTTTTTTTTTAATTTTGGGGGGACTTTTTTATTTTGATAGGGCTATTAGATTAGGTGTAATTAGTTTAAATATTTGATCATTTCATTTTTATTTTGTGTGATTTAGTGTTTATTTTTTGTAATTTAGTTAATTGTATTTAATTAATGTAATTTATTTAACTTTAGTGTAAGGTTAGGTGTTAGTGTAAGACAGGTTAGGTTTTATTTCACATGTAAATTTGTATTTATTTTTAACTAGGTAGTTAGTAAATAGTTAATAACTATTTATTAACTAATCAACCTAGTTAAAATAAATACAAACTTAGCTGTGAATTAAAAATAAAACATAAGCTAGATACAATATAACTATTAGTTATATTGTAGCTAGCTTAGGGTTTATTTTACAGGTAAGTATTTAGTCTTAAATAGGAATTATTTAGGTATTAATTGTAATTTTTATTAAGATTTATTTTAATTATTTTAAAGTTTGTGGGTGCTAGGGTTAGGGTTAGACTTAGGGTCAGGTTTAGGGGTTAATAACTTCAGTATTTTGTAGGACAGCAGATTAGGGGTTAATAATATTCAACTAGTGTTTGGGATGCGGGAGTGCGGCGGTTTAGGGGTTAATATGTTTATTATAGTGGCAGCGATGTCGGGAGCAGCAGATTAGGGGTTAATAATTTTATTTTAGTGTTTGCGATGCCGGAGGGCCCCGGTTTAGGGGTTAATAGGAAGGTTATGGCTGTTAGTGTACTTTGTAGTACATTAGTTATGAGTTTTATGTTACGGCTTTGTAACATTAAAGCCATAACTACTGACTTTCAGTTTACAGTATGGATCTTGACGTTATAGGCTGTACCACTCACTTTTTGGCCGGACAGGCAAACTCATAATGCCGGCGCTGTGGAAGTCCCATGGAAAAAGGACTTTTTGAAAGCTGCGGTAGTTACGTTGCGTTACGGCCAAAAAAGAGTGCGGTACTCCTATACCTGCACAGTTACATTTATATATATATATATATATATATATATACCTACACAAAAAACACAAAATATTTCAAGCTAAAAAACTAAAATTAAAGAACCACTAAATTCAGTAGAATTGCATAATTAACAAGTGCATAATAAAAATACAAATAAAAAGACAATGCAATTACACAGATTTTTTTTCTGACAAATTATTTTTTTCTCCCATTTCATGACCCCCTGTATCATGTGACAGACATCAGGCAATCACAGACTAGTATACGTATACCCTGTGAACTTGTGCACATGCCCAGTAGGAGCTTTCCCCCCAAAAAAGTGTGTATAGAAAAAGACTGCAAAATTTGATAATAGAAGTAAATTGGAAAGTGTCTTAAAATTGTATGCTCTTGCTGAATCATAAAAGTTAGTTTTGACCCTTAAAAGACACATACACACATTCCACTCCACACAGTAAACAAGTAAAAAAAGAAAGTGCAATGGTGCACAAGTGTACAAAGGTCTGTACACAAAAACATTTAAGAGAAAATAAAATTGCAATGCTGGGCAAGGTCTGCTGTGGTTTTTTTCTTTATATATATATATATATATATATATATATATATATATATATATATATATATATATATATATATATATATATATATATATATATCTTCTGGGCACTATACAATGATAAATTGAATATAGCTTTGTCTGTATCTGTTAATACTGATTGTAGGAGGAAGCACAACCGCTATGGTCCGGGTTTATATTTATATTCAGTAAGGACGTAGATTTGTATCCGAAGTTTGTAGTATATTTTATTGGAAAGAAAATATCCGGCTTACAGATTCTAAGTCTACCACAATGGATTAATCCCCATAATATGATTATTTAAATGTAGAGTTAAGTACATATTATTACTTGCGCTGGGCAAAACAACCCTTCTTAGAATCAGCACATAGTAAGTGCCAAAATTAGCTGAAAGTTGGTACACCAGAATTCGGTATATCACTTTAAAATATTCGCTACAAAAAAACATCCACTTTGGCGTTAGATAGTCACCTGAAAGGTATACACTCGTTATTATCCAGAGTTTTTATTATGTATTATAATTTTTTTTTATCAAAGTGAGAGTATCCGGCTTACAGTTTCTAAGTCCTACAGTAAGAGGTTAATCCACATAATATTTTAGCATAAATGTTACATTAAAAAGATCGAACTGACGTACTGAGAATTATCCACAAACCTAGTATACTTTTAAAGTCCTTAGTTTAAATATTATCTTTCTAAATTAAGTCACACTCATTGTCACACAACTGTATAGTTAAAAAAAGAGACAGAGAGTCTCCATACGCCCTGACATGTTTCGCCTTTCGGCTTTGTCAAAGGACTCATCACTTGTAGTGCCATTGTTTTCTCCTTTTTGCCTCTATACTTGTGAATTTGCTTGTCAAGGATCCCTGGGTATAGTGCTATTTAAAAAACTGTACAGTATACCGCTAAACCTGTATTGTATGCTTTATTTGTTACCCTTGCCTATAACTCACAACACTGGTTTATAACCCTATTCCATGTTAAAGTACTCTAGGTACTTGCTTAATCAATTAGCGTTGGTCTTGTACATTAGGTAACACAATATCTTGTATTGCCTTACTGCACGCTTTATTTGCATTAAAAACAGCATTAGTGCAGATAGTAAGTCTCACAAGGGGAGACTAGTTACTTTGGACTTCCTCGCACCTCCTCCTTTCCGGGCCCAGCTCATCTGGGTTGGTCACTTCCAGTTTCCTTTTCCTCTTCCTTCTGGTCGTACCCCCCTATCCCTGAGGTGTGTGGAGGTCTATAGAGACCGCATTTTCTGCAAATAGGTGTTATCTCATCGGGCCTATACAGACAACTGATATAATATAGGTTATCTGGTCACCCCTATAACCACTATAGATAAGATATGACAGGCCCCCCTCTCATATCATACTTAGGACTAAGATGTATTAGGCTAGGAAGATGTGTCACCTACCCCTGCTCCGCAGCAAAATATATGTAATTTGAGATTACTTATTTGCTATATTGAGAGTGCTTATTATTTTCAGGATAACTTTACAGTGATATTGTATAACTAAATTTTTCCCCAGGAATTTGCTCTTAAAGTTGCTGGCAGGATGCCTCACACCTCTAGGAGACAAGTGAAGACCTCTACCATCACTAAAAAGACGGTGTACGATCATTTCACTCAATCTGGAAAAGAACCTATGGCTGATCCAAATATGGAGCTAAGTGACCCCGAATCATTGGGGGAAGAATCCCAATCGAGCAGATGCTCAGAAACACCATCACACCACTATATTACAAAGTCCACCCTGCAGAAAATGCTTGCTAACCAGACACGCTCTATCACACAGGAGATCCAGCGTTCCTCTGCAGAGTTGAAGAGAGATATCTCCAAGATAGGAGAGAGAGTGGACACACTTGAGTGGAAACAAGATGACCTGGCGGTAGACCAGACCAGTTTACTATCATACACTGAAAATTTGGCGGAGCAGTTAACTCAACTAGAGTTTAAAATGGCAGATATTGAGGACAGATCCCATAGAAATAATATATGGTTTAGGGGTATCCCGGAGAACATTGGGACCTCTTATCTACAAGCTTTCCTGAGAGAACTCTATGTGGAACTGATAGGCACCCCAGAGGGAATGGTCGATACAATGGAAAGAGCCAATAGAGCCTTGTGATCTAGATCTGTTCCCATGGAAAAACTATGCAATGTAATAGTCTGCTTTCACAGTTATATTTACAAAGACAGATTGATGCAGGCTGCATTAAAAAAAATGCCTCTTTCAGAAAAATTCAGTGATATTCTGTTCTTACCAGATCTATCAGCACACACCCTACAATATCGCAAAACCTACCAGCCAGTCACTTTGGCCTTTAGAAAAGTAAATATCAAATACTGCTGGGGGCACCCCACAAATTTGGTGGTCACAAAAGACAACCAAACTCATATAATCACTTCTCTTCCTCAGGGACTAATGCTCCTCACCTCCTGGGGTCTTCACTCAGGTCTCACTCCTCCGGTACAGTCTGCCAAACCAAAATTGAATGGTCCATAAAAGAACAAAGAGCAAAGAGACCTAAAACAAACCCACCTCAGGGTACAATTTGAATACTGTTATCCCTGTAACACAATGGATTAATCCCCATAATATGATTATTTAAATGTAGAGTTAAGTACATATTATTACTTGCGCTGGGCAAAACAACCCTTCTTAGAATCAGCACATAGTAAATGCCAAAATTAGCTGAAAGTTGGTACACCAGAATTCGGTATATCACTTTAAAATATTCGCTACAAAAAAACATCCACTTTGGCGTTAGATAGTCACCTGAAAGGTATACACTCGTTATTATCCAGAGTTTTTATTATATATTATAATTTTTTTTTATCAAAGTGAGAGTATCCGGCTTACAGTTTCTAAGTCCTACAGTAAGAGGTTAATCCACATAATATTTTAGCATAAATGTTACATTAAAAAGATCGAACTGACGTACTGAGAATTATCCACAAAACTAGTATACTTTTAAAGTCCTTAGTTTAAATATTATCTTTCTAAATTAAGTCACACTCATTGTCACACAACTGTATATTTAAAAAAAGAGACAGAGAGTCTCCGTACGCCCTGACATGTTTTGCCTTTCGGCTTTGTCAAAGGACTCATCACTTGTAGTGCAATCGTTTTCTCCTTTTTGCCTCTATACTTGTGAATTTGCTTGTCAAGGATCCCTGGGTATAGTGCTATTTAAAAAACTGTACAATATACCGCTAAACCTGTATTGTATGCTTTATTTGTTATCCTTGCCTATAACTCACAACACTGGTTTATAACCCTATTCCATGTTAAAGTACTCTAGGGACTTGCTTAATCAATTAGCATTGGTCTTGTACATTAGGTAACACAATATCTTGTATTGCCTTACTGCACACTTTATTTGCATTAAAAACAGCATTAGTGCAGATAGTAAGTCTCACAAGGGGAGACTAGTTACTTTGGACTTCCTCGCACCTCCTCCTTTCCGGCCCAGCTCATCTGGGTTGGTCACTTCCAGTTTCCTTTTCCTCTTCCTTCTGGTCGTACCCCCCTATCCCTGAGGTACGTGGAGGTCTATAGAGACCACATTTTCTGCAAATAGGTGTTATCTCATCTGGCCTATACAGACAACTGATATAATATAGGTTATCTGGTCACCCCTATAACCACTATAGATAAGATATGACAGGCCCCCCTCTCATATCATACTTAGGACTAAGATGTATTAGGCTAGGAAGATGTGTCACCTACCCCTGCTCCGCAGCAAAATATATTTAATTTGAGATTACTTATTTGCTATATTGAGAGTGCTTATTATTTTCAGGATAACTTTACAGTGATATTGTATAACTAAATTTTTCCCCAGGAATTTGCTCTTAAAGTTGCTGGCAGGATGCCTCACACCTCTAGGAGACAAGTGAAGACCCCTACCATCACTAAAAAGACGGTGTACGATTATTTCACTCAATCTGGAAAAGAACCTATGGCTGATCCAAATATGGAGCTAAGTGACCCCGAATCATTGGGGGAAGAATCCCAATTGAGCAGATGCTCAGAAACACCATCACACCACTATATTACAAAGTCCACCCTGCAAAAAATGCTTGCTAAGCAGACACGCTCTATCACACAGGAGATCCAGCGTTCCTCTGCAGAGTTGAAGAGAGATATCTCCAAGATAGGAGAGAGAGTGGACACACTTGAGTGGAAACAAGATGACCTGGCGGTAGACCAGACCAGTTTACTATCATACACTGAAAATTTGGCGGAGCAGTTAACTCAACTAGAGTTTAAAATGGCAGACATTGAGGACAGAT
Source organism: Bombina bombina (assembly GCF_027579735.1). NCBI lineage: Eukaryota > Metazoa > Chordata > Amphibia > Anura > Bombinatoridae > Bombina > Bombina bombina. The sequence continues at coordinate 409,932,828 of NC_069499.1, read as the reverse complement.
CCCATAGAAATAATATATGGTTTAGGGGTATCCCGGAGAACATTGGGACCTCTTATCTACAAGCTTTCCTGAGAGAACTCTATATGGAACTGATAGGCACCCCAGAGGGAATGGTCGATACAATGGAAAGAGCCAATAGAGCCTTGCGATCTAGATCTGTTCCCATGGAAAAACCATGCAATGTAATAGTCTGCTTTCACAGTTATATTTACAAAGACAGATTGATGCAGGCTGCATTAAAAAAAATGCCTCTTTCAGAAAAATTCAGTGATATTCTGTTCTTACCAGATCTATCAGCCCTACAATATCGCAAAACCTACCAGCCAGTCACTTTGGCCTTTAGAAAAGTAAATATCAAATACTGCTGGGGGCACCCCACAAATTTGGTGGTCACAAAAGACAACCAAACTCATATAATCACTTCTCTTCCTCAGGGACTAATGCTCCTCACCTCCTGGGGTCTTCACTCAGGTCTCACTCCTCCGGTACAGTCTGCCAAACCAAAATTGAATGGTCCATAAAAGAACAAAGAGCAAAGAGACCTAAAACAAACCCACCTCAGGGTACAATTTGAATACTGTTATCCCTGGAACTTCACCTTCTCCTCGTGAGTTTCTGTAGGACTTATGCAGATCCGAATTATTGTCTTATTAAGGAAGGTGTATATGTACAGTTACTGTTAGCTTAAAGGTTTATATGCACTTTATGTCATTTACCACATGTTTGAAGTTGAATGTTGCAATGTTAGTTTCCTGTTATTCTCTTCACAATATTCTTGTTATATGATAAATGTAGCTATGCTTGCGGAGCAGGGTCAATTTGGTTGACTTTCGTTCTTCTTTACTGTTATCTCCCCCCACCTGAAGCCCACACCAGGGTTCCACTGAGGCGGACTAATTCCGCCAATTTCCTTCCCTTCTCATTCCCGAATCCCCCCACTTTGTCCTTCCTCTTACCCAATCCCTCCTATTGACCAACACACTTCATTTCAGATACCAATGTCCTCTCTAAAGATTCTGACACATAATGTTAGAGGACTGAACTCCCCACACAAGCGCAGCCTATTGGCCAGATCACTTAAGTTTCATAACCCTGACATAGTCTTCCTGCAAGAGATACATTGGACACCTGACAATCAACACCGCATAATCTCTAAGGACTATACTGTACTAGAATATGCCCCCTTCTTAAAAAAGGCCAGAGGCACTGCTATCCTAATACATAAAAGAATAGCCTACGAACAAATTCAGGTCCTCAAAGATCCCCAAGCCAGATATTTAATCTTAATATGCAAACTGGACCACGTCAATTACACTCTAACATCCATATATCTCCCTAACACACACCAACCTAGATATCTTTAAAAAAATCCTTCTTACAGTTGACAGGGTGAAAATAGGAAGAGTCATACTAGCGGGAGACTTTAATATGATATGGGACCCAAACATAGACAGGAAATCCTCTGGGCATACACGACAGACCCCCCATATTACACAACTCTCCAAATTTCAGCAAATTATTACTCAATTTAATTATTATGATATAAGGTGATCGCTCCACTCTAGGGACAGAGATTACACCCACTTCTCACATACACATAAGCCATATGCCAGATTAGACTATATCTTCTGCTCAGCAGATACTTTGGATCTGGTTGAAAGTTCCAATATATCCTTATGCTCATGGTCAGACCATGACTTTGTCGTGACAACCCTCCAATTGACGGAGCACAATAGTATAAAATACTCATGGTGTCTACCCCAACATGTCTTGATGGATATCCCATTTAAGGAAGAACTAAGGAAAGATATTATTTCCTATACCCAAATAAATGACAATAAACAGGTCTGAGATGATACGCTCTGGCGTGGGCCAAGGCCACTTTCAGGGGTCTTATCATAAAGAGACAGGCTTACCTAAAAAAACTCTCAGGTCTATCACTATCTTGTTCCCATATTGAACTCTGGCGACTGGAGATTATTAATAGATCCAAACCCTCAGATACCATTACAACACAAATTACAGAGATTAGAAATCACATAGGCCAACTAGAACTAAAACACACCTAAGCTATCCTTCTTAAATTAAAACAGCTTTTTTATTGCAAGAGCAATAAAGTGGATTCTCTCCTAGCTAATAAACTTAAAAATAGGGCAAGCACTTCTAGAATTCATCATATCCAATCAGGGAATCAGATCTACAGACTACCCTCACAAATAGGTTCATGCTTTGAGAAATTCTACTCAAGATTGTACAATTTAGAAGGTACCTTAGATCATTCACTAGCCACTATCCCAGAAATCCGTAGATTTCTAGACCATTTGAAACTACCAACTCTTATAAACAAGCAACATGAATCCCTTACAGCCCCTTTTACAATAAAGGATATTAAAAATGCTATTAAACATTTGAAAGCCTTTATAGTCCCGGGCCCGGACAGATATTCGGAGATCTTCTATAAAACTTACATCAATGAATTGACGCCTTTACTTCTATAATTCTTTAACCAGGCCAGGGAAGAGGGAAAGTTTGCCAAGGAGTTTCTAGAAGCAACGATAATAACTATTCCAAAACCCCAAAAAGACCCATCCCTTTGCTTTAGCTATAGACCAATCTCTTTGATTAATTTAGACGTTAAAATTTATGCCAAATTATTAGCTAACCGTATATCTTTGTTACTCCCCCACCTTATTGATCTGGACCAAGTAGGCTTCATACCTAACCGGAAAGGACTTGACAACACCAGGCGCTTGCTCAATATATGTACTGAATCTGCTAGACTGAATAGGCCATTCTCTGTCATATCCCTTGACGCAGAGAAAGCCTTCGATCACATTCGTTGGAGTTATTTGTGGGAGGTTCTAGGAGCCTTTGACTTCCCGGACGACACCTTGAAAGCTATTCAGTCATTATACTCTGCCCCCACAGCGACGGTTAAAGGCCTAGGATTTCACTATTTCACTCACTCCCTTTCTCGATTTCTAAAGGTTTGCCTTGGCGATTGAACCCCTAGCGGAACAAATTAGGTCAGATAAAAGGATAGATGCGGTTACCTTACATGGCACAAACCACAAAATAGCATTATTTGCCGATGATGTTACAATTTTCTCCTCGAACCCTTTATCCTCATTCCCCAGATTAAAAGAAAACCTTGAATCTTTTGGGCATATGTCCCATTATAAATGAAATCTAGACAAAACAGAAATCTTCACATGGGGCCTACCCCAAGATAAGATAGAAATCCTCAGGTCTCAATATAAAATAAATTGTATTGATAACTTTATCTCACACCTAGGATGATAAAATGATAAAAGATAACTATTTACCCCTTTTATCATAATTACACACACTGAAAGACAGATGGGATTACACGTACATCTCATGGATAGGTAGACTAACAGCCCTCAAAATGTCATTTTTACCTAAAATTACATACCTTTTTAGATGTCTTCCAATTAGAGTTCCTAGACATCAGGAACTACTGTCTAGAGTTCCTAGACATCATTACTACATCAGTTCCAGAGTTAGTTTACAAAATATATTTGGCAAGATAAAACCCCAAGAGTGGCCCGGAAGATTTTGCAGAGCCCCCTACACTGCGGAGGGATAGCCTCTCCTTCTATCTTTCGCTATTATGAAGGAGCAATGTTGACACACATCACACAATGGGGGGCAACACAATCACTCAGTAAATGGAAAATCATAAAACAAGCATCGCTTTCACACCACATAAAATTACCAGATTTAATTTGGATCCCCCCCCACGCACGCCGAAAACAAAACATTACAAACCCTATCATACAAGAATGTCTCGCGATGTGGGACAAGATTAGACACTATCCCCATATTGCCCCACACCCCTCTCCGATCACATCCCTTACTGGCCTTCTCCTAGGCTTACCCGACTCTCACCCACAGAGATGGATGCAAATAGGGGTACAGATGGTTTCAGACCTATGGCCCTCCACTTCGACCCCTTGTTTTCTTACACTAGAAGAACTCAACACCGACTCATTATTCCCTCAATTCATGACATTTGAATGCACTAGACTAAGGAGCTTTATGACTAACTGGGGTTTCAAGCCCGAACTTAACCGCCCTCGCACAATATGAGAAACTATATGGAAACAGGGCAATATATTATGCAGACCTCTATCTCTACATTACTCCCTAATAGGCAATTCAGACAGTCAACATAAACTACCTCATTTACTAAAATAGGAATCATATTTAAACTCCACTATCTCCCCGCAAACATGGCAACATACCATCACCCTTACCAGAAAGGCCTTACATTGTGTCACACTTTTTGAAACATTTTATAAGTTGTTAACACACTGGTACTATATACCTACAAGACTTAATAAAATGTATGGTTCTACCTCATCCCTATGTTGGCATAACTGCGGAAGAATAGGGGACACGCTGCACATTTGGTGGGACTGCCCTAAATTGACCCATATATGGAATATCTGTTTCCGGGTTCTATCAGGCCTAGGTATAACAATACCTAAATCTCCTTCCAATGCTCTCCTCCACATTGACATACATACCTTGCCCAAACACCAGGCATATCTATGTATATACCTTTTAACGGCCAACAAAGCGGCAATAGCCAAGTCTTGGAAAAGTGCTGCCCCTCCAAGTTGGTCTATGATAATAAACACGATGGCATACATCTACACAATGGAGAAAAGCATATTCTATACCATCAACAAAGCAGATCTCTTTGAACTCATCTGGGCAGACTGGGGTTTACGATATGAAACTACCTGGACACCCAATGCCAAGACTTAATCTTAATGTTAACTTTAGTCCGACCTCAAATAGGGTTCATAAGATTGACTCCCCTTTTCCCTCGCCCTCCGCCACCCCACCCCCTTTTAATTCCTCCCCATTCCTTTCCATACCTATATCTATATACATTCAGTCATTTTAGCAGTATATCACAGAGATGATATTGTATATGTCTCTAAATGCTTATATTTTTGTGTTTAGGGGCCTGCGTGCCCCATATTCTTCTGTTTATACTGATTTTTTTTGTCAGATCATTATATTTCCACTAATAAAAGTTTTTGAAACCTAAAAAAAAAAAAAAAAAAAAGTAAATTCTGTGGGCGAGATTACAGGTGAGGCACAACTGACTTTACGCTAGCGCAATGATGATTTTGCGGTTCGTTTTTCTCCCACTGATATTACAATTTGTGATTGCCATGTGCAATAGTCTTTTCCACTTCAATCCATACTGCAATCTAAGAGCTCTGGTAAACTGTGTTTCGAAATAAAAAAGTTGCACAAAATACATAAAAAAACAACAAAAAAGTACACTTACACCCATAAATATCACTATTAACCCCTAAACCACCATCCCCCCACATTGCAAATACTAAATAAAACTAAAAAGCCCTTAACCACCATCCTTCCATATCACAAACTATCTAAATAAACTATTAACCCCTAAATCGCCACCCCCTTACATCGCAAACGATCTAAATAAACTATTAACCCCTAAACCGCAACCCCTCCCCACATCGCAAACACTAAATAAAACTGTTAACCCCTAAACTGCCATTCGCCCACAACGCAAAGTAATAAACTAACATCTAAACCCCCTAACCTAACACCCCCTAACTTAACCCTAATTAAAATACCTATAAATTAAATAAAAAACTAAACTATCTTTTAAACAATAAAACCTTACCTGTAAAATTAAATTACAAGTACAAAAAAAATAACAAAATCTATCCTTACAAAAAAATAACAAGCGAAATTGCCAAAAAAAAAAATAATAAAAAAAATATTCATATTCCAATATCCCTAACCCCCCCCCAAAAAAAAAATCCTATTCTACAAATAAACTACCAACAGCCCTTGAAAGGACCTTTTGTAGGGCATTGACCTAAAGCAAACAGGAAAGTTTTTATTTATTTTAAGGTGGTTAGAATATTTTTTAGTTAATTTATGGATATTTTAATTGGGGTTAATTTAAAGGTTGTTTGGTTAGGGGGTAAATATGTTAATTGCTTTGCATTGTTAGGGGATGGCTGTTTTGGGGTTAATAGTTTAGGTACTTTGGGATGTGGGGGGTGGCGGTTTAGGGGTTAATAGTTTTAATTAGTGTTTGCGATGTGGGGGGGATGGCGGATTAGAGTTTATTAGGCTAGGTGCTTATAGTATGGTGTTAGGTTTTTTCTTTTTGTCGTTTTCGCAAGTAGGGTATTAGGGTTTTTTTCCTACTTTTTTTCTCCATTGATTTCTATAGGGGAACACATGCTTCTCAGGCTACCACTGATTTAGATTTGTAGCGTGACTTGTAATCTCGCCCTGTATATATAAAAGATTCTGGCCTGTGCTGAGCTAATAGCTAAAAAGCATTCACGGTGTTAGGATGTGCTTTGGTCACCATGACACAGAACTCACAAGACAAACTAGCACCCCCTTATCCTATATAATAAAAGGCCAGGTATGTTTGTCAGATGCAGTCATGTGCAGTAGAGACTGCAGAGGACAAACATACCTGGCCTTGATCAGCAGAGGAGTGCGCACTGCGGAAGCTGCCTGGTGGGGGGGGTGACCGTGCATGCTGTGCTGGGGGCGTGACCTCACGGGTGTGACAAGGGGGCGTGACCATACGAGCGTGACAAGGGGCGTGACCTTGCAGGCATGACACGGAGGTGTGGCCTCGCAGGAGCGCGTGTTAAGGGGCGTGGCCAACGGGAGAGAGGTGGGAGAGACCAAAAGAGGTATGAGAGACCAAAAGAGAGGAGGGAAATATAGAAAGCGAGCAAAAGAGGGGAGAAGAGAGAGAGAGAGCAAAAGAGGGGGAAGAGATAGAGAGCAAAAGAGGTGGGAGAGAGCAAAAGTGGAGGAGAGAGAGAGCAAAAGAGGGGGGATAGAGCAAAAGAGGGGGAGAGAGAGCACAAAAGAGGGGGAGAGAGAGCACAAAAGAGGGGGAGAGAGAGCTCAAAAGAGAGGGAGAGAGCTCAAAAGAGAGGGGGAGAGAGAGCTCAAGAGAGAGGGGGGAGAGAGCTCAAAAGAGAGGGGGGAGAGAGAGAGCTCAAAAGAGAGGGGATAGAGCTCAAAAGAGGGGGGAGAGAGAGAGAGCTCAAAAGAGGGAGGAGAGAGAGAGCTCAAAAGAGAGGGGGGAGAGAGAGAGAGCGCAAAAGAGAAGAGGGAAAGAGAGCACAAAAGAGAAGGGGGAGAGAGAGAGAGCACAAAAGAGATGGGGGAGAGTGCTCAAAAGAGAGGGAGAGAGAGAGCTCAAAAGAGAGGGGAGAGAGAGAGTGCAAAAGAGAGGGGGAGAAAGCACTCAAAAGAGAGGGGGAGAGAAAGAGCTCAAAAGAGGGGGAGAGAGAGAGCTCAAAAGAAAGGGGGGAGAGAGAGAGCGCAAAAGAGAAGGGGGAAGAAAGCACAAAAGAGAAGGGGGAGAGAGAGTGCAAAATAGGGAGAGAGAGAGCGCAAAAGAGGGAGAGAGAGCAAAACAGGGAGAGAGCGCAAAAGAGAGGGGGGAGAGGGCGCAAAAGAGAGGGGGAGAGAGCACAAAAGAGAGGGGGAGAGAGCACAAAAGAGAGGGGGAGAGAGAGCAAAACCGGGGGGAGAGAGCCAGAGCGCAAAAGAGGGGGGAGAGAGAGCAAAAGATGGGGGAGAGAGAGAGAGCAAAAGAGGGGGGAGAGAGAGAGTAAAAGAGGGGGAGAGAGAGTAAAAGAGGGGGAGAGAGAGCAAAATAGGGGAGAGAGAGAGCAAAAAAGGGGAGCGAGAGAGCAAAAGAGGGCGAGAGAGAGAGAGAGCAAAAGAGGGGTGGAGAGATCAGAAGAGTGGGGAAGAGAGAGAGAAAACGAGCTGAAGATGGGGGGAGAGAGAGAGCAAAAGAGGGGGTAGAGAGAGAGCAAAAGAGGGGGGAGAGAGAGCGCAAAATAAGGGGGAGAGCTCAAAAGAGAGGGGGAGAGAGAAAGAGTGCAAAAGAGAGGGGGGAGAGAGAGGGAGCAAGAGTTGGAACCGCGGTACTCAAAAAATTGGCCCGTGTACACAGGTTTTAGGACTAGTATGCATAATAATATGCTAAGCCTGGTTGCAGCATTAGACTTACAAGCTATAAAGCTATGCTTTTTGAAGTTCTGTTTATCAGTCAAGAAGCTACTTGTCCTTCAGAACAGTTGTTGATAGACTGTGCTTCCTGTTAGTTTCATACTAAACGCATTTTTATGTGCAAAAAATGGTGCTTCTTCATTTGCATGACAGACATTTTTTAAATGTACTATTCTTTAATAATGTAGAACATTTAGGCTGACAACATTGTCAGTGTTTTGAGGAGTGAAAAAAAATATTTGAAATCATATATTAGACTAATAGATCTATTTTTCAAATAACGTATTTAGTATCATTTTTTGGAATAACTTTCACACTTGTAAATCATTCAATTCTTGAATTAATTTGGGTTGGTTTGTTGATGAGATGAGTTAAAAAACACAGTTTTATACATCATTTCTAATCTTTTCTAATTGCCATATAACTTATGAAATTTTAAAAATTTAAATATCAGCTTTATAATTCATCATTTTAACGTTTTCCTAAATAAACACAAAAAAAACATCAAAGGAATATTTAGAGAAGAAACAAAATTCCAAAATTAATTTCTACCAATCAGATTTTTTTTTATTAGTATATAATATGTAGCAAAATCAATATATAGCATATTTTTAAATACCCTTTAATAAAACAGCTATTTGACATTTCACAACATTTTTTTAATGTAATGTGCTAAAATAAACAGAAAACTTACTAATTAAATAGAAATTAATTCTTGTCTGAAAAGGATATTAATCAACATATTAAGTGTACAAGCAAATGTATTTGAATCAGTTGGATTTTAATTTGTCTGGAAATCGTTATTTTAATATATTGCACAGGGTGCTGAAATGATAATATTTAATCATTGCATCTTTCATTGAGTATCGTGAAATGTAACTTTTTAATAGATCACTGTGTCATTTCTATAACCTGGATTTCTGGCATTTCACAGGCAGGTTAAGACAAGACTAGAATACAGAGCTTCCATTTAATTCTATTAGGATGCAATATCCCACAGACACGATCACTATCGCCTTACAAGTGGATATGTAATCTCCTATAAATCTCCATTGGTGTGTTAAAAATAACTGCAATATATTGTTTAGCCAATGTTCATTGACAGAAGTGCTACTTAACATCATGAGTATTAATTGCTGCATTTAAAGAGTCAAATAAATCATTTGGGCCAAATCAATCGCTAACCTAAAACATCACATGACAAATAAAACAAAACATGTTACTGGTGTTCCTTCTGAGCTACATTAGCACATATAAGTTTACGTTTTGTGTAGTTTTGATTGATAAAAAAATAAATTAATTATAATTAACTTGATAATTTGGACATATTGTAAAATGGTAAATTGAAATAGCGTAAAATAAATCTCCTGGCACTCCACTGCTGTATAATTATTTTAGATATATCATTGATCAAAAGCCCTTGCTGTAAAATCTGATTTTCCAGTATTTGCTTTTACGCGACCATGTCCCATGAGCTGGCAACCTAGAATTTCAGCTGCTGTGCTCTCTACTTGACACCTCTATATATGTATTGACATGCAAGGACAAAGAACACAGACACCAAAAATGGGTTGTAAAAGGCTGCAACTCCACATTTATGATAAAGTTAGAAACATTTAACCATAAATAATTAACAAAATAACACAATGTCTCCAAAACCCTCAGGAGGTGCTTGCCCCATATAAGGCCCCTGCACACCCAGGGGGTACAGCCCATTTAAACCATCCACTAACTCCACCCAGCAAGCACCCTCAACCAAAATGCTGCAACAAATACCTAATTAAAGGGAGGGAGGGAGGGAAACAGCTTCTTACACAATGGTCTAAAAAGAGGCCTCACTTCCTGGCTACTCCCCCCCTCCCCTCTAAATAAGCTTTGCCCCTGCCCTCTTAACTCCACCCCTTGTTATAACTAAATAAGGGGCAAAAGGCCTCCCCTGCTACTTGTTTTGGTCCGGGCTGTAGCATTCACCTCATACTCTAAATTATATGAATGCTAAAACCAATTGCAGAAACTCTTAAAGGAACATACTAAAAAATAATTATGTATATGAAAGAGAAAGTTTTCAAAATACTGAAAAATGTAAAGTAAAAACTGTTTAAATGATATCAAATACAATAGTATTAGTTATATTGTTCTTACTAATGGTCATTGACTTATAAGGAGAATATTTCTGTAAGGTTTACTCAGGAAAGGGACAAGTATTTTTTATTTTATTTTTAAAACATTTTGCCCCATATGATAAGAAACCCTTTAAAGTATACTTTGAATGTCAGGGTATTGACTAGATTGGGTGCCTCTCCTATATTATTGGATGTATTGTGCTTTCTGTATGTTAAGATTTCTGATACATTTTGTATTTCTTCTCTTTATTCATTATATTAACACACAAATAATACAACAATTAGAAAAAGCACAATTGCTAAAATGCACATGTTTAGAAATTCACATTTCTTTCTTGCACACTTTGTGTGATGCTGAGCCATAAACTGGTAATATAAATACTGATATATCTGTAATACGCAGAACATAACAGAAAGTGGCATCTGTATAAGTCTGTTATGTGACAAAGAAGACCATGACAGATTCATGTAAATTGTGTCTTTTATCTAGACATGTGAATGTCTTTACAATGTACTTAAAGTTGAAGGGAAGGTTTAAACATATTTTTGAGCATGGAAGTGCAGGGCCTTGCTTGACACACTGATTAAGACCTTGACAGTGAACACAAAAAAAGGTCTTTGTTGGCATGACATGTCAGATAGAGAGAATATCAATCAATGTACAAAATGATCAGGTTTTCTGTCAAGTTTGATTGAAGAAACAGAAACGCTGGCTTCTCACAGTAAAAGCAATGTTGTGCATTCAGTAGGAATATAGCAAAATATGTTATTAGTAATCACAGTGTTACTTCCCAAACTGCAATTCTGAGTATTTCTTTACAAATATTTTTAAATCTTTTTATATATTAAAAAGTTGTGTAGTTTAGAACTTTACTATATAATAAATTCAAACATATAATCGAGAGACTGGAACTGGCTTATCTAGTCTGCCCATTTGATTTTTTTTTTTAAATCACTATTTTTTACCTTAGCTAAGTTCAGTAGAGCCCTATGCATATGTTCAGCTTGTTTCAAACTCCTGCCTAGGAGTAGATTCTATCGGCTAGATTTAGAGTTTTGTCGGTAACAACCCGCATATCTAACGCTGGCTTTTTTCCCCCGCACCTTTTAAATACCGCTGGTATTTAGAGTTCACAGTAGGGCTGCGTTAGGCTCCAAAAAGGGGGCGTATAGCATATTTACCGCCACTGCAACTCTCAATACCAGCGGTGCTTACGGACGCGGCCAGCTTCAAAAACGTGCTTGTGCACAATTCCCCCATAGAAAACAATGGGGCATTTTGAGCTAAAAAAAAACTAACACCTGTAAAAAAGCAGTGTTCAGCTCCTAACGCAGCCCCATTGTTTCCTATGTGGAAACAGTTTCTAAGTCTGCACCTAACACCCTAACATGAACCCCGAGTCTAAACACCCCTAACCTTACACTTATTAACCCCTAATCTGCCGCCCCCGCTATCGCTGACACCTGCATATTATTATTAACCCCTAATCTGCCGCTCCGTACACCGCCGCAACCTACGTTATCCCTATGTACCCCTAATCTGCTGCCCCTAACACCGCCGACCCCTATATTATATTTATTAACCCCTAATCTGCCGCCCCCAACGTCGCCTCCACCTATCTACAGTTATTAACCCCTAATCTGCCGACCGGACCTCACCGCTACTATAATAAATGTATTAACCCCTAATCCGCCTCACTAACCCTATAATAAATAGTATTAACCCCTAATCTGCCCTCCCTAACATCGCTGACACCTAACTTCAAGTAATAACCCCTAATCTGCTGACCGGACCTCACCGCTACTCTAATAAATGTATTAACCCCTAAAGCTAAGTCTAACCCTAACACTAACACCCCCCTAAATTAAATATAATTTAAATCTAACAAAATAAATTAACTCTTATTAAATAAATTATTCCTATTTAAAGCTAAATGTTACCTGTAAAATAAACCCTAATATAGTTACAATATAAATTATAATTATATTGTAGCTATTTTAGGCTTAATATTTATTTTACAGGCAACTTTGTATTTATTTTAACCAGGTACAATAGCTATTAAATAGTTAATAACAATAGTTACCTAGTTAAAATAATTACAAAATTACCTGTAAAATAAATCCTAACCTAAGTTACAATTAAACCTAACACTACACTATCAATAAATTAATTAAATAAAATACCTACAATTACCTACAATTAAACCTAACACTACACTATCAATAAATTAATTAAATACAATACCTACAAATAAATACAATTAAATAAACTAACTAAAGTACAAAAAATAAAAAGAACTAAGTTACAAAAAATAAAAAAATATTTACAAACATTAGAAAAATATTACAGCAATTTTAAACTAATTACACCTACTCTAAGCCCCCTAATAAAATAACAAAGACCCCCAAAATAAAAAAATGCCCTACCCTATTCTAAAATTAAAATAGAAAAGCTCTTTTACCTTACCAGCCCTGAAAAGGGCCTTTTGCGGGGCATGCCCCAAAGAATTCAGCTCTTTTGCCTGTAAAAAAAAACATACAATACCTCCCCCAACATTACAACCCACCACCCACATACCCCTAATCTTACCCAAACCCCCCTTAAATAAACCTAACACTAAGCCCCTGAAGATCTCCCTACCTTGTTTTCACCACACGGGTTCACCGATCGGTCCAGAAGAGCCTCCAAAGTCTTCATCCAAGCCCAAGCGGGGGCTGAAGATGTCCATGATCCGGCTGAAGTCTTGATCCAAGCGGGAGCTGAAGAGGTCCATGATCCAGCTGAAGTCTTGATCCAAGCGGGAGCTGAAGAGGTCCATGATCCGGCTGAAGTCTTCATCCAAGCGGGAGCTGAAGAGGTCCATGATCCGGCTGAAGTCTTCTATCAAGCGGCATCTTCAATCTTCTTTCTTCCGGATCCATCTTCATTCCGCCGACGCGGAACATCCATCTTCACCGACGACTTCCCGGCGAATGACGGTTCCTTTAAGGGACGTCATCCAAGATGGCGTCCCTTGACTTCCGATTTGCTGATAGGATTCTATCAGCCAATCAGAATTAAGGTAGGAAAATTCTGATTGGCTGATGGAATCAGCCAATCAGATTCAAGTTCAATCCAATTGGCTGATCCAATCAGCCAATCAGATTGAGCTCGCATTCTAATGGCTGATCGGAACGCAGGTTGCGGCGGTGTGCGGTCGGCAGATTAGGGGTTAAAAAATTATAATAGAGTGGCGGCGATGTGGGGGGACCTCGGTTTAGGGGTACATAGGTAGTTTATGGGTGTTAGTGTACTTTAGAGCACAGTAGTTAAGAGCTTTATGAACCGGCGTTAGCCCAGAAAGCTCTTAACTCCTGACTTTTTTCTGCGGCTGGAGTTTTGTCGTTAGATTTCTAATGCTCACTTCAGCCAAGACTCTAAATACCGGCGTTAGAAAGATCCCATTGAAAAGATAGGATACGCAAATGGAGTAGGGGGATCTGCGGTATGGAAAAGTCGTGGATGGAAAGTGAGCGTTAGACCCTTTCCTGACTGACTCTAAATACCAGCGGTAGCCCAAAACTAGCGTTAGGAGCCTCTAACACTGGTTTTGACGGCTAACGCCAAACTCTAAATCTAGCCGTATGAATTTGATAGGCCCCAGAGCGGGGAAGTACAGCCCTTTTATCCGGTTGTCAAGCTGCACCACCAAGCATCGTATTAAAAAGGTAAAAAAAAAACATTTTTTAAAAATTAAAAAAATCTTCACTGTTCTTTTTTAAATTCATGTAAACTATGCAATTGTTGATAATGAACTCTATTAAAATATATTTAGGGACTACTTTTTTCTGTTAAAAACACTTTAAAAAAATTAAAGGAATATAATAGATGAAATGTGCATAAGTAAATTTTAATCGTAAATGTTTTTGTATTAGCAAAATTGCTTCTAGTAAAAGCAGTCATTGTTTCCTACACACACATTTATTGTGCAAGCCCCGTGCACCAGCATTTAAAAAAACATTCCTGCTCAGAGAGACAGCAGTTGCCTGTATGACACAAAGTTGTATCATTACCTAACTTTATCCACTCTATAGCAGGGGGCCATAGCGGCCAGTCTATACATAGGTGTGTGCAAAATGTGTACAATACTAATGCAGGTCTATTTCTATCTATCTATCTATCTATCTATCTATCTATCTATCTATCTATCTATCATCTATCTATCATCTATCTGTCTAATAAAAATCATTAGACAGAGAAGCATGTATACTATTACTATTGTTTACTACTAATTTATATTTTGGAAGGGGCCCAAAAAACTTTTTGCACCAGGGCCCTCTGTTGAGTAGGTCTGCTACTGGTGCACAGGGCAGATACAGTTGCTATGTCACTGAAACAGTAATAGCTTTTATGAAATGCTGTTTAAGGAAACTGCAATATTATTGTATTTAAAGAAGAAGAAAAACACAGTAATGCTCCATCTCTGAGATCAGAATGTGTCAGTCTTAGAATATACAATAAAATAAAGAATTTGTTTAAAAAAAATGAAGAGGGAGTGGGAGAGAAAACATAAAAAAGGCAGAAATTGTATAATTTATTAGCAGCCAGACAAATTAGTTCAATTAAGGACATAACAAAATGTTTTATTAGCTATGCCTTGTGCTAAAGGGACACAATAATTAACATTTGAAGGGTAAATCTGTCTACATTTCAATTTTGAATAGAAGCATTTTTTTGTTGCAATATGCCTCTCAGCACAAATGCTTATAGTGAAAGTTTATAATGCTTTGGGGGCATATGTACATATGCTGTGTGCTCAGTAAAGACCCATTTTATGTTAGACAAACCACAACTGAGTCTATGAGTAGGACACATGCATGAAGGCAGCTGCACTGGGCATGTGTACTATATGTAGTTACGCCCCTGAAACAGTAATATGCTATCAAGCCTTATAGCTGTAGAATTCAATAAGTGAAAAAATGGCCATGAAACTTTGTTGACAGTTATCAAGAATATAGACTGTGATCAATAGAAACAATACTGGCACAAGTATAGGGCTATTTTCGTCGTAAAGTTATTAATAAAAAAAGTGCTGTGTATAAGCAATTAAAATGGCTGATTATGATTGTGTCAGCATCAAAAATAGCAGCTGAAAACAAGCAGATAATTATAAAACAATAGTGATTGCGATCACCCCTATAATGGGCCAGATTACGAGTGGAGCTCTATTTAATTTCCCCGCTTGAGATTAAATGTGCTAGAAGTAAGCTTTTTGTGTGCGTTGGGTTGCGCTCGTATTGTGAGTTGAAAGTAAACAGTATTCACTCGCGTACTAACCCAAAACACGCAAAAAGCTGAACTTAGATTATGGCACGCGCAATAATGTATTCCCCCATAGAAGTCAATATAGCAAAAAAGTGAGGAAAAAAGTAAAACCCTACTTGCGCGTAAACATGATCTCATATTGTCAAGTCGCTAACTCGACTATATATAGGTATAAAGCAATCACCGGATTTCAGTCAACAGTACAAAAAAGATTTATTAGAGTGACGTTTCGAGGTAAGAAAACCCCTTCTTCTGACAATCAAACATTGTGAAATGAAAACATATATAGGCCTATTTGGCCCACCCTCAAATCAATTAACAAATCAGTGAGCACCATGTGCAAAATTAGAGCTACAGAGCATGTCTGAAAAAGTGTAAACTAAGCAATAAAGATATTGGTATGCAAAGATAAAGTATAAAGTGAAAATAAGGGTGCAATTGCTCTGCCCACTTATGTCCTAGTACAACAGCAGGAACTAAAGGATCCCTAAAACCAACATAAACAAAAGACATAAAATATAACAAGAGCAGGCGATTCGGATCAACCTAAACTAAGCATAAAAACAAGTGATGAATACAACTCATCATGGGTCAAACACTCGGCCAGATTACGAGTTTTGTGTTAGGAGCTATGCGATGCTGATGAGCAGTTTTTTCTCACCGCTCACTTACCTGCAGCGCTGGTATTACGGGTTTTTCTAAACCCGGCGTTAAAAGGCAAGAAGTGAGCGTAGAGCAAAATTGTGCTCCATACCGCACTCCAATACCAGCGCTGCTTAAGTCAGCGATGAGCTGGTCGTACGTGCTTGCCCCTTAGACATCAATGGGGAGAGCCGGCTGAGAAAAAGTCTAACACCTGCAAAAAAGCAGCGTAAAACTCAGTAACGCAGCCCCATTGATTCCTATGGGGAAACACATTTTATGTTTACACCTAACACCCTAACATTAACCCCGAGACTAAACACCATTAATCTTACACTTATTAACCCCTAATCTGCTGCCCCCGACATCGCCGCCACCTACATTATACTTATTAACCCCTAATCTGCCGCTCTGGACACCGCCGCCACCTACATTATACTTATTAACCCCTAATCTGCTGCCCCCAACATCGCCGCCACCTACATTAAATGTATTAACCCCTAATCTGCTGCCCCTAACATCGCCTCAACCTACCTACATTTATTAACACCTAATCTGCCGCCCCCAACGTCGCCGCCACTATATTAAATTTATTAACCCCTAAACCTAACCCTAACACCCCCTAATTGAAATATAATTAAAATAAATCTAAATTAAATTTCTATAATTAACTAAATGATTCTAATTTAAAACTAAATACTTACCTATAAAATAAACCCTAAGCTAGCTACTATATAACTAATAGTTAAATTGTATCTAGCTCAGGGTTTTTTTTTTTTTTTTAAATAGTGATTTTTATTGAGGTAATCAAAGTCACAAACAACTTATGCATTACATTTGAAAATATAACCTTACAACAACATCACATGAATACATAGTCTTTGGATCTGGAGGTGTTTTATCTTCACCTCCATTGTCTATATCACCTTGTTTTTACAGAGGCCGTTATTCAAGAGCTTTTTAACCGTATCAAAACTTTAGACTTAATCATAGTGGCAGTATGGTTGAGGCGGCCTTTAGTTCAGCAGGTCAGCCCGCTAGGGTGTCTCAATACTCAAGCGCCATAGACTTCAGAAGGTCACAGGAAGCATGTGTTCCCGTGGCTCGTTAGGAGATACGTGGGATGTAAGAGAGCCCGTGTGTTTTTCCCATCTGAGGGCTCTCCCTTGTCCCGTGCCCGTTTTCCCTCTGAAAGGGCGTTAGGGGTTTTTTCTGGAATTTCATTGGGATTCTGTACGCATCCAGGGATTGGGGGGGGGGGAAAGAACAGTCGGTTAAGTTGACTCTAATTAGTCAGGAGTCAATTAATTTATTAGGGTTTACAAGTCCAGTAAGAGTCCCATGGTTCCCATATTAAGCAAAAGTCTGTCAGCTGTCTGCGTTCCCTGTATACATAATTCTCCATGTTTTGAATGTGGTTAATACAGTCGATTACTCCTTGCCATCTAGGGGGTTGGTGTTTCTTCCAATTCCTGGCTATTTGTAGTTTGGTGGAGATGAGGATGTTTATGAGTAAGTTCCGTTTGTATCTAGGGACCGAGTCCACTCCCAGGTGAAGTATTGCAAGTGCAGGGGGAAGTGCGTCTACCAGGCCCAGATCCCTGCACAGTGTCACCGTTCTATTCCATAAGCCCACAAGTTTCGGGCAAGCCCACCAAATGTGGAGTGGGGTGCCTTTTTCTCCGCATTCCCTCCAACACATGGGGGAATGATCAGGGTACAGTTTTTGGAGCTTGGTGGGGACCAGATGCCATCTCGTTATAATTTTGAAGTGTAGCTCATATAGAGTAACACAGTGAGTAGCTTTTTTAGTATGGCTGATTGCTATGTCCCATTTTTCTAGGGGGTGTACTTGCCGTAGTTCACTTTCCCAGGTTTCCATATGTATTGATTTAGATGGGATATCATCTTCAATCAAACATCTGTAGTGTGCGGAAAGAGGTTTATAAAGTTGGAGGTTTGCTTTCCAAAGTACTTCCCACGGGGAAAGATCGCGGAGTTGATCCTCCAAAAAGCCCCAGGAATTCATTAGAGATCGGAGTCGCAGTAGGTCAAAATGGAACCTTGGGGCCAGTGAAGGCAGAGTGAGATTTTAGATGTTTGTTTTCGTAAAAATCTTGTAGGGTATCGATGCCCGTGGCGGCCACGAAGTGGTGTGGGCCTCAGGTAGTCCATAGAGGAGCCCTCTTATGGAGTGTACCGGCGAGGGGTGAGGGGCGATAAGTCTGCTATGCCTGAGTTTCAGCCATCTATCTTGGCACCCTTTTACAATGCCATTGGAGATAGTGATTTTAGACTGCCAGTGTGGGGGTAGCCAGAGGAGGTCTTCTAGGTCCACAAAAGCCGGGAGCGAAGCTTGTTCTAGCTCTTTCCATCTGGTTACAGGAAGACCACCTCCCCATGCGGAAGCATGGGTGATCATTGCGGCTTCATGGTATTTCCTTACGTTTGGTAGGCCCACACCGCCCCTTTCAATGGGAACCTGGAGAATGTGGGCCGCCACCCGGGGTCTTTTATAGTGCCAGGTGTAGGTGTTAAATAGGGTCTGTAGCTTTTGTAGCAGAGGCGTGGGGACAGGGATCGGAATACAACGGAAAAGGTAAGTGAGCTTGGGTAGCACCATCATTTTGATGGCTGCCACCCTGCCCAGCCAAGAAATCTCGTTGAATCTCCTGGAGTTAAGATCCAGAGCAATCTCTTTTACAAGATGTTTTCTTTAATGGTTATGGTCTTGGAGTGGGAGAGGAACACTCCCAGATGTCTCACACCTCTAGAGGACCATTTGAAAGAGTATAGAAGTTGGATTTTAATTTTGTCATCCGTAGGGATGTTTATAGAATAGACTTCCGTTTTACAGACGTTGATTTTATAGTATGAGAGTTCGCTGAATCGTCGTAGTAGTTTGAACAATGAGGGAAGGGAGTCTAGGGGGTCTGTGAGGAAGACCTTGAGGTCATCCGCATATAGGGCTAGCTTCTGTACAGTGTCATGAATTTGGAGACCCTGGATCTCATGGCTGCTCCTGATAGCTACCCCCAGGGGCTCGATAGCTAGGACAAATAAGAGCGGGGACAGAGGGCACCCCTGTCTAGTCCCATTTGTTATCCTTATGATGGGGGAACAAAATCCCAGACCTCTCACCACAGCAGTGGGGGAAGAGTAGAGAGCCTTGGCAGCTTTGACGTAGCTGTCAGGTATACCAAAGGCTGTGAGTGTGGGGAATAGGTATTCCCACCTCACCCTGTCAAAGGCCTTCTCGGCATCCAGCGACAGGGTGAGTACAGGGAGGCCTAGGTCGGCTGCCTCTGTGAAGATATTCAATAGGCGGCGAGTGTTGTCCGAGCCTTGCCTATTAAGAACAAATCCCACCTGGTCTGGGTGAACGAGGGTCTGTAGGTGGATGCTCAGTCTATTGGCAAGGATTTTGGCATAGATTTTGGCATCCACGTTGATAAGGGAAATAGGCCGGTAACTCTGGCATAGGGTGGGATCTTTGCCTTCTTTGGGAATTGTAATAATACTGGCTTCAAGGAATTCTGGTAAAAATCTGCCTGTCTGTGCCACGCTTGTAAAAAATCGGAGCAGGATTGGTGAGAGTACAGGGCTCAAGGCCTGGTAGAAGGTGACTATGAACCCGTCTGGCCCTGGGGCCTTATGAGGAGATAGATTGGCTATGGCGGCTTTGACTTCTTCTATTGTGAATGGGTTCATTAATGAAGATTTAGCGTCCTCTGTTAGTGTGGGTAAGTCTAGGCTTTCTAGGAACTCACAAATGTTTTCCTCGTTGGCTCTACCTGCCGTTTCTGAGGTTGCAATATTGTACAGGGAAGAATAGTACTTTTCAAAAGCTGCACCTATCTCCTTAGGCGAGTAGACTGGGCCCTTCTGCGTGTTGATGGAGGCTATCCTACTCTGCTGCGTGCGTTTTCGTAATTTGTTTACCAGTAATCTATCCGCCCTATTGCCCTTGTAGTAATATAGCTGTTTGAGCCTATGTAGATTATCTTGTACTCTAAGTGTTTCCTTTTTGGCTATTTCATCCCTGATTAAACCGATCTGTTGGGCTATGTTGGTGTCGGGGCATGTTTTATTAGCGGTTTTCCGGAGATCTCCGTATAATTTAGCAAGTGGGTGGCCATTGAGTTTGCGGAGGTGGGCTGATTTTTTGATGAAGTATACCCTAAGATAAGCTTTGAGGGCTGCCCAGATCATAGTCAGGTCCGTGGTATCATTGTCATTATGAGTTAGGAAGTCAGTTATAGTCTGAACTAGTGCTGGGAGTTCCTCCTCCGCTAGGAGCTGTATAGGAAGCCTCCAAGGGGGTCTGGCGGTTAAGGTCAGCAGTGCCGTAAAGTCTATGTACACCATGTCATGGTCTGACCATGTACATGGTTGGATGGTAGGGTTCTGACATTTATCTAGGGACCATGAGTCACACAGGATATAGTCAATTCTTGAATAGTAATTGTGAGCTTTGGAGTAATGTGTGAAGTCTTTTTGGGTGGGCGCTAGACAGCGCCATGCGTCATAGAGATCGAATTGGTACATGAGTTTGCGGAACGCGTTCGAGGTGGAGGAAATGTTTCTGTCAGCGTGTGTGGTGAGGGTAGACTGTTTATCCTTTTGTGGGTCCCATACCATGTTAAAGTCTCCACCAATAAGTAGGTGTCCTCGTTTGAGTTTCTCTACCTTTGATAGGAGAGTGCGGACAAACGGTATTTGTTTCACATTGGGGGTGTAGATAGAAACCAAGGTATATGAAATTTCGTTTAGCTTACATACTAATATAAGGAACCTGCCTTCAGGGTCTCTCTCAATGTGTTCAAAATTGCCACTCCTCGTGACTTCCCATCCCTGTTGGATGCAATTTCACATGTAGGGTAAGTTTGAGACTTTTTAATGACGTGGGAGCCACCAGTCCAATGTGTCTCTTGTAAGAAAAGTATGTGGACTTTGTGCATGTACATATAGTTATGTAGGAGTTTCCTCTTTGTGGGGGAATTAAGACCTTGGGCATTTAATGTGGCTATACGGATGGGCGCCATGTAGGCGGCTTTTGTGGGTCCTAACGGGAGTAGGGATTGGATAGGATGTGTAATCGGGTGGCAGGGGATTTACCCTGTCAGTCAGGTAGGGCTGTCTTTGAAGTCTATGGTGCTTGCTGAAACTTTAAGAGATCAAGGGCCCTAAGGGGCTAGACTTAAAAAAAAAAAAAGTGCTAGGTAGTCACTTTCACAATGAGGGTCTCCGCTGGACTAATAGCCAGGGAGGCACAACTAAATTTGTGGGGCAGAGTCAGGCAGGGCCAGGTCATGCCCCCCGCCAGTCATAAAAGAAACATTAACAGTGTTGCTGTTTAAACATTGCAATGGCATAACAGATTCATAAAAGAAACATTAGCAGTATTGCTATTTAAACATTGCAATGGCATAACAAATAACACAACATAAACAGTACAGTAAACATTGAACAAGACTAAACTTTAAGTCAGATAGAGACTGAAGGCTGTCAGCAGACAAAGGTTCTCTTCCTTAGAGAGGGTGGGGTGCACCGGGTAGCCATATGTTATAGACACCGTACTCACTAGCAGGCAGTAAGGGAGGGAGCAGTGTCTAGTGTTATTCCTGGGTCGAGGGGAATGGCCCGTCAAGACGGCTAGGTGTGGTCGGGTATCAGTGGGTGAATCTGTAATCGGTCGGGGCAGACACGGCCTTAGTAGGTTAGGTTAAAGCATCGGATCTAGGGTGGAATGTAGTCTATAGTCAAGGCAATGTCGGCAGGGCTTAAGAGTTCGGTAAATTGTCGAGCAAGGGTCGGAAGAAGTCTCTCTCTAATATCTCTTTAGGTATATCTCCTGTTAAAAGGATGAGTGGAGGGACGTAAATATACAAACTCTCTCAACTACACACTTCTCCTAAAACACAGCCAAGCCGACACAAACCCAGTCATAGCATGTAGTAACTAATAAGACGTTAAACCCTACTTCAAATCCTGGAAAAGAAAAAAGAGATAAAATACTAATGAAAGTGCATCAATTGCAGTTAACGTCTACTCTACTAGATGTAAAGACATAAAGTCACTTGGAAGTCAGGCTTCACAGTTTTTAAGACAGCTCACCCATCTTCTTCGTTGTTCTTACATCACCTTCAAGTAAGTATGTGGGGTCATTCCGCAAGTGTCTCTAGCTGATCAATAGTTGGTCAACTGTACTGTGTTCTATATTCAAAGATCTGCAAGCAGGTTTTCTATGTATCTTCAGTTATGGATACCCCTCTTGTTTCAAGGGATCGTTTTGAAGTTGAGGAAGATCGTTGCGGGAGAGGTCTCCATACCGGTGCTGAGGCTCTGAGGCCGTTTCCTTTGTTTGTGTCCATGGGTCTATCTTCTGGATCTTCTGGGAGTAGGCCCCACTTCTGCAGTAGCTCTCGTACTTGTTGAGGTGAGGAGGCTATAAACTGCTGGCTGTCTTTTGTGATGAATAGCCTCACTGGGAAACCCCATCTATACTTTAGGCCCTTTTCTCTTAGGAGTTTAGTGTACGGTTGGTAGTGTCTGCGCAGCTGTAATGTGTGTGGAGAGAGATCCGGGAAAATCTGGAGCTCCACAAATTTGCCTGGCAGGGACTTCTCCCTGGCTAGGGCTCTGAGGATCTTCTCTCTAAATGTATAATAGTGTAATTTGGCTATGACATCTCTGGGTTTCCCTTCGTCTGCGGATCTAGGTCGGAGTGCTCTGTGCGCTCTATCAATGAGGGTTTCACTAGATTGCTCTGATCCTAGAATTTCTTTAAATAGATCCTGCAGGTAATCTTCTAGATCTTGTGGGCTCACTGACTCTGGGATTCCTTTGATCCTTATGTTGTTGCGGCGTGAGCGATCCTCCAGATCGGCTAGCTTAAGTTCTAGGTCTGAGATCTGACATGCCAGGCTTTGCGAGTAGGCGAGAAGGGTCGAGTGATCTACGGAGAGGTCTTCTTGTCTGCGCTCCAGTGTATCTGTGCGCTCACTGATGAGACCAATATCTCTCTTTAAGTCGGCATGAGACATCTCGAATTTCTTTGACAGAGAGTCATGATGAGACTTTAGTAGTGATTCAATAGAGTACATTAGGTTGTTGGAGGCACCCTCTATTGCCGGTATCCGAGGCATCCGGCAAGTGGGGGGCTTGTCTGGTTGGTTATCTGAGAGGCTCCCAGTGTCTGAGCCTTCCTCTTCATACCTTCCTTGGGTTGGTTTGCCTGTGTGTTGAAAATGATCTACCACTGTTCTCTTTGGAGTGTTATGGGGGTTTTGTTTTCTTTTGTGGGGCTGAGACATTTTGAGAGAAGGTCAACAGTTTTGGCCACAGGTAGCTCTAGCTTGTGTTAGTGGGAACCTGCTTGCTCTTGGTTTGCTATCGAAGTTTCATCGACTGGCGGGGGTGCACACCCTGTTTATTTAAATTACATGTTGCGGTAACACGGGAGGTCTCAAGAGAAGGAGGGGGTGAAGGAAAAAAATGTGGTCTAGGTTCAAAGGAGGGTCAGACCTCTGTGCTCTCTTAAGGATTCTCTTTGCCTTTCCTTCCTGGTGTAACAGATGGAGGTTCTCTGTTTATTAGGCCCCTCTCCTGGGGAAGTGCCCCCTTTGGGCGCAGCTGGAGAAAGGTGTCTGGGATATGACCCGCAGGCAGATGGGCCGGCGGGAAAGGGAGGAGAGGGATCGAGTCTCTGTTCTCTGTGGTTAGAGAGGTAGTATGGTTGTTGGTGTGGGAAGTATAGGCTACAATGTACCTCCAGGTAGATATTTGGAGTACTGAGGCTTCTGGCTGGAATTAGGAGATAGTGGCCTGCATTAGGTAGGGAGTTCCCTTGTTGAGTATTAATTGGAGTATAGGGGTTTTACAGAGTGTAGATAGCTCAGTTTTAATTAGGGTGCAGGTTCTTGGTTAGACTCCTTGTCACTGTGCCTGTTCCGTAGGCACCTGGAGGGTGCAGGAGAAGTCTATAGTGTTCTGATCCGGCCCTGCAGCCTACAATAGCACTTCTAATCTGGACACTGTTTAAGCCTGGGCTGTATTGCTCTAGTAGGAATATCAATCCCCAGCTCCTATTTCCTGCGCTGTCCGGAAGGGGTATGGCAGCTGAACTGCTAAATGGGTATTATAGTTGCAGGTATTCAGTACTGTAAAATGAGGCCCTGTAGGAGCAGGGTGTTGACTCATGTACCTAAAGTTAACTTGTAGCAATACTGGGAGGAACCGCAGTTTTGTGTCCTTTGAATAACTCAGGGTAGGAGTTTAAATATAGGTGCTGTAGTTCGCTTGCTTCCACAGTTTAATCAGAGTGATCTGTTAACTAAAAAGTGCCAGTAGGTAGCACAGTCCTGCTGTCTTTAAGTATGCCAAATATGTAGAGAAGGGTTGGTTTTGATGGGGTTAATGTCCCAATGTGGTGTCTGGGTTATCTAATTAGAGAGTGCAGGGCCGGTGCGTTGACTGTAGGGTGGGAGGCTGAATGACTACTGATAGCGCCCAATTTAGTAAAGGTGTAATAGAGTCTGCGGTAGTGGGGGCTATCAATACAATAATGCAGTGCTTTTATACCTCACCCTCCGCTCAGGCTGATGTCAGTCGTCAGCAGCACGTCTCTCCTAGGCCCAAGCAGTTCGCCTCCAGGCCGGGCCGCAAAGATGGCGGAGTTTGTGCCAAAATGTATGGCACAGTGTTCACTCCCTCTCTGCTATCCCTGAAGAAGTCCGGCAAGCTCCGGTAAGTGTAAAGTCAAAACCGGGTTAACCCCCGGGATGGTGTAAAGGCCGGGCTGCAGGGAAAAACTGCCCGATGGAACAAGTGTCTCTGTGTGGCGGCCCCCAGGCAGGACTGATGTGCGGCACTGGGCTGCTGTTCCAGAGCGGAGCCCCGACCCTCCGGGCAGCAGCGATGAGTGTAGGGAGATAGAGGGGTGAAGGCTGGAGTCAGGTGAAGGCAGGATTAAGGTTGCACAGCAGGTTGAGTTTGTACCCCTGGCTCCTGCAAAGATGTTTTGCTGCTCCCGAGCTGGGTCTGAAGGGTGAACGGACGCAGCCTCTGCTGTCTTAACGCTCGTGCAGCGTGTTCTTCTCAGCCTCAGGTGTTGTCTCCGATGGCAGGAGATCTGATATAATATATTTTAGCTTTTTCTAGGCAAAATATGAGCTTTATATACTGAAATAAAAATTTACTGAGAGAGAGCTCTTTCAATGCACGTCTCCCTAGCTAGACGGTTAGCTCCGCCCCCGCTCAGGGTTTATTTTTATTTTACAGGCAAGTTTGTATTTATTTTAACTAGGTAGAATAGTTATTAAATAGTTATTAACTATTTAATAACTACCTAGCTAAAATAAATACAAATTTACCTGTAAAATACAACCTAGCCTAAGTTACAATAACACCTAACACTACACTACAATTAAATAAATTAACTAAATTAAATACAATTAAATACATTAACTAAATTAAATACAATTAAATAAATTAAATTAGCTAAATCACAAAAAAACAACACTAAATTAAAGAAAATAAAAAACAAATTACAGATCTTTAAACTAATTACACCTAATCTAAGAGCCCTATCAAAATAAAATAAGCCCCCCAAAATGAAAAAAAAACCTAGCCTAAACTAAACTATCAATAGCCCTTAAATGGGCCTTTTGTGGGGCAATGCCCCAAAGTAATCAGCTCTTTTACCTGTAAAAAAAAAAATACAAACAACACCCCCAACAGTAAAACCCACCACCCACACAACCAACCCCCCCAAATAAAATAGTGCATTTGGATGGGCATTGCCCTTAAAAGTGCATTTAGCTCTTTTGCAGGCCCAAAGCCCTAACATAAAAAAACCCCCACCCAATACACTCTTAAAAAAATCCTAACACTAACCCCCGAAGATTCACTCACCGTGAGAAGTCTTCATCCAAGCGGCAAGATATCCTCAATGAAGCCGGCAGAAGTGGTCCTGCAGCTGGGCAGAAGTCTTCATCCAGACGGCATCTTTTATCTTCATCCTTCCAGCGCGGAGCGGGTCCATCTTCAAGACATCCAACGCGGAGCATCATCTTCAAACGACGGCTTCTTCGTAATGAATATCTCTTAAAGTGACGTCATCCAAGATGGCGTCTCTTAGATTCCGATTGACTGATAGAATTCTGTCAGCCAATCGGAATTAAGGTAGAAAAAAATCCTATTGGCTGATGCAATCAGCTAATAGGATTGAACTTCAATCCTATTGGCTGATCCAATCAGCCAATAGGATTGAGCTTGTATTCTATTGGCTGATTGGAACAGGATTTTTTCTACCTTAATTCCGATTGGCTGACAGAATTCTATCAGCCAATCGGAATCTAAGGGATGCCATCTTGGATGACATCAGTTAAAGAGATATTCATTACGAAGAAGCCGTCGTTTGAAGAGGATGCTCCGCATCGGATGCCTTGAAGATGGACTCGCTGCGCGCTGGAAGGATGAAGATAGAAGATGCTGTCTGGATGAAGACTTCTGCCCGTCTGAAGGACCACTTCTGCCCGTCTGGAGGACAACTTCTGCCGTGTTCGTTAAGGGCATCTTGCCGCTTGGATGAAGACTTCTCCCGGAAAGTGAATCTTCGGGGGTTAGTGGATTTTTTTAAGGGTGTATTGGGTGGGTTTATTTTTTAGGTTAGGTCTTTGGGCCTGTAAAAGAGCTAAGTGCCCTTTTAAGGGCAATGCCCATCCAAATGCCCTTTTCAGGGCAATGGGGAGCTTAGGTTTTTTTTAGTTAGGCTTTTATTTGGGGGGTTGGTTGTGTGGGTGGTGGGTTTTATAGTTGGGGGGGTTGTTTGTATTTTTTTTTTTACAGGTAAAAGAGCTGATTACTTTGGGGCAATGCCCCGCAAAAGGCCCTTTTAGTTTAGTTTAGGCTAGGATTTTTTTTATTTTGGGGGGGCTTTTTATTTTGATAGGGCTATTAGATTAAGTGTAATTAGTTTAAAGATCTGTAATTTGTTTTTTATTTTCTGTAATTTAGTGTGTTTTTTGTTTGTGATTTAGCTAATTTAATTTATTTAATTGTATTTAACTTAGTTAATTTATTTAATTGTATTTAATTTAGTTAATCTATTTAATTGTAGTGTAGTGTTAGGTGTTATTGTAACTTAGGTTAGGTTTTATTTTACAGGTCAATTTGTATTTATTTTAGCTAGGTAGTTATTAAATAGTTAATAACTATTTAATAACTATTCAACCTAGTTAAAATAAATACAAACTTGCCTGTAAAATAAAAAGAAACCCTAAGCTAGCTAGAATGTAACTATTAGTTATATAGTAGCTAGCTTAGGGTTTATTTTATAGGTAAGTATTTAGTTTTAAATAGGAATAATTTAGTTAATTATAGTAATTTTCTTTAGATTTATTTAAATTATATTTAAGTTAGGGGGTGTTAGGGTTAGACTTAGATTTAGGGGTTAATACATTTAATATAGTGGGGGATGGCAGATTAGGGGTTAATAAGTATAATGTAAGTTGCGGCAATGTTAGGGGTGGCAGATTAGGGGTTAATAATATTTAACTAGTGTTTGCGAGGCGGGAGTGCAGCGGTTTAGGGGTTAATATGTTTATTATAGTGGCGGCGATGTCCAGAGCAGCAGATTAGGGGTTAAAAATTTTATTATAGTGTTTGCGATGCGGGAGGGCCTTGGTTTGGGGTTTAATAGGTAGTTTATGGGTGTTAGTGTACTTTTTAGCACTTTAGTTATGAGTTTTATTCTATAACTACTGACTTTAGAATGCGTTACGCATCTTGGAGCTAGAGGGTGTACCGCTCACTTTTTGGCCTCCCAGGACAGACTCGTAATACCAGCGCGGTTTATGAAGTTTATGTATGTCGGTTTGCGGTAAGGCCAAAGAAATGTGCGGTGCCCCTAAACCTGCAAGAATCATAATAGCAGCGGTAGTGAAAAAGCAGCGTTAGGACCTGTTAACGCTGCTTTTTTACCTTACCGCAAAACTCGTAATCTAGCCGACTGATATCCAACCATGTAACAGGAACAGTAAACACATCCATATTGCGTGCCGTACCTGACAAGGCTAATATAGACAATGAGACTTTCAAAGAGCGTGTGCAATGCACAGACAAATAGGCAAACAGCACATGTATCCAGTCATGCAAAGGAGCGATGGAGAGGCTCATATCATAATGCAAGCGGTGAGATAATAAAGGGGTGTGTACAACATACAGACCAATAAACAAAGAGGCGTGTGTAACCTCCTGGGGTCAATCAGATTGCAACGCCCAACCAACGCCTACCTTCTCTATCGAATGTAACCACAGTTCACGTCTGACAGGGGGAGTGGCTCAAGTGCCGACAAACCATACCAGACAGAAAATGTACAACATCAGGGTCTCAACAAACCTATATACTCTCAGTGTCATCATTGCAGCAAATCCATATGCCTTCACATTGCACTCAAACTCACAATCCATCATCTAGTGTAATATTTATTATCAAAAAAATGAAAAATAAAATAAAAATTTGAAATTAAGAAATAAAGATAAATACATAACCCAAGTCATCAACTCTAAATAAAAAAAATACAAATTAAAAGGTATGAACATGAGCCATATCTCTACGTTCTAAAAAAATTATCAAAATGCGCCAAACCATTCAAAGAAATATAGTCTATACTAACAAAGATATGTGCTCAAAATACAGGCTGATAGGCAAATCCCCTAGGCAGAGAGGAATGCATCTGACACCCATTATGGCAGTGTAGTGTAATAGTGTAAAGGTGAATAAACCATGTTGAAAAATATTTAAAAAGGCATGTAGAAATAGACATTATAAACAAATGGCAACATATGAGATGGACAAAAAAACAAATGCCAACATATCAGATGGACAAAAAGACATTTCCTGAACTATATAGACTAGTCATATGGGGGAACATATCTACAGACATATTTATAAACGTTTAGATCATATAGAATACTGGGAAATCCTATTGTAAAGTAAAACCTTAGCAACCATTGTCAATATGTTTAATATCATATATAGACTTAATGCTTCTTGTGATTCATTTGACTTAATGCTTCTTGTGATTAGAGAAGTGAGGGTTGAAATTCAGAAATTTGAAGGCGAGCATTTGAATCAACTCAGAGCTGATACCAATAACAGCTGGCTGGATAAACTATCAACCTAAGTAAAAACATACAAACAAGAACTGATAGCGGTCAAGAATAGACAACTTCAGGCAGTCACATAAGACTATACGTGGAAAAGTGTTTACAGCTGGTCATTATCTTCAGAAGAACGCAAGAGTTATAGACCCAGAAGGGTTAGGCGATATAGCAAGAGAGCATTGAATACTGTAGAGTCCAGCTCGTGTGAGAGCTCTGACCCTAAAGCAAATACATTTACTGAGAGCACTAATAAAGTATATAGAGGTATCACCACCCGCTCAAGAGGAAACCAAGGGAATCAATCCTGGAGCATCCAAAATACCAACAAATCCGCTTTACCACCTTCTGGCACTTTTTCCTCTGCATCTTCTCCTTTTTTATTCTGAGGCTGCATACACAGAGGGGGGGCACTGCCCACCACCCTACTTCCGGAGAAGGTAGATGACATTGTCTTTAACATCAGTTCTAGAACACTTACAGTCTCTGAAAAATTCCTTTTGAATAAGGGTCTGTCTTTTTTTTCCATTGACAGGGATGAATTCCTTCAATACATATATTGACGTGCAAAAATTTGGGAGGAACCTTCAATTGCAGAAATTCTTTCAGACCAATGACCAAGCAATGTCTATGTCTCCATTTAAGGTTAAAGGAACATTTGACCCTAAAACCAAGAACCCCTCAATTACCACAGTGACTTACTATCTCACACAGAAGATTGTGGAGAAAGACAAAGAAATTTATTTTGCAAAACAGTTATCCAGAGCTCTGAGAATGCGGTAATCATTCTAGCGTAAATTGCGAATGCGTTCAAGCGGTCACGTTTACTTTCAACTTTTAGAATGAGTGGAAAACACGATGCATGCAAACATCAGTGATAACTGCTTGTGTGTAATTTGCCACTACTAATATGTCCCAATATGTCAAGATTGGACATGTGTATAACAATAAGTTGCTTAGCCAATCTATTTTTAAAGGGACGTGAAACATTTTAGGAGTGCAATGTAAAATGCAGTGGAAGGTCGTCCATATGGGTAGCATGTGCTCTGCTCCACAATTTATCACTCTCTCTTTTTTAATGTATTATTTGTGCTTTTCATGCCCCTATAAATTATTCATATTTGTAGGGAAATAAAAACTTTTTTAAAAAATTCATCAAACAGCAGTGGAGGCTTGTTCATATATATTTTTATGTAATGCTAACTTTTCATTTTCTCTCTCTTCTTCTGTAATTAGTTTTAAGAGCAGCACCACCTAGTGACTTTATTGGTTCAGTGCAGGAAGGGCTAGAAGGCAAATAGACCCATCTGTATCCTCTAGATAATACTGTAAAAATGTCTGTGCTAAACCAGAAAATGATTATACTTGATGTGTTTTGTCTTACTAAAGCCCTACCGGATCCTACAGTGTTTACTATCCTAAAGCTTGTTTATGTAATTTCCTGTTTCAGCTAGGGTAAAAAGAAGAAACTAGCAACAGGAAGAGAACACATGTTGGTTCATTGCAGTGGGATCTTTGGTGTTATCATGTTGTAAATGTGAACATGTGTAATATCTGGAGTTATAGGGCTAGCCTGGAGACATCTGGTATTATACCTCTGTTTGTTTCAATTAGACGTGCGTTTCGTTTTGTTCCAAATTTAAATTCGGATGAATTTGTCAAATTCGGAGATTCGGATTGATTCAAATTTCCGAATTACCATAGCACCGAATCTAATGAATAAATCCGAATTAGTTTGGATTTATTCGTAACATTCGGATGGCCATGGACTAATCACAATTACACTAGTATTGTACTGTATATTAGGTTATATCACTCTATGCTATGGGTTACACCTAATATTACACTACATAATATTAGTCTAATACACAGCACATCCCACCTAACACATACCGAACTTCCAAATTTACGAATCGAATCCGAACCGAATACATCCGAATACATCCAAATTTATTTGAATCCGAATGAATCCGAAACGAATGCATTCGAATGTATCCAAATTCTAATCGATCCGAAAAAGAAATTCGATAACATCCGAATCGATCCGAAACGAACCAAAACAAATTTTTCGCTGCGCACAAGTCTAGTTTCAGTCTCAATGCAACATGTTAACAGGGTTTGGGAAATTTTACTTTTCTGAGGATTTCTGGAAATTGTAGTCTTTCTAATACTAGATCTCCCACATTGCCTATATCTAGGGTGTCCATATTGCCACTTTAAAAAGGAACACAGGAAAAAGACATATGTCAGGGCTGTTTTCAGGGCTGTTTAAAGAAATGTGAATTTTTCATGTGTCCCTTCTTAAAGCCGCAATATGGCCAGCCTACCTATATCTCATTCATATTGAAAGTTTTGCACCGCCAGTGGTCAGTTATAGGAGACCTGCTTGAAGAGTATATTGTCACCTGAAGTGATCTTTTAGAGAATATGTACAGCTACAACAAGACACAGAAAGGTAAATGCTGGCTGACAGTACTGGGTAGGCATTCACTAATATGAATAGACAGAGTAAGGCTTGCAAATGTAAGACTAGACTGCTGTTTCACAATGTTTAGTGTATATCAATAGTAACTTATGGCATACTTGAACCAAAGGCCAGTATTATGCTTTTTGCTCTATTGTCTGACCTTTATAGTTTATAAATTACAATAAAATCAGCTTAGATATTCAGCAGCTACATTTTTTACCACTCTGCATGTACAATTGAGTTTCTGGTCTCTTAGCATTAATATTGTGTTAATGTTATAGGCAAACTAAAGGTAAAGGCAGCTGCCTACTACACTATTAAACATTATATATATATATACAAAGGGGATGATAGAGAAAAAAGGTGGGAAGGAGAAAGTAACAAAGAGAAAGACAGAAAAGAGAACAGAGAAATGTAGATAAAGATAGGGGGAAAGTAGGTTGTTTTTCCTTTTAAAAATAATAAACATTTTTAATTTGGCATTTTTACAGTATTAGAATGTAATAAATGAATGAGGCTAATGAGATTTTTTTGACTAGTAATCCTTTAGCATCGTTCCCCCTCCCCACTCTATGTGAGTGTGTTTAAAAACTTTGAGGAAAAGGGAGAAATATGTTCTATTTTCCTTGTAGGGGACTTTTGACTAAACTGAAATAAGACTACGTCTAATGTTTTCATTGTGTAGACATGCAGCTGAATGAGTAGCATATATATGTAGCAGGGGTGGAAAAATAGAACTATAGTTTACTAGTCAGGAATGAAAAGTTACTAGTCCTGAGTGAAAACGTTACTAGGCCATTCAATATTAAAGGTAGGAGAAAAGGCACATCAGTGTTCTGGACAGAAAAGTTTACCAGCCAGGTGGCCTTATAAAGTAAATGGGCTGTGTCAGTGTAATACTTTACAACATTATAACTTTATATGGGATTTATAAATGTTATCCAAAGCACACATTAATTGCATAATTGAATAAAAACAGTTTTAATGATAATTTTCGCAACAAACTATTTTTTTGCTTAATATTGGCTTAAATTTTAGCCAGATGGTCAGCCGCTCTATCCAGATTAAATTAAAATTAAATTAAAAATCAACCAAATGCGCTTACTTTCAACTCAAAATACGCACACTACTTCTGATGTGAGCAAAGATTCGCAATATACCTCTAGCCCTTTGCCAGAGACGTTAAGAAGCAGCTGTTGTATGACTGTTACTTCTTAACTTGCAGTAAGCAGTCTCACAGCAACTCCATAGATACTGCTGCTGCTTTTGCTGCTTTGTAAAAGGAGCACAGTCTGATAAAGTGCTATTGGGTAGGCATTTTAAACATATCTAAATATTATCATTAGTTTGTTACACTGTATAGTATATATATAATAGAGTGGCGACTCTAGGAATAATATATATGAAGGGGCAAATAAGATACCAGTCAAACTGGGGGGGCACTAATAATTTTCACCACTAAATCATACCATTGGAAATAAACTAAATAAATATATATATATAAGATTCCAAAATACCAGAGTAATGCGGTATGCAATGATACCTTTTTATTCTACTAACCTAATATTTAAAAGACAAGCTGTTGAGAGTAGTGATGTCGCAAACCTAAAAAATTGGGTTCGCAAACGGCGAACGCGAACTTCCACAAAAGTTCGCGAACCGGGCGAACCCCAATAGACTTAAATAGGAAGGCGAATTTTAAAACCCACAGGGACTCTTTCTGGCCACAATAGTGATGGAAAAGTTGTTTCAAAGGCACTAACACCTGGACTGTGGCATGCCGGAGTGGGATCCATTGCAAAACTCCCATGGAAAATTACATAGTTGATGCAGAGTCTGGTTTTAATCCATAAAGGGCATAAATCATCTAACATTCCTAAATTGTTTGGAATAACAGCTTTAAAACATCAGGTATGATGTTGTATCGATCAGGTAGTGTAAGGGTTAGGCCGCTTCACAGTGCGCAGTGTAGGTGATATACCTGCCCTGACCATGCTTTGCAGACCAGGTATCAGTGGTCAGATGGACCCTTTCCCCAACACTGTGTGCCAAACATGCCATTATAGCAGACTTATATGGCTTTGGCGTTGCTTTTTGGTAATTAGAAGGCTGCTAAATGCCATTGCGCACCACACGTGTTTTATGCCCAGCAGTGAAGGGGTTGATTAGGGAGCATGTAGGCAGCTTGTAGAGTTAAATTTAGCTTAAGTGTAGTGTAGTAGACAACCCAAAGTATTGATCTAGGCCCATTTTGGTATATTTCATGCCACCATTTCACTGCCAAATGCGATAAAAAAAAAATTGTTCACTTTTTCACAAACTTTAGGTTTTTCACAGAAATTATTTACAAACAACTTATGCAATTATGGCATAAATGGTTGTAAATGCTTCTCTGGGATCCCCTTTGTTCAGAAATAGCAGACTTATAGGGCTTTGGCGTTGCTTTTTGGTAATTAGAAGGCTGCTAAATGCCACTGCGTGCCACATGTGTTTTATGCCCAGCAGTGAAGGGGTTAATTAGGGAGCATGTAGGCAGCTTGTAGAGTTAATTTTAGCTTAAGTGTAGTGTAGTAGACAACCCAAAGTATTGATCTAGGCCCATTTTGGTATATTTAATGCCACCATTTCACCGCCAAATGCGATCAAATAAAAAAAAATTGTTCACTTTTTCACAAACTTTAGGTTTCTCACAGAAATTATTTACAAACAACTTATGCAATTATGGCATAAATGGTTGTAAATGCTTCTCTGGGATCCCCTTTGTTCAGAAATAGCAGACTTATATGGCTTTGGCGTTGCTTTTTGGTAATTAGAAGGCTGCTAAATGCCACTGCGCACCACACGTGTTTTATGCCCAGCAGTGAAGGGGTTAATTAGGGAGCATGTAAACAGCTTGTAGAGTTAATTTTAGCTTAAGTGTAGTGTAGTAGACAACCCAAAGTATTGATCTAGGCCCATTTTGGTATATTTCATGCCACCATTTCACCGCCAAATGCGATCAAATTTAAAAAAAACTTAAATTTTTTCACAATTTTAGGTTTCTCACTGAAATTATTTACAAACAGCTTGTGCAATTATGGCACAAATGGTTGTAAATGCTTCTCTGGGATCCCCTTTGTTCAGAAATACCAGACATATATGACTTTGGCGTTGCTTTCTGGTAATTAGAAGGCCGCTAAATGCTGCTGCGCATCACACGTGTATTATGGCTAGCAGTGAAGGGGTTAATTAGGTAGTTTGTAGGGAGCTTGCAGGGTTAATTTTAGCTTTTGTGTAAAGATCAGCCTCCCACCTGACACATCAGACTCCCTGATCCCTCCCAAACAGCTCAGAAAGTCTGCCAGTACTAAAATAAAAGTTTTTTTAAAAAAATTTGATTATTTTTTAGCATATTTACATATGCTGTGGTGTAGCATCCCCCCTTAGCCCCCAACCTCCCTGATCCCCCCCAAAACAGCTCTCTAACCCTCCCCATCTGCCTTATTGGCGGCCATCTTGGGTACTGGCAGCTGTCTGCTATTATTTCACAGTCAAAATTTTTTTTTTTTTTAAATGTACACTACTGTTACACCAGATATGAGTGGTGGCACTGGGCAAGTGGGCACAGTATAAGCTGTGAGCCTGACACACACGCTGGCAGGCTGGCAACTGCAATTAGATTACACAGGAAAAAAAAAAAAAAGCAGACTGATATTCTAGCCCTAAAAAGGGCTTTTTGGGTTGCTGTCCTTACAGCAGAGATCAGATGAGTCCTTCAGGACTGTAGTGGACACTGAATACACTAGCGTAGCTATCGATTTCCCTATTAAATCAGCAGCAGCTACACTGTCCCTCCTCTCACTAAGAATGCAGCTTCCAAATGAATCTAAAATGAATGCTGTCCAAGAGGTGGGAGGGTCTGGGAGGGAGGGTCTGCTGCTGATTGGCTGTAATGTGTATTCTGACTGTGAGGTACAGGGTCAAAGTTTACTCAATGATGACGAATAGGGGGCAGATCGAACATCGCATATGTTCGCCCGCCGAGGCGAACGCGAACATGCTATGTTCGCTGGGAACTATTCGCCGGTGAACTATTCGCGACATCACTAGTTGAGAGTTTTCCTTTCTTCCTCAGTCACCTGTCATGTTTTTTCTGGTATCTATGGCTGAGGTGGCAGAAGTGACAACACTCACCGAGCTAATGTGTTTTTACTTTACTTTGCATTTGTTTTCTTAACATTTATCTACCAGTCTCTATGACAGTGAGCCAAATTCTCTTCCAGTCTCTCTGACAGACAGTGAGCCTAATTCTCTCCCAGTCTCTCTGACAGACAGCAGGTCATTTTCTCTCCCAGTCTCTCTGACAGACAGTGAGCCAAATTCTCTCCCAGTCTCTCAGACAATGAGCCAAATTCTCTCCCAGTCTCTCTGACAGACAGTGAGCCTATTTCCCTCCCAGTCTCTCTTACAGAGAGTGAGCCAAATTCTCTCCCAAAGAGACTGGGAGAGAGTTTGGCTCGCTGTCTGTCAGAGAGACTGGGTCTGGGAGATAAATTGGCTCACTGTCTGTTAGAGAGACTGGGAGAAAATTTGGCTCACTGTCTGTCAGAGAGACTGGGTCTGGGAGAGAAATTCGTTCACTGTCTGTCAGATAGACTGGGAGAGAATTTGGCTCATTGTCTGTCAGAGAGACTGGGAGAGAAATTGGCTCACTGTCTGTCAGAGGGACTAGGAGAGAATTTGGCTCATTGTCTGTCAAATTTGGCTCACTGTCTGTCAGTGTCTCTGACAGACAGTGAGCCAATTTATCTCCCAGTCTCTGACAGACAGTGAGCCAAATTCTTTCACAGTCTCTCTGACAGTGAGCCAAATTCTCTCCCAGTCTCTCTGACAGATAGTGAGCCTAATTTACTCCCAGTCTCTCTTACAGATAGTGAGACAAATTTTCTACCAGAGAGACTGGGTCTGGGAGAGAAATTGCCCCTAGTCTCTCTGACATACAGTGAGCCAATTTCTCTCCCAGACCCAGTCTCTCTGACAGACAGTGAGCCAAACTCTCTCCCAGTCTCTCTGACAGACAGTGAGCCAAATTTCTCTCCCAGACCCAGTCTCTCTGACAGACAGCGAGCCAAACTCTCTCCCAGTCTCTCTGACAGACAGTGAGTCAATTTCTCTCCCAGTCTCTCTGAGAGAGAATTTGGCTCACTCTCTGCCAGAGAGACTGGGAGGGAATTAGGCTCAATGTCTGTCAGAGAGACTGGGAGATAATTTGGATCACTGTCAGAGAGACTGGGAGAGAATTTGGCTCACTATCTGTCAGAGAGACTGGGAGAGAAATTGACTCACTGTCTGTCAGAGAGACTGGGAAAGAATTTGGCTCACTGTCTGTCAGAGAGACTGGGAGAGAATTTGGCTCACTCAGAACCAATTTCTCTCCCAGACCCAGTCTCTCTGACAGACAGTGAGCCAAATTTTCTCCCAGTCTCTCTGACAGACAGTGAGCCAAATTCTCTCCCAGACCAGTTTCTCTGAGAGACACTGAGAGCCAAATTCTCTCCAGTCTCCCAGTCTCTCTGACAGTGAGTCGTGTCTAGTAAGTCCAAAATAAAGAGGGACATATGAAAGGATCACAAGGATCATGCACTCTCCTGCTAGACCCCAGAGACTACTAGGTAAAATTATTATTAAATGGAGGCCATGTGTAGTCACAATGCACCTGCCCTCTGAGACACCACTAGACTGCAAGGAAGCTGATTAGGCATAAAGGGACACAGGACCCTCCATGTCACCAAAAATATGGTTTATGTAGTGTGCAACACCCTCATTAAACTATCAAAAATATCATAGAAATACGTCATATGTACATATCTTATTTCTGTTTGTTCATTAATAAAATACCAAGTTCATATGTGAATAAAATGTATTTGAATCAAAACTGTTGTAGTACTTAAAGGGACATTCCAATCAAAATGTAAATGCACATAGATTAATTACATCTTTGAATAAAAACATATTTGCAATATACATGTATTAGCAAAAAATACTTCTAGTAAAAGTTATCACTGTTTTAGTGTTAACATTTTTCTCTGCACGTGCATGTGAAGCATAGCTAGATATTGTCACTGTACCCACATTTTAAATACTGCAGCTGCTCAGATCATCACTGGGGCTTGTATCATGTCAGATATTAACAAATTGAGTCATTATTAGATGGTACAAGCGCCTTAGGCTCTCTGAGCAAGTAATGTGTTTAAAATGCTGGTGCACGGTGCATACTTAAATACTCTTTTGAAACAGCTATAGCTTTTATTAGAAGCATTTTTGCTAATGCATGTATATTATTAAATTGCTTCTGTTCAATACCGAATGGAACCCATGTGGTTTCCAATTTTGACTGGAATATTCCTTTAAAAACTTTTGGCTAGGTTACGAGTTGTGCGTTATGAGTGAAAAAGCAGCGTTATGGCTCTTTTTCACTACCGCTGGTATTACAGGTGTTGTAGGTATAGCTGTACTAGACACCTTTTTGGCCGTAACGCAACGTATAACGAGTTTTCCTGTCCGGCCAAAAAGTGAGCGGTACAGCCTATAAATACAAGATCCTTACCGCCACCTGAAAATCAGTAGTTATGAGTTTTACGTTACAAAGCTGTACAATAAAACTCATAACTAAAGTGTTACAAAGTACACTAACACCCATAAACTACCTATTAACCCCTAAACGAGGCCCTCCCGCATCGCAAAAATTAAAATAAAATTATTAACCCCTAATCTGCCGCTCCGGACATAGCCGCCACTATAATAAACTAACCCCTAAACCGCCACACTCCAGCATCACAAACACTA
Source organism: Bombina bombina (assembly GCF_027579735.1). Taxonomy (NCBI): domain Eukaryota; kingdom Metazoa; phylum Chordata; class Amphibia; order Anura; family Bombinatoridae; genus Bombina; species Bombina bombina. Next base: position 409,894,214 of record NC_069499.1, on the reverse strand, counting down.
GTTAAATATTATTAACCCCTAATCTGCTGCCCCCAATGTCGTCGCCACCTACATACACTTATTAACCCCTAATCTGCTGTCCCTAATATCGCCGCAACCTACATTACTGTTATTAAACCCTAATCTGCTGCCCCCAATATCGCCACCAAACTACACAAATTAACCCCGAATCTGCTGCCCCCAATATCACCGCCACTATACTAAAGTTATTAACCCCTAAACCTAACCCTAAGTCTAACCCTAACCCTAACCCTAACGTAACCCTAACACCCACTAACTTTAACATAATTAAAATAATTCCAAATAAAACTCTACCTAGTAAAAATAAATACAAATTTACCTGTGAAATAAAACCTAACCTGTCTTACAGTTAAACCTAACATTACACTAAAATTAAATAAATTACATTAATGAAATACAATTAACTAAATTACAGAAAAAAAACACTAAGTTACACAAAATAAAAAAGAAATGATCAAAGGTGATCCAAGGTGATACACAGTATCAGGAAGGGATCATTACCAGATCAAAAACGCCGGAGGGGACGTCCCCACCCGAGGAGGGGGCAATAAAAGGGGAAGACCATCACGGCAGAGACGCTAGAGGATAATATTATTATCAATATAAGTCAGAGCAGATAGGTCGCTTTTGGAAAAAGGACTGTCATACCTAACAACAGGACTAACAGATTATTTTGATCTACATGTTGACATACAAAGGTTTCAAAGGTCGTTAAGATTAAAGGAATTCTTTGGTCCAAGCAAAATTGAACAACTTGTGGGCTTTAAGAAGAAGGGTACATTTGACCCTAAGAGTAATAACCCAAACATACAGACCTTCTGTAAAGTACTGGAAAAGGATATGCAGGATTCCTTTCAGAGGCAACAACAGCAGGTGAGATTTAATTTAACAAAAAGAGAAAGGGAAGCTATGAGGAACCTGGCTAAAGACAAAACAATTGTGATCAGGAGAGCGGATAAGGGAGGTGCAATTGTTTTGTTGGATTATGCGTATTATAGAGAGGAAATCCTGACTCAACTTAGTGATATAAATGTATATTCAAAACTACCCAGAGACCCTACTATGAGGTTTAAGAAAGAAATTGACGAATACCTCAAGGAAGCCCTGAATGACGATCGAATACAATGAAGTATTTGATTAAGGATTATCCTAAGACACCTGTTTTCTATACACTCCCTAAAGTGCATAAAAGCATGGAGAGACCACCCGGCAGACCGATTGTCTCGGCCGTAGACTCACTACTACAGCCTCTGGCTATATATATATAGATAGCCTATTGCAACGACTGGTTCGGAACATGCAGACCTATATTAAAGATTCAAATGATGTGATCAGGACTCTGACAGAAATCTCTTTAAAAGGAGGGGAATCGCTAGTGACATTAGATGTCACTAGCCTATATACAGTGATACCCCACTACGAGGGATTGGCAGCGATAAGAAAGCAACTTCTGAGATATCCTTACGTAGGACCACCAATAGAGTTCATCCTGGACCTCTTGGACACCTGCCTAAAGAAGAACTACTTCAGGTTTGAGTGACAGTATTACCAACAATTAATGGGGACAGCGATGGGGTCCAATGTGGCCCCATCCTATGCAAATCTTTTTATGTCGGAATTTGAGAGTAATGGTACAGGATGTTTCAAGAGAGAAGAAATAATATACTTCAAGAGATTCATAGATGATCTCATAATAATTTGGTCTGGGAATGAGGAAGATCTTCTTGTCTGGTTCAATGAACTGAATACAGAGCATGCTACACTAAAATTCAAGATGAATCGGAGCCAAGAGGAAATAGAGTTCTTAGATTTAAAAATCTATAGAGATGATGGTAGATTGGGTACCACCTTGTTTCGTAAACCAACGGACAGAAACTCCCTCGTTGAAGCAACAAGTTGTCACCCTCCAGCACTCAAGAAGGCATTACTGAAATCCCAGTTTGTAAGGGTGAGAAGGAATAATACTGATAAGAACAGAGCGGAAAAACAAACTAATGAGATGAGGAGACGTTTTCTAAAGAGGGGATATCACAATCAACTATTACAACAACATATAACAGAGGTGAATTCAAGAGTGATGGAAGAAACACAAGGGATCATAGAAGAAGATCGATCTGGAGAAAATGACTAGGGTAACCACTTATGCGGCAGACAAAAATGGCCTGAATTTAATCCTCAAAGAAAATTGGAAGATAGTGAGCATGGAAGAGACCCTCCCTTTCAAGGGGATGGGGATACCAAGGATAGGCTATAGACGGGGGAGATCACTAAAGGATATATTACAGTTAACAGATCCTATACACTGCTACACAACCAGAACGTGGCTGGAAGAGGCTAAACCTGGATGCTTCAAATGCAGTGGGTGTGCCACATGCAACGGATGATTACAGGTCAGTTTTTTCATCATCCTAGGAACAGAAAGAAATATGTTCATAAATATAGGATGACTTGTACCACTAGTCATGTGGTATATCTACTACACTGCCCGTGTAGTCTGTTTTACGTGGGTAAAACGGGAGACAACTTGAGAATCCATATGGCCAACCACAGGAGTTCTATTCGGGCAGCAATTAAAAATCAGAAGTCAGATCAACCAGTGGATCACCATTTCTTTACAGAGTGGACATAATGTATCTGATCTTCCCTATACATTGATAGATCATGTCCCTAACCCCAGGAGAGAGGGTAATAGGGATAAAATCCTATTACAAAAAGAAGCAAGATGGACATATGAGTTAAATACCCTAACACCAAAGGGTTTAAATGTGAAAATGGACTGGAAATGCTTCTTTTGAGTCAGTAATAGGAAGTAATAAGAAAATTTACCTATGTGTTTAATTTTTCTCCCTAAATAGTTTTTCTGTAAAAAGTTGTGCAGTAGGAATAGATTGTAATGGGTTTCCTCTAATAAGTGTGTATATAATCTTGATAAAGACCTAATGTATAGTTTGTCAATGAATTATCCCTTTAAGAACATCCTTCTGAACATATGTATTTTCTAGTGATATGCCTTCTCTATAAATCAGCATTTGATTAGCATTTTGTTAATATGCATTATCCTGAGAGCATGGTGTATCTTAACCTAAATTTTGTCTTATAAATCTTGTCCTATAATTACTACTGGTTGTAGCAAGATGAATAGGCGATGATACATTGTATGAATACATGTAAGCCTGGATGTTTCAGTGGTGCTCACACCGGTAGTAATATATAGAGGTTAGGAGAGGGATGATTGTATAGATTGAGCATAGTTATGTTAAACGTAATTGTGACATATTGCATTTTTGGTTTATATTGCTATTGCTTTTATTTTTGGTTTTATATTGCTATTGCTTTTATTCACACAGATTGTCACACTAGTAAGGTGAAGACGCGATCACCGAGCGAAGTGCTCCCTAGCAACAGACGGTGTCTCTAATGAGGAATATGCGCTGGTTTAGCAACATATGGTGATTGACATTTCCGGTGGTGGTGCCTGACAACGAGCGCCGTCTTCTTTCTGATTACGTATTCTATGCGCCTGGCACACGCGGCTGGGAGATGCACGAGGTGGGTTAATTGATTAATTGTATTGAAAGCATAGGGGTAAGTAGGTATAAATTTGCACTTGATTTTCTGCACTGTATGTAAGTCTGAAGATGGGGGTAAAACCCCGAAATGTCACTTTATGGAGTAAATATTGGTAATTTAAACGGAGAGTGCCTGCTGTCTTTCTTTGATATATATATATATATATATATATATATATATATATATATATATATATATACACGCATGCATACATACATACACTTTGGAGCCCTTTCCCCTTAAATACATTTAAACATGAAAAATCATTTTAATTACATTTTTATATTTTTAAATATGTTTTACTGTGTTTTTACTGTAAATATTTTAAATTCCAATGTTCTTCACTTAGAATTAAATTTTATTTGTATATATATATATATATATATATATATATATATATATATATATATATATATATATATATATATATATATATATATATATATTCCCATACCTGTATATATTCTTTAGATATATAGGTATAGATATATATTTAAACATAACAAGAACATTTACTTCTATGCGAAGAACATTGGAATGTTAAATATTCATAACTATCTTAGACTTTACCATAGTTAGTCCAACGTGGTGTCGGGGTAGCATGCGAGCAATGTGTAATTTTTTTTATTTTTTTTTAAAAGAGTGCTCCATTGAAGTCTTTGGGGAGAAGTTAATGTGGTCGCAGTATCATGAGTCCAGAAATTAGCAAGTAGGTTAACATGCATATTACAAGTTGAAAGTAAAAAAGCATGTGAGCAAAATCCAATGCACTCTAACTTTTTACTTTCAACATGCTCGCTAACCCACCCACGTTAAAAGTTTACTTTGAGCACAGTTAGCTCACAAGATAATTTTTCTTGAACTTATTTGTATTGACAGGTCCTCCTTTCACTCAAGGACAGGGGCAACCCTGCACAAGAATTTGCTTGTTCAACGATAACTCCAGAAAGTGGATGTACAGTGTCTACTGCCCACTCACCTCAAAGAAGGGCAGACAGGTTCCCTAGATGAAAACCATTTTGATCCCTCTTATCATAGCCTAAGTACATTGACCATACCATTGACTTTTTTGTGATGCAATATAAATATGGTCTGTCCAACTTTTTATAAATATATAAACAGTATGCATGGAAAAAGCAAAAATATTCAAGAATAAATGTACTATTTAATGGTTAAAATTATTAAAGTACAAAGGGGGCAGAGCCCTACTGCAGTGAAACATATTTTAGAAAGAGATCAAGGTTATTCAAATTATACTCAAAAAGACTTTTCCTCATGAACACATACAAACAATAAATAATTATTCACAGATGTAAAACAGTAAAAATATTGATAAAGTCAAGTGAATATATATATATATACATGATTTAAAAAAAAATATATATATATACAGTATATGTACTGTATATATATACAGGTATACCTCACTTTACAGCGCTTCACTTCACAGCGTTTCGCTAATACAGCGCTTTGTGGAGCTGAAGTTCAACCTCCAAAAATTTGAAACAGTGCTGTAATCTTCGTGAGATTGCGAGAAAAGTTTTGCTACAATAATTGTCACTATTTTACAGGTACAGTAATTATTGAATGCTGTGCTGAGCTAGGGTTAAACTAAACATAGCAATATTGCACCTCTAATATATGTTAGTTTAAACATGTTTTTAAGTTTTTAAACACAGTGGCAAGGGAAAAGATAGCTAAAACTGCCTTGTTTCACTTTAAGGCGGTTTTCACTTTACAGCGGGGTATACCTGTATATATATATATATATATATATATATATATATTCTGTGTGTGTGTAAATATATATATATATATATATATATATATATATATATATTTAACACAGTTGAAAGCTCTAAGCTAAAACTTTGTCATCTATTTTAAGAACATAATTGACGTTGATTTGTAGCTCTTGTTGAAGATGATCACATTGTGGTCATTTGACCTTTGTGGCTTCATTTTCTTTAATTTGTTTATATTTTTGTGGTCCTTGACTTGGACCAAATCTAGACATAAAACATTGCCTATAAGGTCCCAGACACATTACTTCAATGAGCAATGATTTTAAACATCCATCATGTCTACTTTTGTACCATTGAAGAAGAAAAAAAATCCAAAGGTCCTTCAATTATCTAAACATATTTACCTTGGTCATTTAATGTCTAAGTTGAAATCCTGTCTAGCTTTTGTTTTTATAACCAACTATTAGTGTCAACCATCTGATCAGATAAGACCTTTCAAAGTGGAAGTATTATAGCTAGCAATATTTTGGCTAGTTCAATTGTTAATTCTCATTTCTGCATAACAGGAACCAAAAGTTCTATCTTGTGAAATAATTTAGTGATTTCCATTTCTACCAGTGGTGTGTATATATGTGTATATATGTATATATATATATATATATATATATATATATATATATATATATATATATATATATGTATATGTGTGTGTGTGTGTGTGTGTGTGTGTGTGTACGTGTGTGTATACAGGCAGTTTAAATATTATATTTGTGCATAATTTTCCAGTATTTTTTGTATTTGTTATCTGTAAAACAGGGTAATGAATTTAATGCTATTTATGTTTTATAGAAGACAAAGTATGCCCCTAATTCTCTTTCTTTTAAAAAACCCAAAACCCTTCTTTATCATGATGAATGTAAAAGCTTCCATCATCTATGACAAATAAAAACAAATAAATAATGTGTAGAGCCCAATGATCTGATCTGATGAAATTGTTATATAAATATAATCCAACAATTATAAACAAAACAAACAAAATAAAACCTTAGCAAGAATGTTAGACTTCAAGAAAAAGGAAACACGAATGACCAGATATAATTAGATATTTTTCCCCCGCGACCGCTACCAAAAGTCTAATGTACTAGCTATCACAGGACGTGTGAATCAACAACTAGAGTTTGTGAAAACAAGATAATTATTTCATTCACAAAAGGGTGATATATCTAATTAATCCCAGTCCGAAACTTTCAGACCTTGATCAGTAAAACAGGGCAAAAAATAGTTTCAATTATTACTATTAGTTATTATTTTTATTTAAAGTTTAGATAGATAGATGATAGATGGTTAGATGGTTAGATAGATATAGATAGATAGATAGATAGATAGATAGATAGATAGATAGATAGATAGATAGATAGATAGATATATAGATAGATAGATAGATAGATAGATAGATAGAAAATTGATAGATAGATAGATAGATAGATAGATAGATAGATAGATAGATAGAAAACAAAAGGTATAAATAATGTAAGTATATTTGTATATATAAGTTATAGGCTATATTAGGCAAACTCCATTATTTTGGTCTTGTGTTTAGAAAGGCTTACGTCTTCAATAAATTCACTGTTGTGTTTTTCAATTATATGAGGTAATATATTAATATTACATAGTGAAATACATTTCCAAGTCGAAAATCTTCTTTCAACATCTAAAACTCACATCTTAAGGTTCAAGCTATCCTACGAAAACAGAAATCAGCCTCAACCCTGCCCTCATCAGTTTTATTTCATAAAGGCAACATTTGTATTTCTCAAAACTGAGTTGTTAGTTATTAACTGCTTCTTGTCTGTCATACACATTTGATCAGTAACAGTAATCCTCACAGTGTAGTGAATGAAGACCAACATTTTAGTAACCTGCACAGTGCAGTGGTTAAACCCATGCAATACACTTTCTTCATAAAAAAATACTAAAAAAAATATATTTTACAGCTGCCTTGGTAAAGACTACTATAGTCCTTGTTGAATTATATTCTCCAAAGGTGAGCGTTTGTTGTGTTACAAATACACATTTGTAATGAAAAACAGATATTTGTTTACTTTTTATGAAACAAATATCAGTAACGATGCGCAAACGAAAATGTAAAACATTAATATGAACTTTTGTGGGACTTAGGCACTGTGCCTACTATACCTAATGGACAAGTAACTACTGACAGACCAAAATTCCAATCCATGCTCTAAAAAACATTTTATAGAAGCCCAAGTGGTTTGTTTTTTAAGTTAAATAACAATACAATATCATGGTTTTGAGAATAACATGCAAAATAATATAAGTCAAGCTTTTTAAGTAGGTTTTAATAAGGATCTTTACAGACCTTTATAAAAACAGGAGGCCAACACGTTTTTTTTGGGACACAAACTATCACCTAGATTACGAGTTTTGCATTAGAGGCTGTGCGGTGCTAACAAGCAGTTTTCTCTCACTGCATGCAGTGCTGGTATTACGAGTTTTCAGAAACCCGTCGTTAAAAGACAAGAAGTGAGCGTTGAGCAAAATTTTGCTCTTTACCGCACTCCAATACCAGTGCTGCTTAAGTCAGCGGTGAGCTGGTGTAACGTCTTGTGCACGATTTCCCCATAGGAATCAACGGGGAGAGCCGGCTGAAAAAAAGTCTAACACCTGCCAAAAAGCAGCGTAAAACTCCTTAACGTAGCCCCATTGATTCCTATGGGGAAATAAAATTTATGTATACACCTAAAACCCTAACATGTACCCCGAGTCTAAAACCCCCTAATCTTACACTAATTAACCCCTAATCTGCTGCCCCCGACATCGCCGCCACCTGCATTATATTATTAACCCCTAATCTGCTGATCCGGACACCGCCGCCACCTACATTATATGTATTAACCCCTAATCTGCTGCACCCAACATCACCGACAACTACATACTATTTATTAACCCCTAATCTGCCTTCCCCAATGTCACCAACACCTACATTATATTTATTAACCCCTAATCTGCCGCCCCAACGTCACTGCCACTATATTAAAGTAATTAACCCTTAAATCTAAGTCTAACCCTAAACCTAACACCCACTAACTTAAAGGGACATAATACTCATATGCTAAATCACTTGAAACTGATGCAGTATAACTGTAAAAAGCTGACAGGAAAATATCACCTGAGCATCTCTATGTAAAAAAGGAAGATATTTTACCTCGCAATATCCTCAGCTCATCAGAGTAAGTTCTGTGTAAAAGTTATACTCAGCTGCTCCCAGCTGCAGGTAAAAAAAATTAAAAAAAATGAAGAAATGAACAGCAGCCAATCAGCATCAGCAGTGCTGAGGTCATGAACTCTTTTACTGTGATCTCATGAGATTTGACTTAACTCTCATGAGATTTCATAGTAAGCTTCCTTTACCTGATTGGTGAAATAATATGAGAGTGCACAATGCTCATCCCTTCTGCTGTCCTAGGACAGACACACTAAAATGCTGCTTAGAAATCCTTTACAATGGGAGGTGGCTACTGAGGAACTTTTGAGGTAAAATATCTTTCTTTTTTACTTAGAGATGTTCAGGTGATATTTTCTAGACAGCTTTTTACAGCTATGCTGCATCACTTTCAAGTGTTTAAACATTTGAGTATTATGGCCCTTTAAATATAATTTAAATACATCTAAATAAATATTCCTAGCATTAACTAAATTATTCCTATTTAAAACTAAATACTTACCTATAAAATAAACCCTAAGATAGCTACAATATAACTAATAGTTACATTGTAGCTAGCTTAGGGTTTATTTTTATTTTACAGGCAAGTTTGTATTTATTTTAACTAGGTAGAATAGTTATTAAATAGTTATTAACTATTTAAAAACTACCTAGCTAAAATAAATGCAAAAGTACCTGTAAAATAAACCTAACCTAAGTAACAATAACACCTAAAACTACACTATTATTAAATAAATTACATACAATTAGCTAAATTAAATTAAATTAGCTAAAGTACAAGAAAACCAAACACTAAATTACAGAAAATAATAAACAAATTACAGATATTTAAGATAATTACACCTAATCTAATAGCCCTATTAAAATAAAAAAAGCCCCTAGCCTAAACTAAACTACCAATAGCCCTTAAAATGGCCTTTTGTGGGGCATTGCCCCAAAGTAATCAGCTCTTTAACCTGTAAAAAAAAATACAAACAACCCCCCCCCGCAACAGTAAAACCCACCACCCACACAATCAACCCCCCAATAAAATACTATCTAAAAAAACCTAAGCTTCCCATTGCCCTGAAAAGGGCATCTGAATGGGCATTGCCCTTAAAAGGGCAGTTAGCTCTTTTGCCGCCCCTAACCTAAAAATAAAACCCACCCAATACACCCTTAAAAAAACCTAACACTAACCTCCTGAAGATCGACTTACCGGGAGACGTCTTCATCCAAGCCGGACCGAAAATTATATTTAAGTTAGGAGTTGTTAGGTTTAGGGTTAGACTTTAGGTTTAGGACTTAATAACTTTAATATAGTGGCGGCGAAGTTGGTGGCGGCATATTAGGGGTTAATAATATAATGTAGGTGTCGGTGACATTGGGGAAAGCAGATTAGGGGTTAATAGATATAATGTAGGTGTCGGCGATGTTGCGGGCAGCAGATTAGGGGTTCATAAACATAATGTAGGTGGCGGCGGTGTCCGGAGCGGCAGATTAGGGGTTTATAATATAATGTAATAATATAATGTAGGCGTCGGCAACATTGGGGAAGGCAGATTAGGGGTTAATAGATATAATGTAGGTGTCGGCGATGTTGGGGGTAGTAGATTAGGGGTTCATAAATATAATGTATGTGGCGGCGGTGTCCGGAGCGGCAGATTAGGGGTTAACATTTTTATTAAAGTGTTTGTGATACGGGAGGGCCTCGGTTTAGGGGTTAATAGGTAGTTTATGGGTGTTAGTGTACTTTTTAGCACTTTAGTTATAAGTTTTATGTTACGGCGTTGTACCATAAAACTCATAACTACTGACTTTTAAATGCGTTAGGACTCTTGACAGGGTAGGGTGTACCGCTCACTTTTTGGCCTCCCAGGACAGACTCGTAATATCAGCGCTATGGAAGACCCATAGAAAAAAGACTTTACGAAGTTTACGTAAGTCATTTTGCGGTAAGGCCAAAGAAGTGCGTGGTACAACTAAAGCTAAGACTCGTAATACCAGCGGGCGTAAAAAAGCAGCGTTAGGACCTCTTAACGCTGCTTTTTTACCCAAACGCACAACTCGTAATCTATCCGTATGTTTTTTTAAAATATTTTAACAACTAAATATTTTTTTTTTTAGATACATCTGTATATTATTTCATACTATTGTTTTCCAATGCATTATTCTATCTAGGGTTTATCCTGGGCCAGATTAAAATTGCATGATAAATAATCAACCATTACAAGTGGCTGGTTATTGCTACCACAAGCTCGCAGTAGCAATTAATGCTTATAAATTTAACCAGAGATTAGATCTCACAGTAGTGTGTATTTTATTAAAAAAAAAATAGAATTTTTATTTTTTAATAAAATAACTGCACCAAGCAGTTTTTGGGGGCTAAAGTTGGAAGGTGTGGGTTTTTAAAAACAAAACAAAACGGCACTGAAAATTGCCTTTACATTGCGGTCTATGGAAACTGTGTGTTACCAGTAAATATATATGTACATGCTTATATACATATATATTTATCTGTTAATATGTGTATATACATATACATATATAGTTACAGTTTGCTGCCATCGCTGTTCGACTTACCACCTTCACTGCTCTTTGGTTCTGTGCCGTGTATGGAGCCTATGGAAGCGCGCTCTTGTGTGCGCAATGCTTCCCAGCAATGCGAACGTGAGCATTGCTATCAACTTGTAATACCAGTCCCCATTAGTGTGTGCTTGTATTACTCAGTGAAGCTCAAATATCCCTTTCACGAAAGCAATATTTAGCGCTCCACTTGTAATCTGGCCCTTAGTGTTTAATGTCCCTTTAATATATATATATATTTTTTTAACATTTATTATATTGTCAGTAGGATTTACAGTCGTCTGCCACATAAATACTGGACAGATAACCGGGTTTTGAGGGGGGGGATTGTATAAAAAAATGTGAGAGTGTATGTCATCTAGGCAATATTTGGATTTTATCAAATTTATTAAAAACTTTATTAAACATATATGCAGACAGACAAAAAGTGACTCTTACTGGAGATATCAGAGATGGGTAACATCACAACCACCTCATTATCCATTATACTCCAATTGGAAGTTAAAAGTTAAAAACAGATAGGCCATGTGGACAGGGGAGAGAGATGGTAAGGTGTAAACAAAATATATGGGGAAAATGAGAATCAGCAGTCATGCATTCAAAAATCAGACACATTATGTGCTCAAAGGCGACCTCCTGTCTGCGCACTGCTTTGATTTAACAAAGTCAGCCGATTGCTATCTCAGTCCCTATTGTTAATCCACTATTCACATATACACATTAACAGTTCCCCGTATATGATTAATATACTCAGTTAAATTACTCCTAATTCTACCAGCAACAATAATCAAAATTAATAATCCACAAAGCCTAACACGAAGGCTGTTACGTATAAACGAGAAACAAAGTGACAAATAGTATCAATCAGGGCTGAAAATACTGTTTGTATGTATCCGTGGAGCTATATAGTGAAACCGCTATCCACTGTGTAGCCAAACCAACATACTCCCTCTGGCCACGCCCATCAAGGTATTTCCGTCACTAGTAGGTGACTTTGTCAGGTCATAGGGCCGGCCCATCATTCTTCTCTTCTGTATATACACATCTGTTGCCTAGGTAACAGCATTCAAATGCAGAAGGAATATTACGATAAGGCTAAATCAGATTAGAGCCTACTACAGGGTTAATAACTAATATATTTTAAACAAGTAAAAATATTTTTCCTTTTATTGAATAAATATAGCATTCAATAGTATCTTAAATGGGCATAATAACCTATTAAAGGTTGTGCAAATCTAAGCAAAACACTAAATGAAAACCTTCCCCATTTTTGAACATTTTTTAGGCAACAGATGTGTATATACAGCAGAGAAGAACGCTGGGCCGACCCTATGCCCTGACGAAGTCACGTACTAGTGACGGAAATGCGTCAGTGGGCGTGGCCAGAGGGAGTTTGTTGGTTTGGCTACATAGTTGATAGCGATTTCACTATATTGGTCCACGGATACATACTAACAGATTTTTCAGCCCTGATCGATACTATTTGTCACTTAGTTTCTCGTTTATATGTAACAGCCTTTGTGTTAGGCTTTGTGGATTATAAATTTTGATTATTGTTGCTGGTAGAATTAGGAGGAACTTAACTGAGTATATTAACCATATACGGGGAACTGTTAATGTGTATATGTGAATGGTGGATTAACAACAGGGACTGAGATAGCAATCGGCTGACTTTGTAAAATCAAAGCAGTGCGCAGGCAGGAGGTCGCCTTTGAGCGCATAGTGTGTCTGATTTTTTAATGCATGACTGCTGATTCTCATTTTCCCCATTTATTTTGTTTACATAGAAACGGTAGACGGTAGATAAGAACCAAAAAGGCCCATCATATTTACCCATATATCATGTTACTTTTTCCTTAGGATAGCAGATTTAAAAATGTCCCAGGCCTTTTTAAATTCCTTTACAGTCTTTGTGTTTACCACCTCAAATGGAAGTTTATTCCATGAATCCACAACCCTTTCTGTAAAAAAATGCTTCCTCAAATTTCTCCTGAATCTGCTACCCTCTAACTTTAGATTAAGACCCCTTGTTTTGGTATTTATTTTTTTGTGAAAAAATGCTTTCAGCTTCTATTTTATTAAGTCCCTTCATATATTTGAAAGTTTCTATCATGTCACCTCTTTCCCTTCTATCCTCTAAACTATACATATTTAGATCATAGAGTCTTTCTTTTGTATGTTTTATATTTTAGACCATGTACCATTTTAGTAGCCCTCCTTTGGACAGCTTCTAGTTTATTTATATCTTTCTGAAGATATGGTATCCAGAACTGTACACAGTATTCCAGATTTGGACTAACTAATGATCTGTAAAGTGGCAAAAGAACCTTGCTATTTATGTTACTAATACATCTTCCAATGCAGTCCTTTTATTCTTTGGTTACAGTCAGTAATGCACCATTACTATAATTGGCCTTTGGGTTTTTGGATCATATATGCATAATTTTGCTCTTGGTAATATTAAATTTCAGATCACATTTATTTGACCAGTCCTCTAGTTTTTTAATATCACAGTTCATTTGATCAACCCCTCCTGGAACATCTACCCTGTTACAAATTTTTGTATCATCAGCAAACAAGCAAACCTTCCCCTTAAATGGACAGTCTAGGCCAAAATAAACTTTCATGATTCAGATAGAGCATGTCATTTTAAACAATTTTCCAATTTACTTTTATCACCAATTTTGCTTTGTTCTCCTGGTATTCTTAGTTGAACGCATAACCTAGGAGGTTCATATGCTAATTTCTTAGACCTTGAAGGCCACCTCTTTTAAGAATACATTTTAACAGTTTTTCACCACTAGAGGGTATTAGTTCAAGTATTTCATATAGATAACACTGTGCTCGTGCACGTGAAGTTATCTGGGAGCAGGCACTGATTGGCTAAACTGCAAGTCTGTCAAAAGAACTGAAATAAAAAGGGAGTTTGCAGAGGCTTAGATACAAGATAATCACAGAGGTTAAAAGTATATTATTATAACTGTGTTAGTTATGCAAAACTGGGGAATGGGTAATAAAGGGATTATCTATCTTTTAAAACAATAAAAATTCTGGTGTAGACTGTCCCTTTAAGCCCACTTCCAATATCACTTATGAACATGTTAAACAAAACAGGCCCAAGAACTGACCCTTGGGGAACACCACTAGTAACTGATGCCTCATTTGAATGTACTCCATTAATTGAAACCCTCTGTCGTCTTTCTTTAAGCCAACATTCTACCCACTTAACAATCTTAGCATCTATTCCAAGGCAATACATTTTGTGAATGTTTGTTGTGTGGGACGGTGTCAAATGCTTTGCTAAAGTCTAAATATGCAACATCTACGGCTCCTCCCTGGTCTATTATTTTAGTTACATGGTCAAAGAAATCAATTAGATTAGTCTGACAATATCTCCCAGCAGTGAACTCATGCTGTCTTTTGTCTTCTAAGTTGTTTGTCTGAAGGAAAGATACAAGTCTTTCTTTTCCTTTACACCTTACCATCTCTCTCCCCTGTCCACATGGCTTATCTGTTTTTAACTTTTAACTTCCAATTGGAGTATAATGCATAATAAGGTAGTTGTGATGTTACCCATCTCTGATATCTCCACATTTTTTCTGTCTGCATATGTTTATTGTTTAATAATGTGTTAAATTTAAATTTGATATAATTACAGTGTTTAATTCAACACTTGTCTTAAATGCCACAAATCCCCTAACCCCCCCTAATCTCCTCAATATTTGGATTTTAGAATAAATTTGGATTTTGTAATTCCTGATTTGGGAATATGTACCTGTATTATAAACACACATAAACATATATACACATCTACAACATACTGCATATAAAATCAATATTTTTGGGAGTAGTACATTTTTTGCTAAATTTACATACAGCTACACTATTGCATATACATGTACACATGCATTCAAAGGTTTGTTCTTCATGATGCTCAGCTATTTTCGTTGCCTAATTTATTCTTGTGCCATAGCAAGGCCCTAAAATCTGGATTTGGACATATTTTAGTTCATTGCTGTTGCACAAGAATAAATGAGGCTACGAAAAGAGCCGAGCGGCACGAAGATTCACCTTCTTCCGCTTTCAAAGGTGAACAAAACCTCTGAATGCACATATCTAATTATACAATTGTCACTCTCTTACAATCTAAGTGCAACTTTACACAATTTATATCTCATGGTGAAGGTTTAGCCTTACTGGATCCTACAATCTGGCAGGATACAAATCTCCCTCACTCATAGGCTCAGACAGTCAGTGTGACTCACTCCCAGTCCCTGGCAGGTTTCCTAGGCAGAGAGCCCCTGCGCTGGGCTACAGCATCACGTGACTGACATGATGTCACTCACTCATATGCAGCAGGGTCAGAAGGAGCGGCTGTGCTGTGCTACTCATTCTACCAAGTTTACATGACTGAAATTCTACTCGTATATTATCCAGGATCAGAAGAGAAGTACTGCAGTACTAAGCTTCTCTCCCACCCCAGTGCCCTACTGCAACTGCTGTGTACAGTAAGACTATTTCTTTGTCATGCAAGACAGCCAATAAGGCTGCTTGGCACAACGGGATCAAAGTTAATTTTAAGAACCCAAAAATGTCCGGTATTTTTTTAAAGATATTACTGGACAGCAATGGGGAATACTGAACAGTCCGGTCAGACACCTGGCAAACCTTTGTTAGCAATTCAATGTTTCCATTTGTGTATGTTTCATAGTTTTAAACTCTGATTTGAGCTAAATGTTAATTTAGAATTTAGTATAAAATTGATTATTATTATGCACTTTATATGAAAATTGATAGATTGTGCCACTGTGTAGAATCCCACATTATAACAAGAACAGAGAGCAGTGATTTAACTAACATAGCATGAAAAGTAGACAAATGCAATAATGTAGCCCCCTATTCTGAGTAGCCCAGTGCAGTGATTTAACAATGATGGCTAGAAGCGCACATAGTGGATTTATTCTCCGCATTGCCAGTACCACACACACAGTGCAGTATTTTAACCATTAATTTCAATAACACACACAGTACAATGAGTTCACCCTCACATTGCAGCCCCCCCCCCCCTTATTGCTATTAGCACATACAAGAGAATTATGCAGCCTTCTTGTCAACCGTGACATATACAGTGAAGTATTTAACACCAGTTACACCAGTATCCTATGCAGTTTAGAGATTTAACTATCATATTGATAGTAATGCATATAGTACAGTGATTTAATCTCATATTGCCAGTAACCTAAACAATGTACCACTTCAATGTTGGACATAACTCAGAGAGCAGTTTAGCCTTTTTCCACCAGGGGGCACACTTGTTGCCTCTGTGTTCATGCTATCTGTGATCCAGTGTCTTTATGGGAAGCATAGTTTTTCCTGCACACAATAATAAGCTACTTTACTTACCCCCACCTGGTAAATAAATGTCTCTTATGGGTTGAAGTATATTAAGTCAGGCACCTTACCCATAATTGTTAGGGAATTTTTTCCATCTGACTTTATTTACCATAACCCATTGCCAGGACTGGAATGGGGCTAAAAATTGGACCGGGGAAGTAAAGGCGTAGCAGCCCACAACAGTTAGAGCCAGCCATAATACACCATATGTCTCATCTGGCAGCACCTGTACCTTCTGCTTTACAAAATAGCTTTCCTATTGTTTCCCATATTAAGAGAGGGTGGGGCTTCTAAATACCAGTAAAGCTCACATAAGGGCCCAGCCCAACTTGCATTTGCCCTATATGGTCTACGACAAGTCTGAGCCTGCCCATTGCAGACATCTATATGCTCGGTGGAAGAATATGGTTCAAGATCTTATTAGAAGGCAATGAATTGTATGCGTCACATTGATAACAGGGTATGCTATGAAACAACAGGGAACTCAACATTTGTTGCCCCCTAAAATATATTATACTAACAAAAGACCTTCTATGGAGTAACTATGCAATTGAAAACATCCCTTTTAGATCTGAAGCTCTATATAAATATATCTGATTTGTATCCTTAACTTTTATACAGTACAACATAAAAAGCTGCAACAGCACTGATCTTTTACTGCTCAGAAATAAGTGTCACCATCTGTGAGAGAGTTAAAGGGTTAACAAATATGTTTATATCTGGGGTTGTAACAAGGTCTGTAAGCAAAAGCTGCAACTTTGTAAAATAAGATCTTTCTGAATTTAAATTTATCAATATATTCATCAATAATCTGAACATTTGGCATTTTGAGATAGAAAAAGCTCAATCTATAAATAAATGTTTTATAGACATTTTTATTTATTTTTTCATAAAGTTTTCTATATCTTTTGTTTTATGTATACATTTCTATATAATCTTCTTTATAATTAAATGCTTTCAGCATCTTTAGAATTCAGAAGAATTGTATTCAGACCTTCCAAAAGAGGGCAATGTTGATATTCAGAACTCCAGCAGACAAACTTTCATTGACAATATGCAATACAATGTGTGCTTTTTACATTCTGTCGATAACTTTCTACATGTTAACTTAAACTACTCCTTGTGTCTGAGTTAACCCTTTATTCAGTTGCATATATTCATAAGGAAAATACACAAAATTAGAACTTTAACCCCTCGACTGCTAGAAAGTAGCGCAACACATTACACAGCAAAACACTTTATCTCTCTCTGGCAGCCAAAGGGTTAAACAGCATAGGCTTTGGAAATTGTCAATAGGAAAAATGCAAATGAGCAGTGAATGATAAATTTATTTGTCATTAAGCAACATGAGGTTTACAACTCTATCTTCCAAACTGTTGAAAGGTTAACGTGATTCCCTCGGCTGACATTTGGTAGTCCATCAGTTTATTGTGCTAAATATGAACTTGGTTTTGTATTGCTAGAGATACAGGATGCAATCAAAGCTCTCACATTTATTCAACATTCACAGACACTTCACAGTCACTTTCCATACATTTCAATTAGTGAATTACCCTTGCAGCCACAATGTAAAAACCAAGCAGGCAGAGTTTATAGCAGAATATTTATTTATTGTTTAGAATGAATGTTGCTTAATATTATATTTGTGATTCTGGCAGTCTTAGCATTGTAGCATGTGTTTTGCATAATGTTATATTTATAATTATATACAATTCCAACTTGCATGTGGCATGAAGATGCCAATATGTTACAGATATGTACTGAGGAAAATTGAACCTCCAGTATATATATATATATATATATATATATACACACACACACATATATATATATATATATATATAAATATTGAGATTCATTATAATTAACATTTATACATTTTAAACCACTTATGATAATTAAAATAAATAAATAAAAGTTTATCACATTCCATTGTATATACATTCCAGATTAATTCTCAGTTGTAAACTTAAAAACTGGTAATAAGAGCATACTTTTCTTTAAAGATTTAAACTTTAAATACTGGTGTACAAGTAAGTACTGGTGTATAAGTGTACAACTGAAATGGTAGCTAATATAAGCTAAATGTTAACCTTATCTGGTATACCTTGCTCTAGTTTATGTTTTTATTTCAAATTAAAATATTTAGGAAGCAATAAGAAATTACATGTATTATTCTGAAACTGCAAAGAAATTGGTGGTTAAGTATTTGTTACAGTTGAAAACAAGATGTATTTTTCTTTCATAATGTTGCCTCTTTTTTTAAACTTCACCAGAATCAGAATGTTTTGTAGTGTAAAACTCAGTGTGAAATTAAAATATATTTTTGTTATTTTAAATTTTACTTTGCTGCAACACATTACGCAACAAAATGAATGCTTCTTTTCTAATACTGTAAATTTTTATATGGTTTACCAATAAATTATTTGAAATGACAAGGGCTCATTGGTGTTTGATGTCATTTATGACACTGGAAATCTGATGGACATTGAGATGAATTGTAAGTCCCCAAGGCTTTTGCGTTCTCTTCTGGGACAGCACAATAATGTCTATTCTCCATTCAATCCTTTTGATGTTTTAGGCGACAGCAGAATGAAATGAAGATATTTGTATGAAAAATCCAAAGTGATTAGTGCTGAATGTCGAGAGTAAGTTGTATATTTCCAGCAATATGCCCTATTTTATTTGCTGTGAAAAATGAGCTGCGTTTTGCATTAGAAAAGAAAAAGACAATAGGGTACCATATTGCAGTACCTAATATATGATGAATGTTTAATAAGGAACAATAATTTTGGAGATTATTAAATTTGGTCTTAGCACCTAAAAAAGTTTTAATCAAAGTCCAGCAGAGAGATGGAAAGAATACAGAATTAGCACTCAAAGCTTATTGTATTTGTAAATGGTTACTGTGGCATAAATTATGAAAACTAACATTTATTAATAAAACAAAACTAAACAAACAAGTGTAAAAATAAAACAAGCACATATATTGCTCTATAATTTAATAGTTTTTTGAGGTATTCGCAATCAAGAATTATTGTACCATTAGTCATCATTCCAATTCCCTTTTTAAAAATTTAATAGGACATACTACTTAATATTTATTCATGGTGCAAATATTAGAAAGGAAATGTTTAATGAAATATATGGAGCTTTTTTAATTTAAAACTAAGATCAAATTCCCAGTTACTTCTCTGTTAGCAGTTCCTCTATCAATTACATATGGATGGTGGAAAAAAAAGAACAATGTTGAGTTCACAATTTGTCATGAGACAAACAGTAGAACTGGATGCTTAAAAGGACATTAAACATGTCTTGCATATTTTGTTTTAAATTGTGCTTGTCCCACGATCCCTAAGGCAAAAAGCAAATAATGTGACCTGCAAATGTTGGAAATCATACAGTTGGTTTACGAGGTGCTAGGGACAAACCCTACAACTTACCTTATCCCATTGGTTGTGCTTCCAGTAACCTTCCAGAGACATGGACCAATCAGATAATGCATTAACGCCCGCAACCGCCTCTGGGAACCTAACCATGGGTCCCAGCCCCCACAACGTGCTTTTAAAGGTTCTCGGACAGAATGCGTGTGTGACAGATAATAATCGGACAGACAAATGTCCGTCGGATAACAATCCAGTCTGTTCGAGAACCTTTAAAAGCACGTCATGGGGGGTGGAACCCATGGTTAGGTTCTCAGAGGTGGTTGCGGCGCCCGAGGCTCTAATTAGAACAATACTCTCTGGAGCGTTTGACTACTAGAAAATGGGTTTAACAATGGCACTATGGCACTTTTCAAGGCAATCCCCACTTAGTTTTTTGTTCTTAATGTGATGTGAGGTAAATCTGATGTAATGCCTCAGTCTCAATACTCTGTATTTCTGTTAGTGGGTTGGTGCTTGCGCATAAAATTAATATACACTAGGAAATTGCGGAACTAGAATTGTTCCACAGGACAGTATGCACGTTTAGCACTCTGATGCCCAGACTCAGAAGGTAGTGCTTCAAAAGAATCAAATAAAATATAATTTTTATTATTCAAAATTAAAATTGTATTCAAAAACAATATTCACAAAAACACTCTAATGTTAAAATCAACAATGAGAGGTAGAACCTATATGGTAGGTAATGTGATACTGTTTATCTGTTTCAAGCTTTGATGAAGTATAATTCCTAGTATCACAAATTGGTGTTTTAGATAATATCTAATACCTAGTATGCGGTTAGTTTACCTAAACGGTGGAAGTGTTAATATCTAGCATAAAAAGGCGTATTGAGGTATAAATAAATAGGTTGTAAGCATTCCTCTCAGGGTCCTTTAGGCATATTAGCATGTAGAGTTACACAATAATACTATTGGACTCAGGTTGAATACTACAGTCCTAGTATTACAGGGGTGGTGGGAGTTTATGCACTAAGACAGATTTGTGAGGCTGTCTGTAAGGAGAATAATTATTACATTGGGTAGCAGTGATACATATTCTGAACTCGTTTGATATAATGAATAGTTCAGAAAATTGCTACTGTGATATAATTGTAATACTATGTTACTTAAATGACAGCTTATCAATGCTGTTCTGTTAGCAGTATTGCACTGCTAATTGTGCCAGTTTGCTGGTCTTGTGTACACTATATGAATACAATGCATATAAAGGTCCGTTGTAGCCACCTTTGGTAATTTTTAGCTTAATGTGAGCACCGTATCTTTAATAACCATTCAAGGGGAATTCTATAGGTTCAATGTATTCTGCATTAATGTCAACTATATGGCTAATTCGATCTTCGTGTTTTACTGTGGTGTGTCCACAGTGTACATTAATATTGTATTATATATCACATCTGATGTTGGGAGATCGCATAACTGTTATTATGCCACATAGAGAGAGATCTTGATTTATTGTACTGTATAGTGGTACCAGTATGTATCTAATTGTATCCTAGCAGTTAGTCTAACTTGATTTCTGCTGCTATATGGCGGTTTGTGGCATGTATATGCCTTTTGTGTTTAGCAATTTGTAACGATGCTGGCTGCTGACCGCCTATGTTGCAGTCGCTGATATCTATTGACTATGATATCACAATCAAAAATGGTTGAAATTAATACTGTACTAGTGATCGGATATTTTGTATCCCCCTTACACAGCAAGATTTATTTATATGTTGTATAATATATTAGTACAAACGTATTCTATATATAGAGATTTAACAAATTTTCTTCTCCATGAAAATTAACATTACACAGTAAAACAATTCCATTGATCACTTCTGTCAGTAGCGAATATATCAGTACTGGCGGGACCCTTTGTTGTATATAATACATATATTCTCTTGGATGAAGAAAATATAACAATTATGTGCCGCTAATCAGCCAACTTGTTCGTTAGTGTGCAAATATACCCGCACTTTAGATTAATTAGTTACAATGATATGAGCGTCTCAGCATCTTGGGAAATATTTCATGCTGCTATTCAACCCACTTGTCAATGGTTTGCCGAAACACACCCCATAGAATAGCGCTATATAGATTTGCGCTGATTATGCTAGATAATTGCTAGGCTTAGATGGTCAGAGAGAGGAAAAGGGGGGTTTGTTAAATTTGAGAGAGTGCATCGATAGGTGAAAATCTGAAAATCAGATCAAGGGAATGACCATCTTTGTGAGTGGGAGAGTCAGTCCATTGTAACAGGCCGAAAGAGGAAGTGAGTTGAAGAAGTTGTTTTGCAGAGGAGGCAGTGGGATTGTCAAGAGGGATGTTGAAGTCACCGAGAATGAGGGCAGGGGTATCTGAGGAAAGGAAATAAGGAAGCCAGGCAGCAAAGTGATCTAAAAAGTGAGTTGGGGAGCCAGGGGGGCAGTATATGACTTTAACACGTATAGCGAGGGGAGAGAATAAACGACTCAGGTGTGCTTCAAATTAAGAAAATGTGAGGAAAGAGAAGGGCTGTATTTGTTGAAAGGTGCAACGAGTGGAAAGTAAAATACCAACACCACCTCCTTGTCTATTGCCAGACCTAGGAGTGTGGCTGAAGTGGAGACCCCCATGTGACAGTGCAGCAGTGGATGCTGTGTCTGAAGCAGAGAGCCAGGTTTCCGTAAGAACCAGAAGGTTAAGAGAGTGGGAGATAAAGAGATCATGGATAGAAGTGAGCTTGTTGCAAACAGAGCGAGAGTTCCAGAATGCACAAGTGAAGGGGGAGGTGGTTTTAGATGTAAGAGGAATGCGATTAAGGTTACCAGAGTTTTGTTTATGAAGTCTATTGAAAGGCACACAAGGATGTGAAAGGCTAGGAGGTTGTGAGGGACCAGTATTAGGGGAGATGTCGCCAGCAGCTAGTATGAGCAAGAGGGAGAGTGACATGAGATGAGAAGCAGATGTGCTGTAATGAGACTGTTTTTGGGCTGAAGTGCAAGGGGGAGAGAAAGTGTTTTAGGAATAGGTAAAGTTCATGAGTACAAAGTAAGGTGAGTATAAGAGAGATGGGCTAATGAACAGTGCAGGTGGACAGGGAGAAGGAGTAATTGGGTAATGTAGTTTGTTATAGAGACAAGAGGTAGCAAAAAGGAGTATGAAGATATTGAGCATTATTATGAAAGTGGGGACCAAGTAAACCCATAAGACACAGTGTTACAGCAGCACTTGCAAAAGGATATAATGAGATACATAAAACACAGTATTACAAGAGTACTTGCCTTGTGTCTTGCCACTTGCCCAATCCTTGTTCAATTCTTGTCTAATTCTTAAATTAGTGCCTCACTTATAAAATATTCACTTTGAAAAGGTGAACATATGCTACTGTTAAAATGTACACTGCCCAGGCAATGCACCCACCCTGTGCAATGCACCTCCTACACTAGTGTGAAATATATACAAGCAGGTAAGTCAGCTGAGTCCACTAAATTTAGTTGACTGCTAATCAAAGACAATTGGAAAGGCCAATTGGAATGTTCAAGTCTGTCCAGGTCAGGGTGAGATGAGTTAAGTAAACAGACAATAACATTTGGAGGAAGTTGAAGCAATGGCATAAGACAGCTTATAAATTTAAGAATAGCAACTATTGATAAGGATTGAACATCACATGGCAATTAACTAAACATTAGAAGACATTGGGAATAGCATTACAATAAATGCAGGACTTAATTTTAACAATTGATACTGGATCTCAGGCAACTATTTTATCCCACAGGTACTACACACAGCTAAATGAGCTAACACCCCATAAACCTAATAGGTGTTGGGGGTGACTCTCTCAAAGTCTATGGTATGGCATGGTTAAAGCTAAAACTGGGGAACAGGGTAATAAGACACCCTGTCATTATAGTGGATCTGTCAACTGATCGTTTAATAATTGGTAGTTATCTCCTGAAGTGATTAAGCACCATAATTGATTGCATAAATAATGTAATTTGGTCACAAGTAAAAAGGCCTATTAATTATGAGCGGTCAGGTATATATCGCACCAGACATAACTGTCACGTGGTGGAATAGAAGCCAGATGCTGTGGAGCTTTATTTCAGGAATAACTCTGTACCTGAAATTACTATCCTACAAATAGATCAGACTCCTTTAAGTGGATCTGATGGTAATAGTTTAAAAATTTTGCCTGTAAAGATAACACATATTTCCTTAGATGGCGATGTATTAACCATATCTCTCCACAAGGGGGATGCTAAGTCCCCTAAAGGGGGAAATCATTCTCAATTGCTCCCAGAAATTGAGAAATTTAAAGATTATCTATTTATCCCTATGCAAGTGCATGACCTTGGGAAAACCAACGCTTAGATTTAGAGTTCCGCGTTAGCCGTCAAAACCAGCGTTAAGGGGTCCTAACGCTGGTTTTGGCCGCCCGCTGGTATTTAGAGTCAGTCAGGAAAGGGTCTAACGCTCACTTTCCAGCCGCGACTTTTCCATACCGCAGATCCCCTTATGCCAATTGCGTATCCTATCTTTTCAATGACATATTCCTAACGCTGGTGTTTAGAGTCTTGGCTGAAGTGAGCGTTAGAACTCTAACGACAAAACTCCAGCTGCAGAAAAAAGTCAGGAGTTAAGAGCTTTATGGGCTAACACCGGTTCATAAAGCTCTTAACTACTGTGCTCTAAAGTACACTAACACCCATAAACTACCTATGTACCCCTAAACCGAGGTCCCCCCACATCGCCGCCACTATAATAATTTTTTTTAACCCCTAACCTGCCGACCGCACACTGCCGCCACCTACATTATCCCTATGAACCCCTATTCTGCTGCCCCTAATATCCCCGACACCTACATAATATTTATTAACCCCTAATCTGCCCCCCCAATGTCGCCGCTACCTTACCTACACTTATTAACCCCTAATCTGCCGACCGGACCTCGCCGCTACTCTAATAAATGTATTAACCCCTAAAGCTAAGTCTAACCCTAACACTAACACCCCCCTAAGTTAAATATAATTTTTATCTAACAAAATAAATTAACTCTTATTAAATAAATTATTCATATTTAAAGCTAAATACTTACCTGTAAAATAAACCCTAATATAGTTACAATATTTTAGGATTTATATTTATTTTACAAGCAACTTTGTATTTATTTTAACTAGGTACAATAGCTATTAAATAGTTATTAACTATTTAATAGCTACCTAGTTAAAATAATTACAAAATTACCTGTAAAATAAATCCTAACCTAAGTTACAATTAAACCTAACACTACACTATCAATAAATAAATTAACTAAACTACCTACAATTACCTACAATTAAATCAACTAAATTAAATTACAAAAAACCCCCCACTAAATTACAAAAAATAAAAAAAGAATACAAGAATTTTAAACTAATTACATCTACTCTAAGCCCCCTAAAAAAATAACAAAGCCCCCAAAATAAAAAAATGCCCTACCCTATTCTAAAATAAAAAGTTAACAGCTCTATTACCTTACCAGCCCTTAAAAGGGCCTTTTGCGGGGCATGCCCCAAAGAAAACAGCTCTTTTGCCTGTAAAAAAACATACAATACCCCCCCAACATTACAACCCACCACCCACATACCCCTAATCTAACCCACCCAAACCCCCCTTAAAAAACCTAACACTAAGCCCCTGAAGATCTTCCTACCTTATTTTCACCCAGCCGGGTATCACCGATCCGTCCAGAAGAGGGTCCGAAGTCTTCATCCTATCCGGGCAGAAGAGGACATTCGGACCGGCAGACATCTTCATCCAGGCAGCATCTTCTATCTTCTTCCATCCGGCGTGGAGCGGGACCATCTTGAAGCAGCCGACGCGGAGCCATCCTTCTTCACCGACGGACTAACGACGAATGAAGGTTCCTTTAAATGACGTCATCCAAGATGGCGTCCCTCGAATTCCGATTGGCTGATAGGATTCTATCAGCCAATCGGAATTAAGGTAGGAAAAATCTGATTGAATCAGCCAATCAGATTCAAGTTCAATCCGATTGGCTGATCTAATCAGCCAATCAGATTGAGCTTGCATTCTATTGGCTGTTCCGATCAGAGTATATATATATATATATATATATATATATTCATGTGTGTGAGACAATTACATTTTATGCAAAAAGCAGTCTTATTAGTTAGAAATGGACAGTCTATAGGTGTATGATGTTCTTTATATTCCACAGTGCTAGTTCCCATGTGCTGTAGGTGATTGGCAGCCCGTCTGTAAAAAAGGATGATCCCCGCAGGGCGAGGTTCCTCTTAGGTATCTGAAAGGTATGGAGAAAGACAGGTGCACAGGGGCACACTTCGTGTAATATGGGGAAAAATCTACGCTCACCTGGTATCCAAAATTACACATGGATGAATCTTTAGCTGCTAATGACATGGTAAACACTATAGGTCACTATAGGTCACTAGTGGCCCAAATGAATACCCAAAGTAGTACAAAAACAAGGTTGATCAGCGCTTGAAGAGTATAAGTTATCTGCTGGTCTCAATATATATTCCCATCCACTACTCAGAATATATATTTTATATATATATATATATATATATATATATATATATATATATATATATATATAAACATCAAAGTCAAAAGTCTGTGTTGCTACAACAAAGGCATAATATTTCAGTCCAACAACATATGAACACTTTCTTTATGTGCTTACACTACCGTTCACTCTGAGCAACATGGAAAAAATGGTGAGAGTCCATCCACCCTGTACATTTATCTGTGGGTCAGGTTGTGCGTTTCAGACTAAGGCTATACATCAAATGCAATTTGTGTATAAGTGCTGGGGACCGGGCCCCGTGCAGCCTATGGCCGCTTTGCAACTCACGATTACTGTCGTGGCCTCTCGGTCTGATACAGCGGTCCTCCTGCCTCTCTCCTTCGGTCTCCCAGCTTGCAGCTCCAGGGCTGTCTTAGACGTCTGTAGCGTCGGGAGTCCTCCGTGTCCACGTGGTAGAGTGACGTCAGATCCTTGCGCCGGATATCTGTTACTGGCGCCGCAGTAGTTTCGTAGTGAAAGCACTATTGCCTGTATCCTTTAGGAAGAAAGTTGCCGAGCTTGTGACCCCGGATCCTGGCCATAGATGCACAAAAAGGTGAAGAAAGAATTCGATCCGTAGGTCAGATAAGTAGGTTAAAAACAACTTTATTTGTTCTCCATTAAAAAGTCCCTGGAGGGGTCCTACAGCAAAGAAACATCGAGCACTGTGTACTCAAGCTGACATGTTTCGGCTGTGTGCCGTAATCATAGCTTAATTTTGGGAAAAAGAGAGATGTATTGGATCTTTAAACTCCAAACAAGAGTGCCAAGGGGTCTGAACTCCGAATATGATCTAATAAACTATTGGCAATAACAACAAACAGCATTGTAGAATAATATATATATTCATATAATATTACTAAGCAACCACTAAGTACCACAGATTTACAGATCTCGAAAATTCCCATAACATACTATTGAGAAAAAGCTTTGATTGTTAGACAGAGCATTTAGACAAATGGGTAATACATACACTCTTACGTACCTTAACAGTAAACAGAATAAAACAATAGAGAAGAAAAAGAAGTGTCTCTGTTATGCACTTACATAAGGATATTGATTAGTAAGCATAATGTACAATAAGTCACCAGTCCAGTGAAACTTATCAGAGGTCTTCCAAGTAGATATTTAAAAACTACAACAAGAACTATATTCACTATAGGTACGATTCTCAATCAGTTAGTGTTATGATTTAGGTACATAGTTAATGCACAGAACATGGGTGCTGCGCTAAACAGAGAGTTTAAAATACAACGCAAAATAGTATACATAATTTATTTTAAATACCTCAATGATGGTCATACAGTGCATTAGGTCTCAAATTTCAAATAACTTTTCATAGTTTTCCATATCCACTCGTATATACAAATACAAGAATGTAACTCTTCAACAAAAGTTAGTAGTTGGTCAGCAGCATAAAATAATCAGGCAGGGAATAGGTTAACACAGCACTTTAGTTCTAACATTGTAAATGTGTAATTATGTTTTAACCAATTAGAATTAACATTGTCTTTTAAATGGTTAAGCACTGATGCACCCAATTAAGCTATGATTACGGCACACAGCCGAAACATGTCAGCTTGAGTACACAGTGCTCGATGTTTCTTTGCTGTAGGACCCCTCCAGGGACTTTTTAATGGAGAACAAATAAAGTTGTTTTTAACCTACTTATCTGACCTACGGATCGAATTCTTTCTTCACCTTTTTGTGTATATATATATATATATATATATATATATATATGAGACAATTACAGTTTATGCAACAAGCAGTCTTATTAGTTAGAAATGGACAGTCTATGGGTGTATAATGTTCTTTATATTCCACAGTGCTAGTTCCCGTGTGCTGTAGGTGATTGGCAGCCCATCTGTAAAAAAGAATGATCCCCACAGGGCGAGGTTCCTCTTAGGTATCTGAAAGGTATGGAGAAAGACAGGCGCACAGGGGCACACTTCGTGTAATACGTTCACACTTAATGTATAAGTAACAGGGGGCAAAATCCACGCTCACCTGGTATCCAAAATTACACATGGATGAATCTTCAGCTGCTAATGACATAGAAAACACTATAGGTCACTAGTGGCCCAAACGAATACCCAAAGTAGTACAAAAACAAGGTTGATCAGCGCTTGAAGAGTATAAGTTATCTGCTGGTCTCAATATATATTCTCATCCACTACTCAGAATATATATTTTATATATATATATATATATATATATATATATATATATGTGTGTGTGAGACAATTACAGTTTATGCAACAAGCAGTCTTATTAGTTAGAAATGGACAGTCTATGGGTGTATAATGTTTTTTATATTCCTCAGTGCTAGTTCCCGTGTGCTGTAGGTGATTGGCAGCCCGTCTGTTAAAAAGGGTGATCCCCCGCAGGGCGAGGTTCCTCTTAAGTATCTGAAAGGTATGGAGAAAGACAGGCGCACAGGGGCACACTTCGTGTAATACGTTCACACTTAATGTATAAGTAACAGGGGGGAAAATCCATGCTCACCTGTGCGCCTGTCTTTCTCCATACCTTATATATATATATATATATATATATATATATATATATATATATATATATATATATATCCATGGATCTGAGAAATGGATTTTAGGTTTGTAATAAATTAAATGAGCAACTGTATAACCTTATTTTAAAGATGTATCAAACAAATAACATCTTCTTGATTTTTCCAGAAATATAGTGGTACACTCATCAAGAGATATACAGATATGCAATATTTATATTAATATGGGAAGTTGAAAGCCTGAGAGTTAAGATTTTAACATGTTTTAACCTATGTATTTTTGAAAACATAGGAGTCGTAAGGATTTGAAGTTTGGACAAATTATATATATATAGTTTTTCAAATATTAAATATATCCCTCAGACTGTCCAAATAAATTGTATAAACGTATATTTGTGGATTTGAGAAAAAATGCCTTGTGGATTTGAGAAAAAATGACTAACAGTAATATATTAGATAAATATTTGTTGAATTTAATAAGTAGCTATATAATCAATAAAAATGTTTAACTGTCAGAATAACCACATTATTTCTTTTATTTCAGACCTGTGAGAAACCAGTGTTGTCCAATGAAGTATATCATATCTGTGTTTTCATGCATTCAAAACAATGTTATATCAGAATATGAATAGATATATTAATTAAATTCATACTGAAAGTATTAGAGTCCTTTTAAGACCCCTCATAAAAATGTGGTTTTTAAATGCATTTTAAAATGATACTAGTAGTATACTCATATTTAGTCTTGAAATACTCAGGGTAAATAGTATGACATAATTAGACATGTGCATGGCTAAAAAATTTGGTTAGTTTTTGGTTCGGATCGATTCGGACTTTTTGAATTTCGGTTTGGATCGAATCGAATTCGGCAAAATTTGAATGAATTTGTTTCGGATTTATTCAGATTCAAATAAATTAGTTTTGGATTTATTCGGATTCAAATAAATTCGGCTGAATTCGGTTCTATTCGGTTCTATTCGGTTCCGAAATTCGGTATGTTTTAGTACACTAACACCCATTTAGTACACTAACACCCATAAACTACCTATGAACCACTAAACCGAGGCCCCCCCACATTGCAAACCCTATAATAAAATTATTTAACCCCTAATCTGCCGACCGGAC
Source organism: Bombina bombina (assembly GCF_027579735.1). Taxonomy (NCBI): domain Eukaryota; kingdom Metazoa; phylum Chordata; class Amphibia; order Anura; family Bombinatoridae; genus Bombina; species Bombina bombina. The sequence continues at coordinate 409,864,019 of NC_069499.1, read as the reverse complement.
ACCGCCGCCAACTACATTATAGCTATTAACCCCTAATCTGCTGTCCCTAACATTGCCGACCCCTACATTATAGTTATTAACCCCTAATCTGCCCCCCAACGTCACCGCAATCCTAACTACAAGTATTAACCCCTAATCTGCCGACCGGACAACACCGCCACCTACATTATAGCTATTAACCCCTAATCTGCTGTCCCTAACATCGCCGACCCCTACATTATAGTTATTAACCCCTAATCTGCCCCCCCAACGTCGCCGCAATCTAAATACAAGTATTAACCCCTAATCTGCCGACCGGACATCGCCACCACCTACATTATAGCTATTAACCCCTAATCTGCTGTACCTAACATCGCCAACCCCATCATTATAGTTATTAACCCCTAATCTGCCCCCCCCCAACGTCGCCGCAATCCTAACTACAAGTATTAACCCCTAATCTGCCGACCGGACATCGCCGCCACCTACATTATAGCTATTAACCCCTAATCTGCTGTCCCTAACATCGCCAACCCCTACATTATAGTTATTAACCCCTAATCTGCCCCCCCCCCAACGTCGCCGCAATCTAACTACAAGTATTAACCCCTAATCTGCCGACCGGACATCGCCGCCACTATAATAAATGTATTAACCCCTAAACCGCCGCACTCCCGCCTCGCAAACACTATAATAAATTGTATTAACCCCTAATCTGACCTCCCTAACATCGCCGCCACCTACCTACAATTATTAACCCCTAATCTCCCGCCCCCAATGTCGCCGCTACTATAATAAGGTTAATAACCCATAAACCTAAGTCTAACCCTAACCCTAACACCCCCTTACTTAAATATAATTTAAATAAAACTAAATAAATTTACTATTAAATAAATGAATCCTATTTAAAACTAAATACTTACCTGTAAAATAAACCCTAAGCTAGCTACAATATAACTAATAGTTACATTGTAGCTATCTTAGGGTTTATTTTCATTTTACAGGCAAGTTTGTATTTATTTTAACTAGGTACAATATTTATTAAATAGTTAATAACTATTTAATAACTACCTAGCTAAAATAAAAACAAATTTACCTGTAAAATAAATCCTAACCTAAGTTACAATTACACCTAACACTACACTATCATTAAATTAATTAAATAAATGAATCCTATTTAAAACTATATACTTACCTGTAAAATAAACCCTAATATAGCTACAATATAACTAATAGTTACATTTTAGCTATCTTAGGATTTATATTTATTTTACAGGCAACTTTGTATTTATTTTAACTAGGTACAATAGCTATTAAATAGTTATTGAATATTTAATAGCTACCTAGTTAAAATAATTACAAAATTACCTGTAAAATAAATCCTAACCTAAGTTACAATTAAACCTAACACTACACTATCAATAAATAAATTAACTACAAGTACCTACAAATTTTCTACAATTAAATAAACTAAACTAGAGTACAAAAACAAACAAACACTAAATTACAAAAAATAAAAAAATATTACAAGAATTTTAAACTAATTACACCTAATCTAAGCCCCCTAATAAAATAACAAAGCCCCCCAAAATAAAAAAATGCCCTACCCTATACTAAATTACAAAAGTTAACAGCTCTATTACCTTACCAGCCCTTAAAAGGGCCTTTTGCGGGGCATGCCCCAAAGAAAACAGCTCTTTTGCCTGTAAAAAAAACACACAATACCACTCCCCAACATTACAACCCACCACCCACATACCCCTACTCTAACCCAAACCCTGCTTAAATAAACCGAACACTACCCCCCTGAAGATCTCCCTACCTTGAGTCGTGTTCACCCAGCCGGGCCGAAGTCTTCATCCGATGGGGCAGAAGAGGACATCCAGACCGGCAGAAGTCTTCATCCAAGCAGGGCAAGAAGAGGTCTTCCATCCATCAGAAAAGTACCAAAAAACAAACAAACACTAAATTACCAAAAATAATAAAATATTGCAATAATTTTAATCTAATTACACCTAATCTAAGCCCCCTACTAGCTATTAATATAGCTACAATATAACTAATAGTTACATTGTAGCTATTTTAGGATTTATACTTATTTTACAGTCAACTTTGTATTTATTTTAACTAGGTACAATAGTTATTAAATAGTTAATAACTATTTAATAACTACCTAGCTAAAGTAAATACAAATTTACCTGTAAAATAAATCCTAACCTAAGTTACAATTACACCTAACACTACACTATCATTAAATTAATTAAATAAATGAATCCTATTTAAAACTAAATACTTACCTGTAAAATAAACCCTAATATAGCTACAATATAACTAATAGTTACATTGTAGCTATTTTAGGATTTATATTTATTTTACAGGCAACTTTGTATTTATTTTAACTAGGTAAAATAGCTATTAAATAGTTATTTACTGTTTAATAGCTACCTAGTTAAAATAATTACAAAATTACTTGTAAAATAAATCCTAACCTAAGTTACAATTAAACCTAACACTACTCTATCATTAAATAAATTAACTACAAGTACCTACAATTAAATGGTAAGGTAATTGAGCTGTTAACTTTTGTAATTTAGTATAGGGTAGGGCATTTTTTTATTTTGGGGGGCTTTGTTATTTTATTAGGGGGCTTAGATTAGGTATAATTAGTTTAAAATTCTTGTAATATTTTTTTATTTTTTGTAATTTAGTGGTTTTTTTTTTTTTAATTTAGTGGGGTTTTTCTTGTACTTAATTTAGTTTATTTAATTGTAGATAATTGTAGGTACTTGTAGTTAATTTATTTAATGATAGTAAATTTATTTCGTTTTATTTAAATTATATTTAAGTTAGGGGGTGTTAGGGTTAGGGTTAGACTTAGGTTTAGGGGTTAATAACCTTATTATAGTAGCGGTGACGTTGGGGGCGGGAGATTAGGGGTTAATAATTGTAGGTAGGTGGCGGCGATGTTAGGGAGGGCAGATTAGGGGTTAATACAATTTATTATAGTGTTTGCAAGGTGGGAGTGTGGCGGTTTAGGGGTTAATACATTTATTATAGTGGCGGCGATGTCCGGTCGGCAGATTAGGGGTTAATACTTGTAGTTAGATTGCGGCGAAATTGGGGGGGGCAGATTAGGGGTTAATAACTATAATGTAGGGGTCGGCGATGTTAGGGACAGCAGATTAGGGGTTAATAGCTATAGTGTAGGTGGCGGCGATGTCAGGTCGGCAGATTAGGGGTTAATACTTGTAGTTAGGATTGTGGCGACGTTGGGGGGGCAGATTAGGGGTTAATAACTATAATGTAGGGGTCGGCGATGTTAGGGACAGCAGATTAGGGGTTAATAGCTATAATGTAGGTGGCGGTGATGTCCGGTTGGCATATTAGGGGTTAATACTTGTAGTTAGATTGCGGCAACTTTGGGGGGGGCAGATTAGGGGTTAATAACTATAATGTAGGGGTCGGCGATGTTAGGGACAGCAGATTAGGGGTTAATAGCTATAATGTAGGTGGCGGCGATGTCCGGTCGGCAGATTAGGGGTTAATACTTGTAGTTAGATTGCAGCGACTTTGGGGGGGGCAGATTAGGGGTTAATAACTATAATGTAGGGGTTGGCGATGTTAGGGACAGCAGATTAGGGGTTAATAGCTATAATGTAGGTGGCGGCGGTGTCCGGTCGGCAGATTAGGGGTTAAATAATTTTATTATAGGGTTTATGATGTGGGGGGGCCTCGGTTTAGTGGTTCATAGGTAGTTTATGGGTGTTAGTGTACTAAATGGGTGTTAGTGTACTAAAACATACCAAATTTCGGAACCGAATAGAACCGAATAGAACCGAATTCAGACGAATTTATTTGAATCCGAATAAATCCAAAACTACCTACATCTGTCGGCAGATTAGGGGTTAATACTTGTAGTTAGATTGCGGCGACGTTGGGGGTGGCAGATTAGGGGTTAATGAAATTTATTATAGTGTTTGCGAGGCGGGAGTGCGGCGGTTTAGGGGTTAATACATTTATTATAGTGGCGGCGATATCCGGTCGGCAGATTAGGGGTTAATAAAATAATGCAGGTGTCAGCGATAGCGGGGGCGGCAGATTAGGGGTTAATAAGTGTTAGATTAGGGGTGTTTAGAGACTCGGGGTACATGTTAGGGTGTTAGGTGCAGACTTAGTGTTTCCCCATAGCAAACAATGGGGCTGCGGTGTTAGGTTTTTTTTCAGCCGAAACTCCCCATTGTTTCCTATGGGGAAATGCCGAATTTTACCGAGCTAATTCGGATTTATTCGGAGATACGGCAGCTATTTCGGATTCATTCGGTAGATTCGGAAGTATTTTAATTTGGAAATTCGAATCGATCCGAATCTCCGAATTTACCGAATTTTCCGAATTTCCGAATAAATCTGAAACGAACCGCACATGTCTAGACATAATCCAATACACATGGAACATGTGGTTTGTTGATACCGGAAATTAAAGAATATTTACTAAATATTTCAAAGGTTAGATACTAGACTGTTAACAATATTGATAATGAAACTGCATTTCTAGTTCTTTGCTGCCCCCGATGGACTAAATCCAGTGTTACAACCAAATGGCATTCCCAGTAGCCTATCAGAGACAGTACCATGGAGCATATCCAAAAAGGTTCACTAATGAATAGAATAAAAAAGGGGTGGGGTGTATCACGTGATATAACCTCATGCAAGGGGATAGAAGTGGTTTTTTGCTTGCTAAAATTTTGACTGATAATCTTGCTGCCTTTTGGACAAAGTCACTATAAGCAATATTGGGCTACCTTTTCTTATTCATATTGCAAATAATTTAATTTATGAGGTGAACTGGACTTATCTGAAAAAGCTGAAGCTTCAATTTGGTTTAACCAGTAACCAGGGCCGGACTGGGACCAAAAAAAGGCCCGGGCATTTTAGGGCAAAGAGGCCCACTCCCCCCCCCCCCCCCCCGCTCACAATAAATATAAATACATATATATATATATATATATATATATATATATATATATACATACATACATAGAGATAGAATAGTATATAAATGTAATAAATAATGGCATAAAAGACACATGATTTAAAAAAAAAAAAAAACAATGCAATGTATAAATTTTTCTTTTATATATATATATATATATATATATATATATATATAAATAATAATATTGTGTATATAAGGCTCCTCTGAGACCAGACCATCCATCACATTTTCACCAGACCTCTCGGTCAGTCACCTACCTGCCCTGCTGCCAGTGCCGGCCACCTGTCCTGCTGAGTCGCAGCCTCCTCAGTCCAAATCCAGCATGATCGCTATTTGCTGCAGTGCTCTCCCCCGCCGGCCTCGGCTCATGGAACATGTGAATGCGGCCCGGCCGGCCCCAATCCAGGCCATGATGATGGAGGGAGGTCAGCGGTCAGGTCTTGGGTAAGTTTTAGGACCCGGCCAAGGCAACATTATTTTCGTCCGCCGCCTACCTGCGCTCGTCGCCACGTGGCACCTGCTCCAGCAGCTCCCTGGCTGCCCTCCACCTCCAACCTGACACGGTCACGTGGTGGACCTGGTACGCGGCATGAGTGTGTAGCCGCGTGCAGGGCCGTGTATCTACCAGTCTTCGCGCCATCAAACATTCCGAATCCAGATTCCTGGGCCTCCCCCCCCCAGTCTGATTGTCCAGTCTGCTCGCACATGCGCACTGCTTCCGGCCCATGTGAGTGACGTCGTCAGACTCCGACGCGACGTCACTCACAGGGGCTGGAAGCAGTGCGCATGTGTGGGCAGACTGGCCAATCAGACTGGGGGGGAGGCCCAGGAATCTGGATTCGGAATGACTTTGTAGATGGTGCGGCGGCCATTCCAATTTCCTCCTGATTGCGGGCCGGGCTGATCTGAGACATAATTTGCAATTGCCGCACAGCCAACCCAGACCCATATATAATGAGTCAGACTCGAGTGACAATGACATATAATAAATGTTAATTATGAACACAATGTGGCGGCCGCGCTGGCGGCCCTGAAACTAAGAATCCATTCCTCCTGATTGCGGGCCGGGCTGAGACTTATATGAGTCAGAGTTACATATAATAAATATAACATATACATTCAAGATTTATTTATTAAATATATTACCAGAAAAAAAAAGTTGTCATTTTTTTTTTATGATGTGGCGTGACTTCGCAGGGGGTGGGGCTAAACTAGCATGCGGCCTATCGGGCAAATGCCCGGTACGCCCGACGGCCAGTCCGGGCCTGCCAGTAACGTATAAAGAGTTGTTTCATACTTTTATATTTAAATCAAAGGTATTCTATAGCTATAGTTTAATTAAAGCTGGTGATTTAAAAGGGCGTTTTGTATTTTAAGTTCATGTTCATAATCCTGTGTAGTTTAGAACTAGTCATATTGATGCTAAGTAATCTTATTTGCTAGATAAAGGTCTTTTGTAAAGGTAAAGGTTTTGTAAAGGTCTTTTGTATTTCATATCTCTAAGTCAAGCTTATAATTGTAAGTAAATCTCTCTGGTGTTTATTAAGTTATTTGCAGCTATTGTGAGATATTTCAAAATTGGTTATTGTACACTGTCAAAAAAAATGTGCAAAAATTGTACCTTTAGGGGTACAACAGCTTGTCACTGGGGCAGTACCCTGAAAGGTACACCTGCTGTACCCTTTAAAATGGGTACAAATTGGTACCCTTGCAGAGTGTACCTTTCAAAGGCAAATATGAACCTTTGGTGACTAGATTGGACCTCAGTCCTATGGTACCTTAATGTACCCTTAAAAAATGGTGCAAATCTGGCCTTTTAAGGGTACTGCCCCAGTGACAAGCCCTTTGTACCTCAAATTTGTACTCAACACTGCATATTACAAATGCTGATCCATATAATTTATCATATAACATTCATATATGCCTTCAATGTGTAGGCAGTATTACAAAAGCCACACTGCAGCTTTAAAAAAAAAGTTTGTATACGTTACTGTAGCAATTTCAAAGACTGCTACAGAACCACCTGAAAAAGCAAGGCTAAGCAACCAGTTGCAAAGTAAACTACTCAATAAGTTTTATATCACTCTGTACTAGACTCTAAAAACACCCCATTTAATTTAGGGTGACATGCTACATAAAACATAAATATATAGAAAACATATAGAAAACAACATAATAATAAAATCTATCTCTAACGAAAAGAAGGGGGATTCAGGGGAGGGATAAACGATAAAACTCACAACCATACATTGAATTGTCACTCTATGCAAAATATATGCAAATGAGTCTATTTCCCTAGTACACATTTTGGCGATGAACCTGCTACCAATAGATGGAGCTGTGTTACACATGTCAAGGAACTTTCAACCAACAGATGGCGCTATGGCATGTCACACACAATGTCCATGTAAAAAAACTGGTTATTAAACAGCTCTTGTTTATTTTATAGAGTTTAAAACAATTTTTTTTCTTTGTAATTTTAATTAATACATTTGCTTTATGTTTAAGAATTAACATCTTGATGCTCTAAATATAAACATTAAAATGTTAAGTGCTTGTTTGCCATTTAGAACCAGCAACACAGTATCATTGAATATATGGGTTATTAAAAGGACAGTCTAGTCAAAATTAAACTTTCATGACTCAGATAGGGCATTAAAATTTAAACAACTTTCCAATTGAATTTTATCACTAAATTTGCTTTGTTCCCTTGGTGGTATTTTTGAAAAGCTAAACCTAGCTAGGCTCAAACTAATTTCTAAACCTTTGAAAACCGCCTCTTAGCTCAGAGCATTTTGAAAGTTTTTCACAGTTAGACAGTACTAGTTCATGTGTGTCATATAGATAAAAAATATGCTCACTCCCATGTAGTTATTTAGGAGTCTGCACTGATTGGTTGACTGTGTTGGTTATGCAAAACTGTGGATTGGGTACTAAAGGGATTATCCATCTTTTTAAACAATAACAATTTTGGTCTAGACTGTCCCTTTAAGTATTTTTTTTTTTGCTTTGCCCACTTCTTGCATATTACCAACAAAGATTGAACATAATTATTTTGCTGTACAACATGTATGTTGCATTCATTTTGGGTGACTGACAGTTATGTGAATATGAATAATTGAGGTTTACAAATGATATGGATTGCAGGGTTTGGCAGCCTTGAACCACCCACCCCCCTCAACCTTTTAGTCACATAAGTGATTGTACCTTTTTGGGGGGATTAAATGGTACAGACATGGACCCTTTGACAGTTGGAAACATATTTGTACCTTATTTACCGCTAAATGGTACATATTAGTTCCTTAAGGTGTAATTATGATCCATTGAGGGTACAACTACAGAAGTTGTACCCTAAGTGTTCACAAACGGACCCCAACCGTACCCTTTTTTCTGACAGTGTATTTAAATCTCTGATTGTGGTAAATTAAGCAGAGTAAGTTTGTAATCCATACTGGGCGTTGAATTAGAGTTATTGGCTAATTATAGAAGATTCTGGTATTTTATTGTGCTATTTTTATCTGATTCATTGTAAGTAAGATCCATTTTAGAGATATATTTTTGATTTACTTTGTAAAGAATATTATAACAGCATAAGTGTGTATAGTTGATTCATAATATATTCTAGTTTCTAGATAAATATATTTCAATGTGTTTATAAATGTAACTAATCTCAAGAATTTAGGAATAAATTTTAATTTCAATTGTTTTGTATATGCATTTTAATTGGAGGTTATTTTAAAAAATACTAATAACTAAATTGTATTATAACCCTGGTATATATTGACAATCCCATTAGACCCCCTAGTTCTGCTATTTCATGACACCCCAATCCATAGCACATGCCAAATTATTACATATAGGTCTCAACAGCGCCAAACAATTAATACCTAGGAAATGGAAACAAGATAGCTCCCCCACGGTGGATGAATGGATGAATCAGCTCTCCCTCAACATAACATTAGAAAAATATCATTACCTATCCATAAATCAGCTAGACTTCTACTGTGAGATACTGTTTGTTTGGGAGTCTAGGCCTATAAATACGCCCCTCTAGCTTGTTCCATCACACCTGGATGTGGGGAATAACACCAAAACTTTCTTACATCCTGGTTTCATACTTCAACTTTGCAAAACTTCCTTTACATTGAACACGCTTCAGATAACTGTCCCATATTAAAATCTGACTTCGTACGAACACCAAAATACCCTTAAAATCAATATTGACACATAAAAATGTCTTTTTTTCTCTGCTTCTTTGACTTTCTTCCTTTCTTTCTTTCTTTCTTTCCCTTTCTTTGCACCCCAATCTAGTCATCTATATCTAAACCAAAATTAATCTATATTTGATTTGCTGGGGTGAAATTATGTTATTATTACGTTGCATGCTTATTTTACTGTTCATTGTATTTTGTTCTTCTGACTATCAACCTCTAATTGAATATATTTTTATTGTCTCAAAGAGTGGAATCTTTAGCTTGATAATAAAACTTTCCCTGGACTATATCAGGACTTTGTATCATGGTAAGGTGAATATTCAAGCTATTCCCAGTCAAAAGGAACTATTTCCATAAAAAGGACCTCTATGTATACCTTAAGGACATGATAACATTTAAAGGAAAGAAATGTCACAACATGAGGAAGAAAAAAAATGAGAAACATATTTCTGATTGTAGATTCATGGTTTATCTAGAAAATGTACCTAAATGGAGGAATGTTATTATTTCTTATTCTACACTTGTAATTATTTGATTTTTAAATAAAGTTATTTTTAACTAAGAAAATTTTTATTTTTTCACGTATCGAACGTAGACAAATTAGACATTTTCAAGTGAATTTAAGCTTTGAAGTTTAGTAAATTTGAGTGACAAACTTGTTTCTGCAAGGTAGAAACTATGATGAGAAAATTCAATTCATGAGTTGCGATAAAATTGAAGCATTAGTACATGTCAGCCATAATGACACAAATTCATAGTGAAACTGCATACTTATACAGATACGTAAACATAATAAATAAAATAAACAAAAAAATAGGAACAGGACCCTTTTCTGAAGAGCTTACAATCTATAGGATGCAAAGGCTGAAGGAAACATAAGTGTAAGTAAGCTTGTCATGTAGTTTGTACCTGTGATGAGACAAGGCAGTTCAATATATCATTTTAGTGCTTAAAATGAAGAAGATCCCTCAGATAAGTGGTTATAAGCCTAAATACATAGGTTTTCAAAGAGCACTTGAAGTAATCTAATATAGAAGATTGGGAAAGTAGGTAGAGCAGTAGACGAAATCTTGGAGGTGGGAGGGGGAAACTAGTGGGTAAAAATGGTTGATCAAAGAGCATTATATGAGTGATTAGAGAAGTGGTTAGAAAATTGTTGGTTACCATCAAGTTGTAAGGAACATAGCTACACCTTTAAGGAATCCACCTACTTACCTAACATCCTGTATATTAAGCACCTCCACCAGTCTTTGCTGGTTTATTGAAGCAGTAGGTTTAACTCTGACACTACTGGTTATGCTAGCCTAAAGTTGTTGTCTTAATCTCAGTTTTTCTAAATACTTCTAAACTTGGCCTCTTCCAGTATTACCTTGCAGATCCTGTGTCTGACAAATTATCCTTTCACCTGCCTTCGTTCAGTGTATCATCTTCCCGGCTTGCTGCCTAATTCTCTGCCGTTGCACTGACATCATAAGCTATGGCCAAGACTCTACGCTCTCGCTTTCAGGAGTCATGCTACAGCCACTGAATCACAGAGGACTCCTAGAGCCTATCCACTACAGACTGACTACCCACTTGCAAACCGGACTTACCAACAACCATTCCTGTGACATCCTGATTTTTTAAGGTAGCACTTTCATTTCTATTGCCAGCTTGTCTCTTCGCTGTTCCACACTATATACAGATAAGTTCACACACACTGGCTATATCAAGACAAAGTGGCAACCTAAACTATATTACCAACTAGGTTTGCCACACTGTCACAAATCTATACCTCACACTCTTTCCAGAGATTGAAATACATAACTTCTAAGGTTAGTCTTACCATTTCAGTAATTGATAATCTCTAAGGTTACTATTGACTCTGTGCATTACATAATAAACCAGCCACAAGAATAAACATTTATATAATTAACTCTTGCCTTCCTTTTGCTACAATAGATCCTGCACTCATTTCTAGCTGCAAAGCCTCACACATAGATAGGATATTCTTGCCAATTCCTTCCATGAGTTACAGATAGAGAGCCAAGCTGTTAAGGCTTGTCTCAAGAAGGTACTCTCTGCAAAGTCTGCACCATCTGAACATCACCCTGAACCTCAGGTTTCTCCACCAGAGAAATTCTCTGGTAACTGATCCCATTTCAGGGAGTTCAGAAATGCTTGTTTATTAATGTTTGAGTTAAATCCTAAAACTTACCCATACGATAGAATAAAAGTCCTTACTGTGATAACTTATTTAAAGGGTGAACCTAGGGATTGGGCTGACACATTCTATGAGTCTCAAGATCCTATCCAGAGTTCACTTGACTACTTCCTAAAGGCAATGTCAACCTTATATGATGACCCATTTAAACAGATCACTGCTGAAACAAATCTCAGGTCACTCAAACAATAGAACAATCTTGTGGAGGATTATATAGCCCAATTTAAAATTTCAGCTAAGGATTCACTCTAGAATGAGGTCTCACTGAAAAATCAGTTCCGATTAGGCCTCTCAGAGGAGATTAAGGATGAACTTTCATGAATTGGGTTACCAGATAACCTTGAAAATTGATATACATTATCGACCAACATCAACAGGTGCCTCCGCAAAAGAAGGTCGGAGAAAGGCACGCTTAGGATGTTTCCTACTTCTTCCTCCTACACCTCTAAGGCTACCTGTTAGCCTATGGAGATAGGTTTAATTAAAGGACCCCTGAGTACCCAAGAGAAGAACAGGAGAAGGACTTTAAACCTCTGTATAGATTGCACATCCACTGGGTACAAAGTAAAGGTTTGCCCCATCTTAGTGAAACTAAAATCTGGTAAGTTCTCTAACCAACAGCCTTGTTTAACAACAAAAACTCCTTCCATCTCTTACATTATATTGCCCTTGTCTTTACAGTGGGAGAATAACAAGCTCAAATCTGAAGCCATCATAGACACTGGGGCCTGCAGAAATTTCCTAAATATTGAATATGTAAAATCCAATCAAATTCCTATCTTTCCTAAGCATCACCCGGCCCCTGTGAAGGTTATTGATGGATCTCCCTTACCCTCAGGTCCTGTATTATATCAAACCATTCCATTGTTACTTACATCTGATTCTGGTCATAAAGAAATTATTATCTTTGATATTATACCTTACCCCATGTTCAATATGGTTCTCGGTATCAATTGGCTTAAGTTACATCAACCCTTCTTTGATTGGAAGAACCTAAAACTCTACTTCACCTCACAGTATTGTATACAAATTTATCTACACACATCCACTCTTTTACATATCACTGATACTAATAACCCAGAACACTATCAGGAATTTGTTAAAGTGTTTGACAAAAAGGATTCAGACACTCTCCCACCCCACAGGGCTTATGACTGCCCTATAAATCTATTACCTGGGGTTTCTATTCTATATACCATCTATCTAAACCTGAATTGGATCACTTTAAAACTTACCTTGACGAAAACCTTAAGAAAGGTTTCATTAGGCCGTCCACAACACCTGCTGGTGCAGGTATTTTTTTGTTAGAAATAAGGCTGAGCCCAATCATAGACTACAGGGAGTTAAAAAAACGTACTCATAAGAACAAATACCTCTACCGTTAATTCCCAAACTCATTGAAAGGTTGCATGGTGCCTCAGTTTTCACCAAATTGGAGCCTATAACCTTATCAGAATAAGAGCTCGAGATGAGTGGCTTACTGCATTCAGGACCCGTTATGGTCTTTTTTGAGTATACAGTAATGCCATTCAGCCTCTATAATGTTTCTTCGACATTCCAATATTTAATCAACACCATATTCCATGACATACTTGACTTATACATTGTAGTATATTTGGATGCCATTCTGATATACTTACAAACTTTAGAAGAATATAAAACACATGTAAAAACAGTACTTAAGGGAACATAGACTGTACGCTAAACTGGAGAAATGTACCAAAGGAGATTTCTTTCTTAGGGTACCACATCACTCCTGAAGGTATATGTATGGAGGACAACAAAGTCCTCACCATAAAAAATTGGTCCATACCAAGTTCTAAGAAGGACATACAACTTGTACCGCAAATTTGCGGTACAAATTTGCACCGCAAATTCATCCCTAACTTTGCTGCCATAACCAACCTTTAACCGACCTCACTAAGTTACAAAACCAACTCATATGAACAAAGCTAACACAAAACATATTTGATCAACTTAAAGACAAGTTTTCAACAAGAACCTATTCCGCAATTTCCCGATACCAGTCTTCAGTTTATAATAGAAGTCGATGTATAATATACAGTATATTGTACCAAAACGTTTATTTTCTAGTAGACAAATCCCTCTCTTAAAAAAAATATGACTTTTGTCTGTATAGTCAGGTGATAACTGTGGTAATAGTGAAAACCTAGCAAGAAAAAAAAGTGTTTTTAATTTCTGTACTGCACAATGGGACCTCTCGAATCTATATTATAACCCTAATCTACACAAAAATTATATATTTTTTTACTGCTTTTGCCACAGCTATCTCTCATGCCATGAATTATAAATATAATAATGGCATATTGTGAATCTCCTTGGCCTGCTTAAAAAAACATTATATAATTTGTGTGGGTCACTCGTTGAAATTTGACTTACAATAGGGTGTAAATGTAGGTAACAAAAAAGCTCAAAATTGGTTAAGCACTGAGGTAAAAAAAAGGCTTAGCAGTGAAAGGGTTAAAGGAATAGAGGTGAAAGCACTTCTAATTGTGAGAAGATATATAAAGGGTAATTGCTATATAGATTTGTGCAGGAACTAAGTATTTGCTGTTGCCCAGTCTGTGTTTACCTCTTGGTCTAACGCAAGCACATACTTTAAAAACTTCATAATAATAGAACACTAAGGGGTCAATTTATCAAGCTCCTTCAGGCTCGCCGGAAACAGAAGTTATAAAGCAGTGGTCTAAAGACCGCTGCTCCATAACTTGTCCACCTGCTCTGAGGTGGCGGACAAAAATCAACCCGATCGAATATGAATCGGGTTGATTGATACCTGCTGCTAGCGTCTGATTGGCCGCAAATATGTAGGGAGTGGTATTGCACCAGCAGTTCACAAGTACTGCTGGTGCAATGATAAGTACTGTATGTTGTTGGCATTTATCAATGTGCGGCGGATAGGATTCGCTATAGCGGATCATGTCTGTCCGCACCGTGATAAATCTACCACTAAACATATGCTTCATCTGTCCAGACAGTTTAAGCTTTGACTAGCAGAAAATCTGCAGTTTATAGCTATTTTATATAGGTTTATAAGTCATATGCCTGCAATTGAAAATTGTGTCTAAACTGGAGGAAAAAAGGAATAAACAAGCAAGTGTGGTGACAAATGTCAAAGCCAAGGAAACATGGATCAACTTTATTTAACAAAAATAGCAAATTAATATTGGGCAATACAAAGCAGTGTTGTAGAAGTAAAACAGGTAACAAATATAGAGCAAAATAGATGCCAGTGGTCACAGAAGCACATCAAATTAATGTTGGTGAATACGCTAAAATGGTTTGCAGTGGGACAAAAGCAACAAAATGAAGAGTAAACTTAGACACTCTCATGAACATATATAGCAGGCACACTGGGATATTTGGTATTTCTGACACATACAGCAGGAACAATGAATGCTGATTATTAATCATTGTTTCTCCTCCCTGTTTTTAAACTCCTCATAATAATATTTCCATCATTTAATATTTTCCCTCATACTATTATTTTGTCTTTCACTCCTCTTTACCCTTTTTCATCAACCTTCACCGTGAATATTGTCCAGATTTATCATCACTGTCTCCTATTTCCTCTTTGCCTTTCTATTTCATTTGTCCCATTCCATCCCTAATTTAATATTTTTCCTATCTCTTTCCAATTTCCATTCTCAGATTTTATCTGGCTACAATTCCCGTTTCCTTTATTGCACCCTCTCCCATAAATTCCCTTTTTTGCTTTCCGCTTTATTTTCATATCCATCTTCTTAATCTTTTAAACTTAGATCACGGGCCCTTCTAATCCTTTTTTTTTTCTGCCTATTCCATTTTTATATTATTAATGAATATGTCCAATTTAATTGTTCCTCCATTAAATATGATTTACTGCAACCAGTGTTATATTGTTTCTCCATAGTGACGACAAATTCCTAAAATACACCAGTTTTACACCCATGTCACTCAGTGTAGTAATGAGAACTGTGAGTTGATGCAGTTGGTGGCGTATTTAGTTTTTTTGGAGCCCTAGGTACTCAAAATTCTGCTGCCCCCCCATAGCCAATAGAATGCAAGCTCAATCCTATTGGCTGATTGGATCAGCCAATAGGATGAAAGCTCAATCCTATTGGCTGATTGCAACAGCCAATATGATTTTTTTCCACCGTAATTCCTATTGGCTGTTTGAATTCTATCAGCCAATCAGAATGTAAGGGACGCCATCTTGGATGACGTCATTTAAAGTGAAACTTCATTGTTCCAGAAGACGTTGGAAAAAGAGGATGCTCCGCACCAGATGTCTTGAAGATGGAACCGCTCCACGTCGGATGGATCAAAATAGAAGATGCCATCTGGATGAAGACTTCTGCCGGCTTGAATGAAGACTTTGGCTCACTTGGATGAAGACTTCTGCTGGCTTCGCTGAGGACTTATGCCGCTTCGTTGAGGATGGATGTCGGGTCTTCAAAAACTGTAAGTGGATCTTCGGGGGTTAGTGTTAGTTTTTTTTACAGGTTTATTGCGTGGGTTTTAATTTTAGATTAGGGAATTTAGGCGGAAAAAGAGCTAAATGCCCCTTTTAAGGGCCATTGGTAGTTTATTGTAGGCTAGGGTATTTTTTTATTGGGGGGGGGGCTTTTTTATTTTCATATGGCTATTAGATTAGGTGTAATTAGTTTAAATATTTGATAATTATTTTTTATTTTGTGTAATTTAGTGTTTATTTGTTTTTGTAACTTAGTGTTTTTTATTTTGTGTAACTTACTGTTTTTTATTTTGTGTAACTTAGTTGTTAGTTTTTTGTAACTTAGTAATTTTTAATAGTAGATTTAAATAATTTGAGTAGGGTTAGGTTTTTAAATATGTAATATAGTTAATTTAATTTGTAGTTTAATGTAATTTTAGTATAATAGTTAGTGTAGGTTAATTAATAGTTTATCATAGTTTAATGTAATTTTAGTATAATAGTTAGGGTAGGTTAATTAATAGTTTAATATAGTTTAATGTAATTTTAGGATAATAGGGTAGGTTAATTAATAGTTTAATATAGTTTATTTTAATTCTAAAAGTAAGTTTAAATTTATTATAAGATAGGGATGAGGTAATTTTAATGTAAAGTTAGCAGGTTGTTAGGTTTAGGGGTTAGTAGGTTAATTTAGTTTATGGTGATGTTGGGACTGGCGGTTTAGGAGTTAATAGGTTTAGTAAGTGGTAGTGATGTGGGAGGCCTGGGGTTTAGGGGTCAATACATTTATTTAGTTGCGTAGGGCTCCGGGAGCAGTGGGATAAGGGTTAATAACTTTATTAGAGTTGCGGTGGGCTCCGGGAGGGATGGGGGTTAATAACTTTATTAGAGTTGCGGTGGGCTCCGGGGAACCGCGGGTTAGGGGTTAATAACTTTATTAGAGTTACAGCGGGGTCCGGGAGCAGCGGGATAGGGGTTAAACATTTTAGTATAGTGGTGGCGTTTAGTAACAGGGTATAAATAAAGCTGGGGAAAAGCTGAATGGCAGCGAGAATGATGACTGTTAGTTAACAACAGTCCACTGCTCATCGACCAGTACTTGGTGCACGGCTTTTTAACAGCTTTTTCGATAAATAAGGAGCGCATATTCAGGTCCGCGGCCACGATGTTAGGCAATGTTAGGCGAGCGTATTGTTGCCGTCGAATGCAGCATAGTTGACGACTTGATAATTCAGCCTCATAGTAATTACCATCATTCAAGCAATGAAACTTTTTAAGTATCCATTTACTATTTACTCCGTGGGTTCATGAATGCAGATAAAGCTAGCTATTAGTAGCTTACATATATTAGCGCTGAAAATTTATGATTAGACATGACAAGCTGATCTAAGCAGTGCACAGACACATCCAGTCTGTTAGTTACTAAGACCTGCAATAAGCACGGCGCTCACAGACCCACCACAGCTGACAAGGAGAGGCAGCATATCGGCACAAGGTCTTCTCCTCCAGCCTCACCTTGTAAGCATATCCCTGGGCAAGTTTCTCACCAAGAACGCTTCCACTGCAAAAATGCCGGTGGCTCTAAATGAAGCAACGGTTTAACGGAGCACGGCCTGTGAAGAGCGACCTTAATCAGCGCATGTGCCTTATCTTCTCTGTAAAAGCCTCCACTTTATCGCTCACTGAACTGTGTGCTGACTTTTAGAGAGAGGATAGGGCAGGTGTGCTGCCCCTCCCAAATCTGCTGCTCTAGGAACCGGCCTTGTTGGCCTAGGCCATAATACGCCCCTCCACCAACAGGAGTTTGATCGTATCCATAATTGTTATGGATAGATTTTCTTTTTATTTTAGGGTGTTTTTTATTTTAGTAGTATAGTTCTGTTGGATCCATTTTTCCCATAAGTTTTTATGCTCTTGGAAGTTGTGGGACTGTGAGATCAACCAAATACAAGGCATTCATTTTTCAAACATAGCAAGTTAAGTTATAATTAATATTCAGTTGAATAATGAGTAATATGGCCAGAAAAGTTTCTCTTCTAAGGATTTCTTGACAATAACCATCCATTGTATTACACATGTCACTTGTACAATCTTATTGGAAATCCTTAGGGATTTTCATCATATTCTTTTTATCTGGTTTAATCTTAAAGAATCTTCTGTTATAACATGCTCTTAGATGTAACAATTTCTTTAACTGATTTTGTTCTTGTGTTTGTGCTGCTATGATGTGCATCCTATCTTACAATCTCGTCAAGTTTTTTCTGGATCTTCTTTTTATTTAGCTTTAAATTACACTGTTGTGTCCCCTTGACTGAAGACACATAAATAGAATACATTCCAGTATATACAAAACAAGCATTCCAGTCTCTTTCTATATATGTTTTTCGTTGCACATAGGTCCAAAAAACAACACAAGGATAATGTCTAAAGCTATTAATAGCCCCATAGTCATTATTTTGTGCCTCGATTATTAATTATGGGCACTGTTTCATGTGTGCTGATTTGGGAAATGTTTTATTAGTAATTAGAGATGTGAATGGATAAAATTTTCAGACAAATTTGTTCCACATTTAAAAAAAAAATAAAAAAATTGTTATTACCATGATTTGGTTTGTCCGAAATTCGTTCAACAAATTTGTTTGTTAACAAAATTTGTTTGTTTTAAGCTTTTATTTCAGACTTTTTCTATTATCCCTTTTTCTAAAGCTATAGCTTTTTAAATTAGCTTTTATACGTACTATTACAAATATTCACAACTGTAGTCTACTCACTCATTTGGGCATTTCTATCAAGCTCCGAATAGAGCTTGAGGGCCCCGTGTTTCTGGCGAGCCTGCTGGCTTGCCAGAAAAAACAGTTATGAAGCAGCGGTCTAAAGACCGATGCTCCATAACCTGTCTGCCTGCTCTGAGCAGGCGGACAGACATAGCCGCAATTCAACCTGATCGAGTACGATCGGGTTGATTGACACCCCTTGCTGGCGGCGATTGTGCAGGGGGCGGCGTTGCACCAGCAGCTCTTGTGAGCTCCTGGTGCAATGCTGAATACGGAGAGTGTATTGCTGTCCGTATTCAGCGAGGTCTGGCGGACCACGATCCGCACTGTCGGATCAGGTCCGCCATACTTTGATAAATAGAAGCCATTGTGTACTCTAACACCAGTCTTACAAACACAAACACCAGTCTTACAAACACAAACACCAGTCTTACAAACACACACACACACCAGACTTACAAACACACACACAAAAACCAGTCTTACAAACACACATACACACAAACACCAGTCTTACAAACACACACACATACACACACACAAAAACCAGTCTTACAAACACACATACACACAAACACCAGTCTTACAAACACACACACATATACACACACACACAAACCAGTCTTACAAACGCACACACACACAAACACCAGTCTTACAAACACACACATAAACACCAGTTTTACAAACACACACAAACCATAATGTAAATGCATTTGTTAATTGCAATGCATGCACACTGAAGGCACAACAAACCAAATAAAATAAACTACAAAAGTACAAAAAAACAACTGACCTGAATTTTTAGCATGCTAAATGGTTGAATTAGCATGTGACTGAGATAGTAGAAGTCAATGTCAGGTCACTGCCAGACAGCAGTAGTACGGTGAGTAACACAACTACTATTAGTGTGTGTATGTGTACCATATTTGTTGTACTATGTAATGTGTTTTACTAGTATTTAAGGTAGGTAAATATAGTACTGCAAGAAGTAATGAAAACAATAGTGTTACTAAAGTCCACTAATATTATACTAATCTTTCAACTCATGTGAGCATTGAAACCACGTTGAGGCTTCAACCTTGTTACTGGCCATTCACACCCCTTTCATTACATTTACACATCTCTCATACCTTTATTCACTCTAAGGGGCCTATTTATCAAGCAGTCAACTATGCTGCATTCGCCGGCACCAATACGCTCGCCTAACATCGCCTAACATCGCTGCCGCGGACCTAAATACATTCTCCATATTTAACAAAAAATCTGTCAAAAAGCCACGCACCAAGTACGGGGACGATGAGCAGTGGACTGTTGATAACTAACAGTCATCGATCTCGCTGCTCTTCGGCTTTTTCACAGATTTATTTGTATACTGTCACTAAACACCCACACTATACTAAACTGTTTAACCCCTATCCCGCCGCTCCCGGACCCCGCCGCAACTAACTAAAGTTATTAACCCCTAAACCGCTGCTCCCGGAGCCCACCGCCACCTACATTATACTTATTAACCCCTAATCTGCCACCCCCTATACCGCCGCCACCTACATAAAGTTACCCACCGCAACTAAATAAATGTATTAACCCCTAAACCACCAGCCCCCCACATTGCCATAAACTAAATTAATCTATTAATCCCGAAACCTAACAACCCGCTAACTTTATATTACATATTAACTCATTCCTATCTTATTATAAATTTAAACTTACCTTTAGAGTTAAATTAAACTATATTAAACTATTAATTAATCTACCCTATTATACTAAAATTACATAAAACTACAAATTAAATTAACTATATTATATATTTAAACACCTAACCCTACACAAATAATTTAAATATACACTAGAAAATTACAAAGTTACAAAAAACTAAGTTACATAAAATAACAAACACCTACGGCTAGATTTAGAGTTTTGTCGGTAACGACCCGCGTAGCTAACGCTGGCTTTTTTCTGGCCGCACCTTTAAAATAACTCTGGCATTGAGAGTCCACAGAATGGCTGCGTTAGGCTCCAAAAAGGGAGCGTACAGGCATATTTAACGCCACTGCAACTCTCGATACCAGAGTTGCTTACGGACGCGGCCAGCCTCAAAAACGTGCTTGTGCACGATTCCCCCATAGTAAACAATGGGGCTGTTTGAGCTGAAAAAAAACCTAACACCTGCAAAAAAGCCGCGTTCAGCTCCTAACGCAGCCCCATTGTTTCCTATGGGGAAACACTTCCTACGTCTGCACCTAACACCCTAACATGTACCCCGAGTCTAAACACCCCTAACCTTATACTTATTAACCCCTATTCTGCCGCCCCCGCTATCGCTGACACCTGCATATTATTTTTAACCCCTAATCTGCCGCTCCGTAAACCGCCGCTACTTACATTATCCCTATGTACCCCTAATCTGCTGCCCCTAACACCGCTGACCCCTATATTATATTTATTAACCCCTAATCTGCCCCCCACAACGTCGCCTCCACCTGCCTACACTTATTAACCCCTAATCTGCCGACCGGACCGCACCGCTATTATAATAAAGTTATTAACCCCTAATCCGCCTCACTAACCCTATAATAAATAGTGTTAACCCCTAATGTGCCCTCCCTAACATCGCCGACACCTAACTTCAAACATTAACCCCTAATCTGCCGACTGAAGCTCACCGCTATTCTAATAAATTTTTTAACCCCTAAAGCTAATTCTAACCCTAACCCTAACACCCCCCTAAGTTAAATATAATTTAAATCTAACGAAATAAATTAACTCTTATTAAATAACTTATTCCTATTTAAAGCTAAATACTTACCTGTAAAATAAACCCTAATATAGCTACAATATAAATTATAATTATATTGTAGCTATTTTAGGATTTATATTTATTTTACAGGTAACTTTGTATTTATTTTAACCAGGTACAATAGCTAAAATAGTTAAAATAATTACAAAATTACCTGTAAAATAAATCCTAACCTAAGTTACAATTAAACCTAACACTACACTATCAATAAATTAATTAAATACAATACCTACAATTATCTACAATTAAACCTAACACTACACTATCAATAAATTAATTAAATACAATACCTACAAATAAATATAATTAAATAAACTAACTAAAGAACAAAAAATTAAAAAGAACTAAGTTACAAAAAATAAAAAAATATTTACAAACATCAGAAAAATATTACAACAATTTTAAACTAATTACACCTACTCTAAGCCCCCTAATAAAATAACAAAGACCCCCAAAATAAAAAAATGCCCTACCCTATTCTAAATTACTAAAGTTCAAAGCTCTTTTACCTTACCAGCCCTGAACAGGGCCCTTTGCGGGGCATGCCCCAAAGAATTCAGCTCTTTTGCCTGTAAAAAAAACACATACAATACCCCCCCCAACATTACAACCCACCACCCACATACCCCTAATCTAACCCAAAACCCCCTTAAATAAACCTAACACTAAGCCCCTGAAGATCTTCCTACCTAATCTTCACCATACCAGGTTCACCGATCGGTCCAGAAGAGCTCCTCCGATGTCCTGATCCAAGCCCAAGCGGGGGGCTGAAGATGTCCATGATCCGGCTGAAGTCATCATCCAAGCGAGAGCTGAAGAGGTCCATGATCCGGCTGAAGTCATCATCCAAGCGGGAGCTGAAGAGGTCCATGATCCGGCTGAAGTCTTCTATCAACGGCATCTTCAATCTTCTTTCTTCCGGATCCATCTTGCAGACCTCCGACGGGGAACATCCTGCTTGCCCAATGGACTACCGACGAATGAAGGCTCCTTTAAGGGACGTCATCCAAGATGGCGTCCCTCAAATTCCGATTGGCTGATAGGATTCTATCAGCCAATCGGAATTAAGGTAGGAAAATTCTGATTGGCTGATGGAATCAGCCAATCAGAATCAAGTTCAATCCGATTGGCTGATTCAATCAGCCAATCAGATTGAGCTCGCATTCTATTGGCTGTTCCGATCAGCCAATAGAATGCGAGCTCAATCTGATTTGCTGATCGGATCAGCCAATCGGATTGAACTTGATTCTGATTGGCTGATTCCATCAGCCAATCAGAATTTTCCTACCTTAATTCCTATTGGCTGATAGAATCCTATCAGCCAATCGGAATTCGAGGGACGCCATCTTGGATGACGTCCCTTAAAGGAACCATCATTCGTCGGGAAATCGTCATCGGAAGAAGATGGGTCCGCGGTGGAGGTCTTCAAGATGGAGCCGGTCCTCATCGGATGAAGATAGAAGATGCCGCTTGGAAGAAGATGGTTGCCGTTCCAGATCTACTCTTCTTCCCGGATAGGATGAAGACTTTGGACCCTCTTCTGGACTTCTTCAGCTGTCGGATGATGGATGTCTAGCCCCCTCTTGGGTTGGATGAAGATATCGGAGCCAGGACGGATCGGTGTGATACCCGGTGAGGTGAAGACAAGGTAGGAAGATCTTCAGGGGCTTAGTGTTAGGTTTATTTAAGGGGGGTTTGGGTTAGATTAGGGGTATGTGGGTGGTGGGTTGTAATGTTGGGGGGGTATTGTATGTGTTTTTTTTACAGGCAAAAGAGCTGAATTCTTTGGGGCATGCCCCGCAAAGGGCCCTGTTCAGGGCTGGTAAGGTAAAAGAGCTTTGAACTTTAGTAATTTAGAATAGGGTAGGGCATTTTTTTATTTTGGGGGTCTTTGTTATTTTATTAGGGGGCTTAGAGTAGGTGTAATTAGTTTAAAATTGTTGTAATTTTTTCTAATGTTTGCAAATATTTTTTTATTTTTTGTAACGTAGTTCTTTTTTATTTTTTGTACTTTAGTTAGTTTATTTAATTGTAGTTATTTGTAGGAATTGTATCTAATTTATTTATTGATAGTGTAGTGTAAGGTTTAATTGTAGATAATTGTAGGTATTTTATTTAATTAATTTAATGATAGTATAGTGTTAGGTTTAATTGTAACTTAGGTTAGGATTTATTTTACAGGTAATTTTGTTATTATTTTAACTAGGTAACTATTAAATAGTTATTAACTATTTAATAGCTATTGTACCTGGTTAAAATAATTACAAAGTTGCCTGTAAAATAAATATTAATCCTAAAATAGCTACAATGTAATTATTCGTTATATTGTAGCTATATTAGGGTTTATTTTACAGGTAAGTATTTAGCTTTAAATAGGAATAATTTATTTAATAAGAGTTAATTTATTTCGTTAGAATAAAATTATATTTAACTTAGGGGGGTGTTAGGGTTAGGGTTAGAATTAGCTTTAGGGGTTAATAAATTTAATAGAGTAGCAGTGAGCTCCAGTCGGCAGATTAGGGGTTAATGTTTGAAGTTAGGTGTCGGCGATGTTAGGGAGGGCAGATTAGGGGTTAATACTATTTATTATAGGGTTAGTAAGGCGGATTAGGGGTTAATAACTTTATTATAATAGCGGTGCGGTCCGGTCGGCAGATTAGGGGTTAATAAGTGTAGGCAGGTGGTGGCGACATTGTGGGGGGCAGATTTGGGGTTAATAAATATAATATAGGGGTCGCGGTGTTAGGGGCAGCAGATTAGGGGTACATAAGGATAACGTAAGTAGCGGCGCTTTGCGGTCGGCAGATTAGGGGTTAATTATTGTAGGTAGCTGGCGGCGACGTTGTGGGGGCAGATTAGGGGTTAATAAATATAATATAGGGGTCGGCGGTGTTAGGGGCAGCAGATTAGGGGTACATAAGTATAACGTAGGTGGCGGTCGGCATATTAGGGGTTAAAAAAATTTAATCGAGTGGCGGCGATGTGGGGGGACCTCGGTTTAGGGGTACATAGGTAGTTTATGGGTGTTAGTGTACTTTAGAGCACAGTAGTTAAGAGCTTTATGACCCGGCGTTAGCCCAGAAAGCTCTTAACTACTGACTTTTTTCTGCGGCTGGAGTTTGGTTGTTATATTTCTAACGCTCACTTATAACACGACTCTAAATACCGGAGTTAGGAAGATCCCATTGAAAAGATAGGATACGCAATTGACGTAAGGGGATCTGCGGTATGGAAAAGTCGCGGCTGAAAAGTGAGCGTTAGACCCTTTCCTGACTGACTCAAAATACCGGCGGTAGCTTAAAACCAGCATTAGGAGCCTCTAACGCTGGTTTTGACGGCTACCGCCAAACTCCAAATCTAGCCGTAAGTTACACAAAAAAATAAACACTAATGGCTAGATTTGGAGTTTATTTAGCTTTAAATAGGAATAAGTTATTTAATAAGAGTTAATTTATTTTGTTAGATTTAAATTATATTTAACTTAGGGGGGTTTTAGGGTTAGGGTTAGAATTAGCTTTAGGGGTTAAAAAATTTATTAGAATAGCGGTGAGCTCCGGTCGGCAGATTAGGGGTTAATGTTTGAAGTTAGGTCTCTGCGATGTTAGGGAGGGCAGATTAGGGGTTAATACTATTTATTATAGGGTTAGTGAGGCGGATTAGGGGTTAATAACTTTATTATAATAGCGGTGCAGTCCGGTCGGCAGATTAGGGGTTAATAAGTGTAGGCAGGTGGAGGCGACGTTGTGGGGGCAGATTAGGGGTTAATAAATATAATAGACAAAAAAGACACAAGACGAGAGTTGCACACTAATAAGTTAATTCACTAGAGAACAGGTGCTTCCTAGAAAAATACATATGAAACAACATAGAAAAGGAAGTGGGGATTTCACAATAAGAAATTCCCAAAAGTCTAGGTAAATCCAGCACAACTGTAAAAATAAATAAATACACAACAAAAGCTTGTATGTCAAAAACGATATAAATATTTATTAACTAAATGCACAATACACACATTCACATTCATACAGTGGATCCCACACAAAACAGTGTTATAAAGTGCTGGCCAAAAAGTTATTATCTGGTGCACCAGGGGAAATAGACCAAAAACAGTCCGTTTAAGACTTGCAGATATTTGTAATCCAATAAGTGCAGCGTTAATGCAAAAAATGGATGCACCGGGGGTCGCGTAACTAGTTAGCACGGAGGAGTCTCGTTCGTTATCGGAATTAACTAGTTACGCGACCCCCGGCAAAAGAAAACAGCACCTGTGAATAAAGACGCGTGTTTCTATTGCTCCTCCTATGCTATGCCTTTAAAGCACTATTTGACTCAGTAACAATTGGGGTTCAAGTCTGAAGTAACTGGTCTCTATACACCGGGGACTGTATAACTGCATCCATTTTTTGCATTAACGCTGCACTTATTGGATTACAAATATCTGCAAGTCTTAAACGGACTGTTTTTGGTCTATTTCCCCTGGTGCACCAGATAATAACTTTTTGGCCAGTACTTTATAACACTGTTTTGTGTGGGATCCACTGTATGAATGTGAATGTGTGTATTGTGCATTTAGTTAATAAATATTTATATCGTTTTTGACATACAAGCTTTTGTTGTGTATTTATTTATTTTTACAGTTGTGCTGGATTTACCTAGACTTTTGGGAATTTCTTATTGTGAAATCCCCACTTCCTTTTCTATGTTGTTTCATATTAATAAATATAATATAGGGGTCGGCGGTCTTATGGGCAGCGGATTAGGGGTACATAGGGATAATGTAAGTAGCGGCGGTTTACGGAGCGGCAGATTAGGGGTTAAAAATAATATGCAGGTGTCAGCGATAGCGGGGGCGGCAGAATAGGGGTTAATAAGTGTAAGGTTAGGGGTGTTTAGACTCGGGGTACATGTTAGGGTGTTAGGTGCAGATGTAGGAAGTGTTTCCCCATAGGAAACAATGGGGCTGCGTTAGGAGCTGAACGCGGCTTTTTTGCAGGTGTTAGGTTTTTTTTCAGCTCAAACAGCCCCATTGTTTTATATGGGGGAATCGTGCACGAGCACGTTTTTGAGGCTGGCCGCGTCCGTAAGCAACTCTGGTATCGATAGTTGCAGTGGCGTTAAATATGCCTGTACGCTCCCTTTTTGGAGCCTAACGCAGCCATTCTGTGGACTCTCAATACCAGAGTTATTTTAAAGGTGCGGCCAGAAAAAAGCCTGCGTAGCTAACGCACCCCCTTGGCCGCAAAACTCCAAATCTAGCCGTAAATTACAAAAAATAAAAATGAAATTATCAAAGCTTTAAACTAATTACACCTAATCTAAGGGCCCTATGAAAATAACCCCCCCAAATAATAAACCCCCTAGCCTACAATAAACTACAAATAGCCCTTAAAAGGGACTTTCGCAGGGCATTCCCCCAAAGTAGTCAGCTCTTTTACCTGTAAATAAAAAATACTAACAACCCCCCAACAGTAAAACCCACCACCCACACAACCAACCCACCAAATAAAAAGCTAACTAAAAAAACCTAAGATCCCCATTGCCCTGAAAAGGGCATTTGGATGAGCATTACCCTTAAAATGGCATTTAGCTCTTTTGCAGCCCAAAACCCTAATCTAAAAATAAAACCCACCCAATAAACCCTTAAAAAATCCTAACACTAACCCCCGAAGATCGACTTACAGTTTTGAAGATCCGACATTCATCCTCCAAGAAGCCGGGAGAAGTCTTCATCAAAGCGACAAGAAGTCCTCCAAGAAGTTGGCCCAAGTCTTCATCCAAGCCCGCAGAAGTCTTCACCCAGACGGCATCTTCTATCTTCATCCATCCGGCGCGGAGCGGGTCCATCTTCAAGACATCCGATGCGGAGCATCCTCTTCTTCCGACGGACTAACGATGAATGAAGGTTCCTTTAAATGATGTCATCCAAGATGGTGTTCCTTAGATTCCAATTGGCTGATAGAATTCTATCAGCCAATCGGAATTAAGGTTGAAAAAATCCTATTAGCTGTTGCAATCAGTCAATAGGATTGAACTTCAATCCTATTGGCTGATCCAATCAGCCAATAGGATTGAGCTTGCATTCTATTGGCTGATTGGAATACCCAATATAATGTGAGCTCAATCCTATTGGCCGATTGCAACAATAGGATTTTTTTTAGTTTAGGCTAGGGTTTTTTTTTATTTTGGGGGGGCTTTTTTATTTTGATAGGGCTATTAGATTAGGTGTAATTAGTTTAAATATCTGTAATTTGTTTATTATTTTCTGTAATTTAGTGTTTGTTTTTTTGTACTTTAGCTAATTTAATTTAATTTAGGTAATTATATTTAATTTAGTTAATTTATTTAACTATAGTGTAGTGTTAGGTGTTATTGTAACTTAGGTTAGGTTTTATTTTACAGGTACTTTTGTATTTATTTTAGCTAGGTAGTTTTTAAATAGTTAATAACTATTAATTAACTATTCTACCTAGTTAAAATAAATACAAACTTGCCTGTAAAATAAAAATAAACCCTAAGCTAGATACAATGTAACTATTAGTTATATTGTAGCTAGCTTAGGGTTTATTTTATAGGTAAGTATTTAGTATTAAATAGGAATAATGTAGTTAATTATAGTAATTTTATTTAGATTTATTTTAATTATATTTAAGTTAGGGGGTGTTAGGGTTAGGGTTAGATTTAGGGGTTAATACATTTAGTATAGTGGCGGCGATGTTGGGGCGGTAGATTAGGGGTTAATAAATGTAGGTAGGTGGCGTCGATGTTAGGGACGGCAGATTAGGGGTTAATAATATTTAACTAATGTTTGCAAGGCGGGAGTGCGGCGGTTTAGGGGTTAATATGTTTACTATAGTGGCAGGGACGTGGGGGCGGCAGATTAGGGGTTAATAAGTGTAGGTAGGATGCAGAGACATTGGGGGCAGCAGATTAGGGGTTAATAAATATAATGTAGGTGGCGGCAATGTTGGTGGTATCAGATAAGGGGTTCATAAATATAATGTAGGTGGCGGCGGTGTCCGGAGCGGCAGATTAGGGGTTAACATTTTTATTATAGTGTTTGCGATGTGGGAGGGCCTCGGTTTAGGGGTTAATAGGTAGTTTATGGGTGTTAGTGTACTTTTTATCACTTTAGTTATGAGTTTTATGTTACGGCGTTGTAGTGTAAAACTCATAGCTACTGACTTTTAAATGCGTTAGGATTCTTGATGGGGTAAGGTGTATCGCTCACTTTTTGGCCTCCCAGGACAGACTCGTAATACCGGCACTATGGAAGTCCCATAGAAAAAAGACTTTACAAAGTTTACGTAAGTCGTTTTGCGGTAAGGCCAAAGAAGTGTGTGGTGACCCTAAACCTTCAAGACTCGTAATACCAGCAGGCGTAAAAAAGCAGCGTTAGGACCTCTTAACGCTGCTTTTTCACCATAACGTAAAACTTGTAATCTAGCCGTTAGATTTTTTAAATTTTTTGTAGGATTTGTTTTTTATAGTTGTAATTTAGATTTTTTAATTTTTTTCGTAGTTTTAGTTTTTTTTTTAATTTGTAATTTAGATATTTGAATTGATAGTATTTTTTATTTTATTAGATTAGTTATGTTATGTTAATTTATAGTTTAATGTTAGGTTTATTTTAATTCACAGGTAAGTTTTTATTTAAATAGTGTTATATTGTAATTTTTATTTAAAGTTAGGGGGGTGTTAGGTTTAGTGTTTTGCGATGTGGGGGGCCGGCGGTTTATATTTAGTGACGGAGATGTGGGAGGCCGGATGTTTAGGGGTTAATAACTTTATTTAGAGGCGGCAAGGCTGGGGAGCGGCGAAATAGGGGTTAATAACTTTATTATAGTGGCAGCGATGTCTGGAGTGGCAGATTAGGGGTTAATATCTTTATTTAGGTGTCGGCGATGTTGGGGCGGCAGATTAGGGGTGTTTAGACTTGGGGTTTATGTTAGGGTGTTAGGTTTAAACATAACTTTTTTCCCTATAGACATCAATGGGGTTGCGTTACGGAAATTTTTCATTCCGTGCTTCAGGTGTTAGTTTTTTTTTAACACTCTCTCGCCAATGATGTCTATGGGGGAAAGCGTGCACGAGCATGTCGAAGCAGCCCTTGGCTTTTGTGCAGTATGGAGCTTAACGCCACCATATCGCACGCACAAGGAGGCTTTTAAGTAACTCATAATGGCAAGTTCCGCTTGAAGGATCCATCCAGCCGGCAAGAAGTCTTCATCCGGACGGCCTCTGCCATCTTCATCTATCCGGCGAAGTCTTCATCCATGCAGGCTCTTCTATCTTCATCCATCCGGCGCGGAGTGGGTCCAATCAGCCAATAGGATTGAGCTCTCATCCTATTGGCTGATTGGAACAGCCAATAGGATTTTAGCAGCTCTAATCCTATTGGCTGATTGGAACCTTTCAGCCAATAGGAATGCAAGGGATGCCAATAGGATGAGAGCTCAATCCTATTGGCTGTTCCAATCAGCCAATAGGATGAGAGCTTAATCCTATTAGCTGTTCCAATCAGCCAATAGGATGACAGCTCAATCCTATTGACTGTTCCAATTAGGCAATAGGATTGAGCTCTCATCCTATTGGCTGATTGGAACAGCCAATAGGATTTTAGCAGCTCTAATCCTATTGGCTGATTGGAAGCTTTCAGCAAATAGGAAAGCAAGGGACGCTATCTTGGATGACGTCACTTGCATTCAAGTTCCAGTTTACGGCGGCGACCGTATTGAAGAGGCGCTCCGCGCCGGATGAATGAAGATAGAAGAGGCCACATGAATGAAGACTTTGCCAAAAGGATGAAGATGGAAGAGGCCGTTCGGATGAAGACTTCTTGTTGCCCGGATGAAGACTTCTTGCCGGATGGATAGATCCTTCAAGCGGAACTTCAAAAACTGTAAGTGGATCGTCGGGGGTTAGTGTTTTTAAGGGCAATGCCCATACAAATGCCTTTTCAGGGCAATGGGGAGCTTAGGTTATTTTAGATAGGCATTTATTTGGGGGGTTGGTTGGTTGGGTGATGGGTTTTATTGTTGGGGGGTGTTTGTATTTTTTTTACAGGTGAAAGAGCTGATTTCTTTGGGGCAACGCCCCACAAAAGGCCCTTTTAAGGGCCATTGGTAATTTATTGTAGGCTAGGGTTTTTTTTATTTGGGGGGGATTTTTATTTTGATAGGGCTATTAGATTAGTTGTAATTCGTTTTTATTTTTTAACTGTGGTTTGTTTGTTTTTCGTAAGTTAGTGTTTTTTATTTGTTGTAACTTGTTTATTTTTTTTGTAATTTAATAATTTTTAAAAGTAGATTTAAATAATTTGAGTAGGGTTAGGGTTTTTTAATATATATTATAGTTAATTTAATTGCTAGTTTAATGTAATTGTAGTATAATAGTTAGGGTAGGTTTATTAATAGTTTAGAATTAGTTTATTTTAATTCTACCGGTAAGTTTAAATTTATTTTAAGATAGGGATGTTGTAATTTTAATGTAAAGTTAGCGGGTTTAGGGGTTAATAGCTTAATTTAGTTTATGGCGATAAGGGGGGCTGGCGGTTTAGGGGTTAATAAATTTAGTTAATGGTAGTGATGTGGGAGGCCAGAAGTTTAGGGGTTAAAACGTTTATTTAGAGGCGGCGGGGTCTGGGAGTGGAGGGGTTAATAAATTATATTTAGTTTGCGGCGGTGTTGGGGAGCGGCGGGATAGGGGTTAATAACTTTATTAAAGTTGCAGCGGGTCCGGGAGCGGCGGGATAGGGGTTAAACATTTTAGTATAGTGGCAGCGTTTAGTGACAAGGTATAAATAAAGTTGGTAAAAAGCCCAATAGCAGAGAGATCTAGTTAACAACAGTCCGATGCTCATCACCCCGTACTTGGTGCGTGGCTTTTTGCTGGATTTTTTTTATAAACATGTATTCAGGTCCACGGCCGCGATGTTAGGCAAGCGTATTGGTGCCGGCGAATGCAGCATAGTAGAGGCCCTCCTCTCTGGACAACTGCCACCAGCAACACTGGTTTCTTCCTCAGAGGTGTTGGGATGCCACCGGTGTTCTTTCAAAGATAGGAAGTTATGTTGTGCTCTAGGTGCACTCCATACGTATAAAGTGAGATGTACTCCTTGCCCAGCAACCTTTGACAGTTCTTATTTTAACTGTGTCAAACAGGAGTGGTACCGTGAAGGATCCATGTCCCTGTTAAAGGTGTTTTTAGACAACATGTGGTGTTGTGGGGCTAGATCCTATATTATATGAAGGGCTTTCCTTCAATCATAGAAAAGGAAGAACCTCCTACAGCGATAAGCTGTCCAATAAGCCATGTCCCCATATTTGACTGATGTTTTGACATACCCTTTGAATGGAAACTGCCAAACTGTGGCTTGCTGCTGCAACTATTGCCCTGCCTTTTTCTTTGAAACTTGACTTGTGAGGCCAGGGGACATTGAAGCCTTTCCTTTGTAATGGCTGGTATTGTTACTGCTGATGATAGCGGTCAATGCCAGCATTATGGTGCTGTGGCTTTGTGTGCTGCTTCTTTTGTTCATAAAGAAGAACAGCCATATTATCATACAATCTGCACCTAACTATTCTCCCATCTCTTACACTACCAAAGTGCTCTTACACAATCCTATGGTGCTCTAAACCAGCTTCTGCATGCTTTGAGGTAGAGGGGGGCTGCTGCTTTGCTCCTGCCTTGCAGTGCCTACTCTGATGCTGCTGCTAGTTGTGGTGGTGGAGGCACTGGTAGTGGTGGTAGCAGGAGCATTTGGCCTGGCACTTCCAGTGGATGGTAATTTTTCTAGGCTGATATATATTGATATTGCCACTTGGCTATGCTTATCGCAACACTTGTATTCTAGACCATAGTTTTTAGAGCATATCATTTTTAGACTAGAGTCTCTGCATCTGTATGTGTTTAATTCATGCATAGTAGAAGTACTGCTTGCAACCCTCAGAGCATTGCTGGTCCCGAGTGGCAACTGCCGCTGTCCCAATCAACACAAGTTACATGACTAGTAGCATTAGAGCTGGTAATTTTTGAAACATTTTGTTTGTCCCACTCTGTCCAGAGAGGCCAGATTCTGTATGTAATCCGCAAATGCTGTAAATCAAATTGCTGATTTAGGTAATGTGTACCATTTTAAAAATCTAGGTTTCATTTTGGCCGCTCTAGGTAGAGAGAGAAAATAATATTTTTTTACACAATAGCAAGAAATGTTTAATGTCAATTTAATTAAAGATTTTGGGCTACATTACAAGGTAGCACTAACTATTCCTATATATAGGAATAGTTAGCTTATTTTCTATGGCCTAGATTTGGAGTTTGGCGTTAGCCGTGAAAACCAGCGTTAGAGGCTCCTAACGCTGGTTTTAGTCTAACTCCGGTATTTGGAGTCACTCAAAATAGGGTCTAACGCTCACTTTTCAGCCGCGACTTTTCCATACCGCAGATCCCCTTACGTCAATTGCGTATCCTATCTTTTCAATGGGATCTTTCTAACTCCGGTATTTAGAGTCGTGTCTGAAGTGAGCGTTAGACATCTAACGACAAAACTCCAGCCACAGGAAAAAAGTCAGTAGTTAAGAGCTTTCTGGGCTAACGCCGGTTCATAAAGCTCTTAACTACTGTACTCTAATGTACACTAACACCCATAAACTACCTATGTACCCCTAAACTGAGGCCCCCCCATATCGCCGCCACTCGATTAATTTTTTTTAACCCCTAATCTGCCGACCGCCACCTACGTTATACTTATGTACCCCTAATCTGCTGCCCCTAACACTGCCGACCCCTGTATTATATTTATTAACCCCTAATCTGCCCCCCACAACGTCGCCGCCAGCTACCTACAATAATTAACCCCTAATCTGCCCTCCCTAACATCGCCAACACCTAACTTCAATTATTAACCCCTAATCTGCCGACCGGAGCTCACCGCTATTCTAATAAATGTATTAACCCCTAAAGCTAAGTCTAACCCTAACCCTAACACCCCCCTAAGTTAAATATAATTTTAATCTAACAAAATTAATTAACTCTTATTAAATAAATTATTCCTATTTAAAGCTAAACACTTACCTGTAAAATAAACCCTAATATAGCTACAATATAATGAATAATTAAATTGTAGCTATTTTAGGATTAATATTTATTTTACAGGCAACTTTGTAATTATTTTAACCAGGTACAATAGCTATTTAATAGTTAAGAATTATTTAATAGCTAAAATAGTTAAAATAATTACAAATTTACCTGTAAAATAAATCCTAACCTAAGTTACAAATAAACCTATTACTACACTATCAATAAATTAATTAAATAAAATATCTATAATTATCTACAATTAAACCTACCACTACACTATCAATAAATTAATTAATTAAATAAAATACCTACAATTATCTACAATTAAACCTAACACTACACTATCAATAAATAAATTAAATACAATACCTACAAATAACTACAATGAAATAAACTATCTAAAGTACAAAAAATAAAAAAGAACTAAGTTACAAAAAATAAAAAATATTTACAAACATAAGAAAAATGTTACAACAATTTTAAACTAATTACACCTACTCTAAGCCCCCCTAATAAAATAACAAAGACCCCCAAAATAACAAAATGCCCTACCCTATTCTAAATTACTACATTTCAAAGCTCTTTTACCTTACCAGCCCTGAACAGGGCCCTTTGCGGGGCATGCCCCAAGAAGTTCAGCTCTTTTGCCTGTAAAAAAAAAAACATACAATACCCCCCCCCAACATTACAACCCACCACCCACATACCCCTAATCTAACCCAAACCCCCCTTAAATAAACCTAACACTAAGCCCCTGAAGATCTTCCTACCTTGTCTTCACCCTACCAGGTTCACCGATCCGTCCTGAAGAGCTCCTCCGATTTCCTGATCCAAGCCCAAGCGGGGGGCTAAAGAGGTCCATGATCCGGCTGAAGTCTTCATCCAAGCGGGAGCTGAAGAGGTCCATGATCCGGATGAAGTCTTCATCCAAGCGGGAGCTGAAGAGGTCCATGATCCGGATGAAGTCTTCTATCAACGGCATCTTCAATCTTCTTTCTTCCGGATCCATCGTGCAGACCTCCGACGCGGAACATCCTCTTCTCCCGACGCCTACTAGCTGAATGATGGTTCCTTTAAGGGACGTCATCCAAGATGGCGTCCCTCAAATTCCGATTGGCTGATAGGATTCTATCAGCCAATCGGAATTAAGGTAGGAATATTCTGATTGGCTGATGGAATCAGCCAATCAGAATCAAGATCAATCCGATTGGCTGATCCAATCAGCCAATCAGATTGAGCTTGCATTCTATTGGCTGATCGGAACAGCCAATAGAATGCAAGCTCAATCTGATTGGCTGATCGAATCAGCCAATCGGATTGAACTTGATTCTGATTGGCTGATTCCATCAGCCAATCAGAATATTCCTACCTTAATTCCGATTGGCTGATAGAATCCTATCAGCCAATCGGAATTCGAGGGACGCCATCTTGGATGACGTCCCTTAAAGGAACCGTCATTCGGCTAGTAGGCGTCGGGAGAAGAGGATGTTCCGCGTCGGAGGTCTGCAAGATGGATCTGGAAGAAAGAAGATTGAAGATGCCGTTGATAGAAGACTTCATCCGGATCATGGACCTCTTCAGCTCCCGCTTGGATGAAGACTTCATCCGGATCATGGACCTCTTCAGCTCCCGCTTGGATGAAGACTTCAGCCGGATCATGGACCTCTTCAGCCCCCGGCTTGGGCTTGGATCAGGACATCGGAGGAGCTCTTCAGGACGAATCGGTGAACCTGGTAGGGTGAAGACAAGGTAGGAAGATCTTCAGGGGCTTAGTGTTAGGTTTATTTAAGGGGGGTTTGGGTTAGATTAGGGGTATGTGGGTGGTGGGTTGTAATGTTGGGGGGGGTATTGTATGGTTTTTTTTACAGGCAAAAGAGCTGAATTTCTTGGGGCATGCCCCGCAAAGGGCCCTGTTCAGGGCTGGTAAGGTAAAAGAGCTTTGAAATGTAGTAATTTAGAATAGGGTAGGGCATTTTGTTATTTTGGGGGTCTTTGTTATTTTATTAGGGGGCTTAGAGTAGGTGTAATTAGTTTAAAATTGTTGTAATATTTTTCTTATGTTTGTAAATATTTTTTTATTTTTTGTAACTTAGTTCTTTTTTATTTTTTGTACTTTAGTTAGTTTATTTCATTGTAGTTATTTGTAGGAATTGTATTTAATTTATTTATTGATAGTGTAGTGTTAGGTTTAATTGTAGGTAATTGTAGGTATTTTATTTAATTAATTTAATGATAGTATAGTGTTAGGATTTATTTTACAGGTAATTTTGTTATTATTTTAACTAGGTAACTATTAAATAGTTCTTAACTATTTAATAGCTATTGTACCTGGTTAAAATAATTACAAAGTTGCCTGTAAAATAAATATTAATCCTAAAATAGCTACAATGTAATTATAATTTATATTGTAGCTATATTAGGATTTATTTTACAGGTAATTATTTAGCTTTAAATAGGAATAATTTATTTAATAAGAGTTAATTAATTTAGTTAGATTAAAATTATATTTAATTTAGGGGGGTGTTAGTGTTAGGGTTAGACTTAGCTTTAGGGGTTAATACATTAATTATAGTAGCGGTGAGCTCCGTTCGGCAGATTAGGGGTTAATGTTTGAAGTTAGGTGTAGGCGATGTTAGGGAGGGCAGATTAGGGGTTAATACTATTTATTATAGGGTTAGTGATGTGGATTAGGGGTTAATAACTTTATTATAGTAGCGCTCAGGTCCGCTCGGCAGATTAGGGGTTAATAAGTGTAGGCAGGTGGAGGCGACGTTGAGGGGGGCAGATTAGGGGTTAATAAATATAATATAGGGGTCGGCGGTGTTAGGGGCAGCAGATTAGGGGTACATAAGGATAATGTAATTAGCGGCGGTTTACGGAGCGGCAAATTAGGGGTTAAAAATAATATGCAGGGGTCAGCGATAGCGGGGGTGGCAGATTAGGGGTTAATAAGTGTAAGGTTAGGGGTGTTTAGACTCGGGGTACATGTTAGGGTGTTAGGTGCAGACGTAGGAAGTGTTTCCCCATAGCAAACAATGGGGCTGCGTTAGGAGCTGAACGCGGCTTTTTTGCAGGTGTTAGGTTTTTTTTCAGCTCAAACAGTCCCATTGTTTCCTATGGGGGAATCGTGCACGAGCACGTTTTTGAGGCTGGCCGCTTGCATAAGCAACTCTGGTATCGAGAGTTGAAGCCTAACGCAGCCTTTTTGTTTACTCTCAATACCAGAGTTATTTTTATGGTGCGGCCAGAAAAAAGCCGGCGTTAGCTACGCGGGTCGTTACCGACAAAACTCCAAATCTAGCCATATGAAAACATACATAACATTTATTTGAATATGAAATAAAGTAATTGACAAGGTTAGAAATAATGAATTTTAAGTGAAATAATAATGGAGTCTTGCAAAGTTTGCTTTCATTAAGGAACTCTCCATGTGCAGCAATTACAGACTTGCTGACCGTTGGCATTTTAGTTGTCAATTTGCTATTGTAATCTGAAGACATTTCACCCCATGCTTCCTGAAGCACTTCCCACAAGTTGGATTGGCTTGATGGGCGCTTCTTATGTACCATATGGTCAAGCTGCTCCCACAACAGCTCAAGAGGGTTGAGATCTAGTGACTATGCCGGTCACTCCATTAAAAACAGAATACCAGCTTACTGCTTCTTCCCTAACTAGTTCTTGCGTAGTTGTAGGAAATTACAGCATGCTTGTCAGATGGCGTCAAGCACTCCCACATCATTTTCATTTGGTCTGTGTCTCACAAATATTCTTCTTTGTGATGCAAACACCTCAAACTTTGTCCATAACACTTTTCCCATTTTTCTACTGTCCAGTGTCTGTGTTCTTTTGCCCATCTTAATCTTTTCTTTTTATTTTGCCATATATGTTTGTTTGTTTTTTGCATTTCTGCCTAGAAGGCCAGCAACCCGGAGTCGCCTCTTCACTGTTGATGTTGAGACTGGTGTTTTGCAGGTATTATTTAATGAAGCTGCCAGTTGAGGACCTGTGCGGCTTCTGTTTCTAAAACTAAAGACTATAATGTATTTGTCCTCTTGCTAGTTGTACACCAATGCCTCTCACTCCTCTTTTTATTCTGATTAGAGACAGCTTGGTCTGTTCTGTGAAGGGAATAGTACACAGCATTCTACAAGACCTTTTTTTTTAATGAAAATAAAGAAATTTGTAAGTGACCCTAAACTTTTGAACACTAGTGTATATATAAAAGGACAGTCTAGTCAAAATTAAACTTTCATGATTCAGATAGGGCATTCAATTTTAAACAACTTTCTAATTTACTTTGATCTTCAAATTTGCTTTGTTCTTTTGATATTCTTTTTTGAAAGCTAAACCTAGGAAGGCTCATATGTTAATTTCTGAGCCCTTGAAGGCCGCCTCTTATCTCAGTGTATGTTGACAGTTTTATTTACAGCTGGACATCGCTAGTTCAGGTGTGCTATATAGATAACATTGTGCTCACTCCTGTGCATTTACCTAGGAGTCAGCACTGATTGGTTAAAATGCATGTCTTTCAAAAGAACTGAAATAAGGGGGCAGTCTGCAGAGGTTTAGATACAAGGTAATTACAGTAAAAAGTATATTAATATAAACAGGTTGATTATGAAAAACTAGGGAATGGGTAATAAAGGGATTATCTATTTTTTTTTAACAAAACAAATTGTGGAGTAGACTGTCCCTTTAATAATAAAAAGTACATTATTTTCTATGTGAAGAACATAGGAATGTAAATTATGTATTTTGCGCATCAGTTTCATGATTTAGATTTAGCACGGTCGGGTCAAGAAATATCCATTGTTTGATTTGGAAATGCCAGCTTTAAATGAGTGGAATGAGGCGCTTACTACTTGCTCATTGCCCCTAATGTATATAGCCAATAGAAGCAAAAATATTGAGAGAGAAATTGAAGGAGTGTATTATCTCTGTAAAATATGAATTAAAAGCTTTCAAGACAGATTCTAAATATGGGAACTTAAAAGCTGTCCTAAAATTTTAAGTACAGAAAATGGACAGCGAATTGGCTACTCGGAAAGGCAAGACATTCAGTATAGACTTGGATGATTATGCCAATAGTAAAGTTTATAATTGGTCAAGATTTCAAGGCAAACCAAGGAGACACCAATTTAAGAATGGGCATAACACGATTAAATATAATATCAAAAGAACAAAAAGGACAGTAGTAATAGGGATGAACCCTTGGACACTGTCTCAAAGTCTATTCTGAAAAAGAAAACTGATCATTTTCTGTTTTCTATTTCTTCTTCATCTCCCCTTTGATCTTCTTCTCTTTCCTCTCGCTCCTCTATGTTGTTACAGATGATGGATGATGAAGATTCTGATAGTGATGAAATAGTAGTTTGACCGAAAGAAAAGGATTGGTCTGTTGTCCCTTTAGAAAAAGTTCTAGAAGAGTAGGGAGAAGAACAAATAAATTTGACAAGGAAGCACAGAGGACACAAGAAAGATTGACTGTCCTAAATTTATCAGACTTTACATTGAATCCTGAACAAATATGCCTTTTGACTAAGGGACTGGGTTTTGAAGTTGACACTAAAAAGGTTTTTTGCAGCACACGGTCAGGAGAGTAATGAGATTATAACCCAAAATCATAGTTGTGATGATCAGGAGGTTGAAACCGTGCTGTGACACGGAGAAATGCGTTGCTGATATTTTTTTAACCTTTTAATAAACGTTTGATGTTCTGTTACATCGCTGCTGCACTCTTTTATTCCTGGATTGTCCACTACTGGGGCTCCCTGTTGGTTGTACACCTTATCCATTGCGCCTTGGAGAATACTATCCTTTGCTAATAGTGAAGAAGACTGTGGGAATTACACTGCTCCTTCGGATCTCCTCTGCTGGGATAAAGAAACTATCTGATCCAGGTGCCTGGGGAGTCTGCCGAGCGACTCTTTGGACTCAGCCTGCTTATATTGCACATTAGTGCTTTTTACCACGTGAGTAGGATATCTGTACACTTGCAAATCCCAAATCTTTGTTTTGTTTTTAGCTGCACTATGTGGCACCCTCTGTCTCTTTTGTTTTAAATACAAAGTTGCCTGTAAAATAAAAATAAACCCTAAGCTAGCTACAATGTAACTATTAGTTATATTGTAGCTAGCTTAGGGTTTATTTTATAGGTAAGTATTTAGTTTTAAATAGGAATAATTTAGGTAATAATATTAATTTTTATTTAGATTTATTGTTATTATATTTAAGTTAGGGGGTGTTAGGGTTAGGGTTAGACTTAGGTTTAGGGGTTAACACATTTAGTATAGTGGCGGCGACGTTGGGGACGGCAGATTAGGGGTTAATAAATGTAGGTAGGTGGCAGCAATGTTAGGGACAGCAGATTAGGGGTTAATAATATTTAACTAGTGTTTGCGATGCGGGAGTACGGCGGTTTAGGGGTTAATATGTTTATTATAGTGGTGGCGATGTCCGGAGCGGTAGATTAAGGGTTAATAAGTATAATGCAGGTGTCGGCGATGTTGGGGGCAGCAGATTAGGGGTTAATAAGTGTAAGATTAGGGGTGTTTAGACTCTGGGTTCATGTTAGGGTGTTAGGTGTAAACATAGATTGTATTTCCCCATAGGAATCAATGGGGCTGCGTTACTGAGTTTGACGCTGCTTTTTGGCAGGTGTTAGACTTTTTCTCAGCCGGCTCTCCCCGTTGATTCTTATGGGGAAATCGTGCAAGAGCACGTACGACCAGCTCACCGCTGACTTAAGCAGCGCTGGTATTGATGTGAAGTGTGGAGCAAAATTTTGCTCTACACTCACTTCTTGTCTTTTAATGCCGGGTTTGTAAAAACCCGTAATACCAGCAGAAAACTGCTCGTTAGCACTGCATAACCTCTAACGCAAAACTCGTAATCTTGCTGATTGTTTGTACTCCCAAATTTCTATTTATTTTGTAAGTTCTCTTTATACGTTTGTAACTAATTGAATTTTTGTTGTATATCTATAAATATTGTTGTTTTTAATTTGATTAATTGCAGGTTGCAGTTCCTTTAAATAAGGAGTCTGCCTTGTAATTGTATCCTTTGATTAAGTGCTCATGAGTTCGCAAAACTAGTCAGGATGATTTTTGCCTTATACCTTCATTTTTAATACTGCCATATTAATATTAGTTTTCATATTTTTATCAGCCCTCTCCACTGGTGCCTCTTGTTGTGCGGCTTTTTCTGTTTTGTGTTGGGCCGTTCAGGCTGTTTACAGCATGCACCCCCACAGCTGTATTACTGTGGACTATTCCACCTTCCGCTCTACCGTTGATGTCATAGGCCCCTATTTATCAAAGGTCTTGCGGACCTGATCCGACACTGCGGATCAGGTCCGCAAGACCTCGCTAAATGCGGAGAGCAATACGCTCTCCGCATTTAACATTGCACCAGCAGCTCACAAGAGCTGCTGGTGCAACGCCGCCCCCTGCTGACTCACGGCCAATCGTCCACCAGCAGGAAGGTGTTAATCAACCCGATCGTATTCGATCGGGTTGATTTCCGGCGATTCCTGTCCGCCTGCTCTGACAGGGTTATGCTCTGACAGGGTTATGGAGCAGCGTTCTTTAGACCGCTGCTTCATAACTTGTGTTTCTGGCGAGTCTGAAGACTCGCCAGAAACATGACCCTTCAAGCTCCGTACGGAGCTTGATAAATATGGGCCATTGCATCTACCAGAACCTGTAGCAGCAAGGAGAGTGTGTTCATGGTCAGGTATAAAAAATGATTTAACATACTGTAAACATCTATGGTTTATTTAAAATATTTTACAGTATGTTTAATAGTTTTTAATATTTAAAAAAATGTCAAAATATTTTTTATAAAATATTTATTTAATTCTATTCAAATTCTATTGGCTGATTTGAATAGCCAATAGAATTTCAGTAGCTCTCATCCTTTTGGCTGATGTGAATATCAAAAATCAAATCAGACAATAGGAATGCAAGGGGCCCCATTTTGAAAAGGCTCTCTTGTATTGAAGATTCAGTATACGGCAGCGACCGTATGAAGTGGATGCTCCACACCAGATGTCTTCAGGATGGAGCCGCTTTGTGCCGCCAGGATGAAGATAGAAGATGC
Organism: Bombina bombina; assembly: GCF_027579735.1. Taxonomy (NCBI): domain Eukaryota; kingdom Metazoa; phylum Chordata; class Amphibia; order Anura; family Bombinatoridae; genus Bombina; species Bombina bombina. The sequence continues at coordinate 409,822,422 of NC_069499.1, read as the reverse complement.
CGTCTGGGTGAAGATAGAAGACGCCTCCTGGATAGATTAAGTCCTCGCCGCCTGGATGAAGACTTCTCGCCGCCTGGATGAAGATGGATGTCCGGTCTTCAAAAACTGTAAGTGGATCGTCGGGGGTTAGTGTTAGGTTTTTTTAAACTTTTTTTTTTTAATTACGGTTTGGGCTTGTCTTAAAAGAGCTTAATGCCCTTTTAAGGGCAATAAAAAAAGCTAAATGCCCTTTTAAAGGGACATGAAACCCACATTTTTTCTTTCATGATTCAGATAGAGAATACAATTTTAAACAACTTTCTAATTTACTTCTATTATCTAATTTGCTTAATTCTCTTTATATCCTTTTCTGAAAAGCATATCTAGATAGGCTCAATAGCCGCTGATTGGTTGTTGCACATAGATGCCTCGTATGATTGGCTCACCCATTTGCATTGCTATTTCTTTAACAAAGGGATATCTAAAGAATGAAGAAAATTAGATTATAGAAGTAAATTGGAATGTTGTTTAAAACTGTATTCTCTATCTGAATCATGAAAGAAAAAATGTGGGTTTAATGTCCCTTTAAGGGCAATGCCCATACAAATACCCTTTTCAGGGCAATGCGTAGCTTAGTTCTTTTTTAGAGTAAGGTTTTGTATTTGGGGGGTTAGTTGCGTGGTTATATTTTACTGTTGGAGGGTCTTTGTATTTTTTTTCAGGGAAAGGAGCTGATTTCTTTAGGGCAATGCCCTACAAAAGGCCCTTTTAAGGGCTATTGGTAATTTATTGTAGGCTAGGGTTTTTTTATTTTGGGAGGGCTTTTCTATTTTGATAGGGCTATTAGATTAGCTGTAATTGTTTTTATTTTGGAAAATTTTGTTTGTTATTTTTCATAATTCAGTATTTTTTTATTTTTTGTAATTAAGTATTTTTTTACTTTTTGAAACTGTAGATTTAATTTTTTTAGTAGTGTTAGTTTTATTTAATGAGTAATTGACTGTATTTAATTGATAGTTATTTTAATTTTAGTATAATAGTAAGGTTAGCTTAATTTATAGTTTAAACTTACGGCTATATTTAGAGTTCTGCGGCCAAAGGGGTGCGTTAGCTACGCGTGTATTTTTTCCCCCGCACCTTTTAAATACCGCTGGTATTTAGAGTTCACAGAAGGGCTGCGTTAGGCTCCAAAAAGGGAGCGTAGAGCATAATTTACCGGCACTGCAAATCTAAATACCAGCGGTGCTTACGGACGCGGCCAGCTTCAAAAACGTGCTCGTGCACGATTCCCCCATAGGAAACAATGGGGCAGTTTGGGCTGAAAAAAAACCTAACAGCTGCAAAAAAGCAGTGTTCAGCTCCTAACGCAGCCCCATTGTTTCCTATGGGAAAACACTTCCTAAGTCTGCACCTAACACCCTAACATGTACCCCAAGTCTAAACACCCCTAACCTTACACTTATTAACCACTAATCTGCCGTCCCTGCTATCGCTGACCCCTGCATATTATTTTAAAACCCCTAATCTGCCGCTCCGTACACCGTCGCAACCTACGTTATCCCTATGTACCACTAATCTGCTGCCCCTAACACCGCCGACCCCTATATTATATTTATTAACCCCTAATCTGCCGCCCCCAATGTCGCCATCACCTACCTACAATTATTAACCCCTAATCTGCCGACCGGACCTCACCGCTACTATAATAAATTTATTAACCCCTAATCCGCCTCACTCCCGCCTCAAAAACCCTATAATAAATAGTATTAACCCCTAATCTGCCCTCCCTAACATCGCCGACACCTAACTTCAAGTATTAACCCCTAATCTGTCGACCAGACCTTGCTGCTACTCTAATAAATATATTAACCCCTAAAGCTAAGTCAAACCCTAACCCTAAAACCCCCCTAAGTTAAATATAATTTTAATCTAACGAAATAAATTAAATATTATTAAATAAATTATTCCTATTTAAAGCTAAATACTTGTGGGAAGAGGGTCTAGGGAGCTCCTCAGAGTGGGCAGAGGATAAAATGATTGCAGTAATGTGATGGTAATTAACAAATTTATTAACACACAGATAATAGAAGATCTTATAATGACCAATTAAAATTGGTATAAAATTGTCGCATAAAATATCACACAAAAAATATCACATAAAAAGTCATAAAAAAGGTATAAAAAATCACATAAAAAATATACTCATGGATCCATGTTGCAAAAAAAAAAAATTGAAATCAATACATAACTATAATAGACAAAATGTGCTATACCCCGGTTAGGAGGGATAGTAAGCTTACAGAGAATAGTTTTAAAATACAATCCTAAGTGATACTGTTTGGCCAAACTAAAATGGAATATTGAAAAGTCTGATAGAATAGCTTTGATTTAGCTCGTAGTTATTGCATAAAGAATAAGTGGTGTTCCAATTCTTCAAGGTTACCCAGTCAAATAAAACACTTCTAAATAAAGTCTCTCCTGTGAATAAAAAAAGTGATGTGACAGTGTCCAAAAGATTTTGTCCCAACGGTGATACAAAAAATAGTGGAAAAAACAATGCGCTAAGTTGAGGTAGAAAAATATAAAATAGTGAAAAAATAATGTAAAATAAAATACCAAAAAAGAGAAAAAATAGTGAAAAAAAATAGTGAAAAAATATAAAACTCCAATTCTGTCAGTTCAATATACAATATTAAAGGAAAAAGTTTAAAAACAGAAAAAGGAAAAAATATATTGCTTGTGTCAATAATCAGTGTATCCTGTGGTATGGTGTTGTCAAAGAATAACAAAATGATTCAAAAATAGATCATAAATTCCCAGTGTCCCTGTGGAATACAAATGAGAAAATAGTGCAATAACGCAAAATAAATCCTAAATCCTAATTGAAATAAGGCTTACCATAAATTAGCCAACGCTTTTCGGCCCTTCCCTGGGCCTTTATCAAGACTGTAATATGGTAAGTCATGTAAAGCCTCCTTATATACTGTAGGTGGTTAAACCTATTTGCGCTATTTTCACGCCAAAATTGGTAGCTCTGAACCGGAAGTAATAGCCTCCAATCCGTAAATACTAAATTCCTTTACATATAGTACTCATATTTCTATTTTGTAAATCCTAATGTACATTGTGAGTATGTTTGTTCAAAAAACTATGTGCATTTATTATCCCTAGATGTCCCAAAGAAAAGCGTTATAAATCCTGTAACGTCGAAACCGGAAGTGTAATGTGCTGGTATCACTTCCGGTTTTGGGTGAACTGCTGATAATTTATTTATTAGTTAGATTGTGTTGTGTCTTCAAAAACCGCCTGCGAAGCATAGTGTTGTGAATATTGTCCTGTTTTTAAAGGATGGCTGGTTTCATGTCCTGCCTGGTTAAAATGCACCAGTAGCTACTTGCGTAAAACCGGTAGCGCAATTTTTATTGATGCAAGTTCTAATGTATATAGGAATTGCCATAATTTTAAACTTGTCCTACTAATAAATACTTGAGATCTTTTTGTGTTTAATATATATATATATATATATATATATATATATATATATATATATATATATATATATATATATATATATATATATATATATATTAGGTTGAGGGTATGTATTTGTCAAAAACCAAGAGTACTCACCCCATTCTCTCTGGTATCTTTCAATTCATTATGGATCACTCCATATAATGTATACAGTTAGACAGATTGGGTAATGGTTTCATATTACTGACAAAGGGACAAATATTGGAAGGAGTGGTTTGCCAAACTGATTATATTGGCAGAAATAGATGTTATAATAAAAAAAACTATATAAAAGAATAAATTAATAAAATGATTAAATAAAAAGAACTCTTGTCTTATGCAATTTTTAGTGTGCATGAATGTTGATTGTGTATCTTTGTGGTATGAATGGAACGCCCATATAGGGACAAGGTAAAATATGGAAGAGGTGTATTTGATGGTGATACAATGTATAAGAGATCACTGTTCTAAATATTGTGCCTTGACAACGGTTGCAATCAATTAGCCCTAAGGGAATTAGTCTTATTATTAATCCTACATTGAGGGTGTAGTTTCAAATTATTAAGTGTAATATATAGAGACTTTAGTTCAGTTGTAAAGGTTATGAATAGAGGTATCAATAAAATGGTTCTTTTCAAAAAATGGTTCTCCCAGGATGGATTCTTTAACTGTTATTTCTGGTCCTTAACTAATTAGGAATTACATTAGTATGGGCTCATGTGTTTTAGCTACATTAAATCTCAGACTCGAAGAAGTGAGATGGATATAATGTATAAGGGAAGGGACAGATGATATAAAATGATTCTTTATAGTCCTAATGGTGTTCTTAATGCTCCTTCTATTTCTAGGGTAAACTAACTTCTGTTCTAAGACCCACTAATCAGTTATGCTAGTATGAGAATACATGCTAATAAAATATATATGTGTGTACTTATGTATATGTTTAGAGAGTAGTTACTTCAAATTAAATAAATGTGACAAATCTTCCTTATTGTTCAGGCCCCTTGGGTATAGGCAATCTAGATTAAAAATCCATCTAGATTCCTCTATAAGTAATTTTTTCTCTTGATCTCCCCCTCTCCAACTGGGGGTTACTAATTGAAAGTCACAGTACTTGAAATCTTTCTTATTGCCCAAATGCTGTATAGTGAAATGTCTATACAATGGAGTCTCTATGTTTTTATGTTTAATTTGTAGTGGGTGTTTCCTAATTCGATCTTTGAGGGGTCTTGAGGTCTGTCCAATGTATTGTAGACCACAACTGCATTGAATTAAATAGATGACTCCTTTAGTGCTACATCTTATATGATCTCCTATAGGGTATTCCATTTTAGAGTTGTGTGAGGTAAACTTCTTCGTCTTCATACCCCTTTCACATGCTTTGCAGCTTGGGCATGGATAGAATCCCTTAATATCTCTGCCGTATATATCTCTTGTTTTCATCCTAGGAGTTCTTGGTACACTAGGTGAGAGTATGCTATTTAAATTATCTAATTTTCGATAGATAAATCTTGGTACTTCTGGGAGTCTTTCACCCAGTATGTCGTCATCCTTCAGAATTGACCAGTTTTTTTTATAATTTTTTCAATAATATGTCTATTCGCACTGTATCTTGTGATAAAGGGGATGTTGAGTATTCTGTCGTCCAACTCCCTTTTATCATCTTTTTGTTTGTAATATAAGAGATCTTTTCTATTTCTGATCCTGACCTCTGATATGTTTCTCTCCAGACCTTCATTGTCATAACCTCTTTCAAGGAACCTCTCTTTCAAAACCGTTATTTGTTGCTCCCATTTCTCCGGATTGGAGCAGTTCTTCTTTAGTCTGAGCATTTGACCCTTTGGGATGTTGGACTTCCAATTGTAATGATGGCAGATGTCTTGATGTATATAGTTATTACAGTCTACTTCTTTGAAATGGGTAGATGTTTCACGTTTCCCATCGGTTACCTCGATCTTCAAGTCCAAAAAAGTGATTTCCTTCATGCTTAGTTAGTATGTGAACTTGAGGTTATAACTATTGTCGTTCATAACTTTGATGGTATGTAGGAGATCCTCCATAGAGCCTTTCCAAATCAGCAGTATATCGTCTATGTCTCTTTGATATAGGACCAGGTCCGCTATAGCTGGGCACGATTCCCAGAAGATACGTTCCCATCGTACCATGTATAAATTCGCATAGCTATGCGCGAACCTGGTCCCCATGGCCGTCCCGCATATTTGGTTGTAGTAGACCCCTTGATTAAAAAAGTAATTATGGGTCAGTATGTAGTTGATCCCTTCCAGGATAAAATTCTTGTGTACGGTTGGCATATCCTGGTCCCTTGTCAGAAAGAAATCTATAGCTTCTAGGCCCCCCTCGTGGGGGATACTTGTATAAAGAGATGTTACATCACAGTGGCTAAGATGTAATTGTCTTCCCATTTTATCTTATCAAGTATATTCAATACTTGAGTAGAGTCTCTCAAGTACAAGGGCAGCTTCACTACATACTGTTGTAGTTGTTTGTCGACGTACTCAGACAGATTACTCGTTAAAGAGCCTATCCCTGATATTATTGGTCTCCCCAGTGGCCTCTCGATAGACTTGTGAACCTTGGGGAGGTAGTAGAAGACTGGAGTGATTGGGTATTTAATACTCAGGTATCGATGTTCCTTCTCATTCAATATTCCATTGCTCCTTGCCTTCCCCAAGATTCTGTCTAAGTCCTTCTTGTAGCCCTCAACGGGATTGTTCTCAAGTTTCTCATAGGTTTTTCAATCGTTGAGGATTCTGTCACATTCTTGATCATAATCATCTTTATCCAGGATCACTAATCCTCCTCCTTTATCCGCTGGTTTGATGACCAGACCGTGATTTTTCTTGAGGGACTTTATAGTTGATAACTGTTCCTTGTTGAGGTTGTGCTTGATTGTTTTCAGCTTGTTCTGGCTGATGTTCCTAATTTCGTTGCAAACCATAGTATCAAAGGTTTCTATTGCATTGCCTTTACTCATTATTGGGTAGAATGTTGATCTTGGTCTCAAATTCGTATGTATGTAGAGGCTACTGGATGTGTTAGAGTCTTGTAGATATGAAGTGCCTGTTCTTGTGGACTGTAGTTCTAGTGGAGATTTTATGAAGTGTCTCTTCAGCGTGAGTTTTCTTACAAACTTTTTTAATTTATTTAATTATTTTATTAATTTATTCATATATATAGTTTTTTTATTATAACATCTATTTCTGCCAATATAATCAGTTTGGAAAACCACTCCTTCCAATATTTGTCCCTTTGTCAGTAATATGAAACCATTACCCAATCTGTCTAATTGTATACATTATATGGAGTGATCCATAATGAATTGAAAGATACCAGAGAGAATGGGGTCAGTACTCCTGGTTTTTGACAAATACATATCCTCAACCTAATATATATATATATATATATATATATATATATATATATATATATATATATATTAAACACAAAAAGATCTCAAGTATTTATTAGTAGAACAAGTTTAAAATTATGGCAATTCCTATATACATTAGAACTTGCATCGATAAAAATCGCGCTACCGGAAGTGATGTCACTTCTGGTTTTACGCAAGTAGCTACTGGTACATTGTAACCAGGCAGGACATGAAACCAGCCATTCTTTAAAAACAGGACAATATTCACAACACTATGCTTCGCAGGCAGTTTTTGAAGACACAACACAATCTAATTAATAAATAAATTATCGGCAGTTCACCCGAAACCAGAAGTGATACCAGCACATTACACTTCCGGTTTCGACGATTCAGGATTTATAACGCTTTTCTTTGGGACATCTAGGGATAATAAATGCACATAGATTTTTGAACAAACATACTCACAATGTACATTAGGATTTACAAAATAGAAATATGAGTACTATATGTAAATTTATGTTCTATTTTTGAATCATTTTGTTATTCTTTGACAACACCATACCACAGGATACACTGATTATTGACACAAGCAATATATTTTTTCCTTTTTTCTGTTTTTAAACTTTTTCCTTTAATATTGTATATTGAACTGACAGAATTGGAGTTTTATATTTTTTCACAATTTTTTTCACTATTTTTTCTCTTTTTTGGTATTTTATTTTACATTATTTTTTCACTATTTTATATTTTTCTACCTCAACTTAGCGCATTGTTTTTTCCACTATTTTTTGTATCACCATTGGGACAAAATCTTTTGGACACTGTCATATCACTTTTTTTATTCACAGGAGAGACTTTATTTAGAAGTTTTTTATTTGACTGGGTAACCTTGAAGAATTGGAACACCACTTATTCTTTATGCACTAACTACGAGCTAAATCAAAGCTATTCTATCAGACTTTTCAATATTCCATTTTAGTTTGGCCAAACAGGATCACTTAGGATTGTATTTTAAAACTATTCTCTGTAAGCTTACTATCCCTCCTAACCAGGGTATAGCACATTTTGTCTATTATAGTTATGTATTGATTTCAATTTTTTTTTTTTTTTTTGCAACATGGATTCATGAGTATATTTTTTATGTGATTTTTATACCTTTTTTATGACTTTTTATGTGATATTTTTTGTGTGATATTTTATGCGACAATTTTATACCAATTTTAATTGGTCATTATAAGATCCTCTATTATCTGTGTGTTAATAAATTTGTTAATTACCATCACATTACTGCAATTATTTTATCCTCTGCCCACTCTGAGGCGCTCCCTAGACCCTCTTCCCATTTGTAAATACTTTCAAGATATACTAGGTGTCTTGTTTTCCTGGGGAGCCAGTAGGATATAGAGAAGGCGCTGTGAGAAAACCACAACTTTTCAATTTCAGCTTTCACCTAGTATTCTCACTAGCAGCCCTCCTTCAGTATATAGACTCATATTTTTCTGCATATCGAATACATCACACGATTATTAATGGATCTAACCAAATCTATGAGACAAGATATAACATTGGAAATAAATTACTTTATCACAGACAGAGAAAATAGGGATACAGGATTAATAGACTATGGTTCAATTTTTAGGAACCTGGAGAAACTACTAATACAAGAGGTGAAATATAAAGCAGAGATCATTTTTTTTAAAAAGTGCCTAGAATATAACATTATCCCAAAAGGATTACTAATCAAGAAAGATTGTGCATTTCAATTAGAAGACCCTGAGTTTATAGATAAATGGTCCAACATTCTAATAGAGTCCTCTAGAAAGTTTATGGAGGTCATTCTTGAGTACAGGGAATCTATTTTAGTAAGTGTGGATGTGGAGATTAAAAAGAATGAAGACGACTTAATTGGCCCAAATGGATCAATAACGGAAACTAAAGAATTCTTAGAGAGGAAAGAAAATCTTACTAGAAAGGTAACAAAAATAAGGGAGGACATTACCAACAAGAAATATAAGAAATTAAACAAAGAATTAGAACTTAGTAGGGAAACAGAAGAGAATAATGTAACACACCAACCTATGACAATTAATAATACCAGACATATTGACGGAGATGGGAGTGGAATACATAATGTAACCAATGAGTGGACAGAAGTACAACACAGAGGAAGGAGACAGACACATAGGCCGCCAAATATTGATCAGAGAGAGTATCACGAATCCCAAGACAGGGAGCAACAATCCAATTATCCAACTAATAGTGATAAAGAACAGCAGCCAAGGGGTAATAGAGCTGTCTATAGACAAGAATACAATAGAACACCAAGAAGTACATATTACCAACACAGACAGAGGAGAACCTGGGGGGTATATGATGGACACCAGGGATTTAGAACTCCAAATAATAGAAAACCCCATTACAGACCCCATTATAACAGACGGGATCACTTTGAGAGGCCCAATCAAGAATATGCACCCTTCTATCACCGTAGAGGGCCCCAATCCCCTACACAAAACTTCCCGATGAGAAGACATGAAATACCCCCATATGAGGCACATTATAGAAATCATAGGTCTCAAGGGGAAAATGTTGAGTATAATTATAACTCTTGGGACTACGAGAGACCAAGAGGCTATGGCTATAACCAGCATAGAAGGGGTGGTTGGCAAGATGGTTTTAACACAAACTTTAACAGATCGACACACCCCACCCATGTAGAAAATAGGGGAGTTAGAGAGGCCCAGAGACAAATAACCCATGAGGGTCGCAAACAGGGGTATCATGAAAGGAACAATGAGACAGCAAACGGATGTGGTAATGAACAAAATACGGCCTCTGTATCAGGAAACTCTTTTTTAGGATTACCCCAAACATCAACGAAGGAACTGGAAAGGGTATCCACGAAAAGGAAGAACTCCTGTCCGGAAGACTTCCTAACGCCAACAGAAAAGAGAAAACCCACAGAGGCAAGAGAGGTGGGAGGAAAGTGAACAGAAGAAAAGATACACCCAATACACACTCGCCAAATCCATCCAAACAGGACGAACCACCTAAGGGTATCTTCATATTTGAGTTCCATCACACTCACAGAAAAGGAGTCCTCTGTCCTCAACTATGGGCTCTCATTTGCCCCAGCTAAAAGCTTTAATAAATTTGACACCTTTGTAAACGCCAAAGAGTTCGTAAGAAAACTCACGCTGAAAAGACACTTCATAAAATCTCCACTAGAACTACAGTCCACAAGAACAGGCACTTCATATCTACAAGACTCTAACACATCCAGTAGCCTCTACAAACATACGAATTTGAGACCAAGATCAACATTCTACCCAATAATGAGTAAAGGCAATGCAATAGAAACCTTTGATACTATGGTTTGCAATGAAATTAGGAACATCAGCCAGAACAAGCTGAAAACAATCAAGCACAACCTCAACAAGGAACAGTTATCAACTATAAAGTCCCTCAAGAAAAATCACGGTCTGGTCATCAAACCAGTGGATAAAGGAGGAGGATTAGTGATCCTGGATAAAGATGATTATGATCAAGAATGTGACAGAATCCTCAACGATTGAAAAACCTATGAGAAACTTGAGAACAATCCCGTTGAGGGCTACAAGAAGGACTTAGACAGAATCTTGGGGAAGGCAAGGAGCAATGGAATATTGAATGAGAAGGAACATCGATACCTGAGTATTAAATACCCGATCACTCCGGTCTTCTACTACATCCCCAAGATTCACAAGTCTATCGAGAGGCCATCGGGAAGACCAATAATATCGGGGATAGGCTCTTTAACGAGTAATCTGTCTGAGTACATCGACAAACAACTACAACAGTATGTAGTGAAGCTACCCTCGTACTTGAGAGACTCTACTCAAGTATTGAATATACTTGATAAGATATAAAATGGGAAAATTACACCTTAGCCACCTGCGATGTAACATCTCTTTATACGAGTATCCCCCACAAGGGGGGCCTAGAAGATATAGATTTCTTTCTGACAAGGGACCAGGATATGCCAACCCTACACAAGAATTTTATCCTGGAAGGGATCAACTACATAATGACCCATAATTACTTTTTTAATCAAGGGGTCTACTACAACCAAATATGCGGGACGGCCATGGGGACCAGGTTCGCTCCTAGCTACGCAAATTTATACATGGGACGATGGGAACGTATCTTCTGGGAATCGTGCCCAGCTATCGCGGACCTGGTCCTTTATCAAAGATACATAGACGATATACTGCTGATTTGGAAAGGCTCTATGGAGGATCTCCTACATACCGTCAAAGTTATGAACGACAATAGTTATAACCTCAAGTTCACATACGAACTAAGCATGAAGGAAATCACTTTTTTGAACTTGAAGATCGAGGTAACCGATGGGAAATGTGAAACATCTACCCATTTCAAAGAAGTAGACTGTAATAACTATATACATCAAGACATCTGCCATCATTACAATTGGAAGTCCAACATCCCAAAGGGTCAAATGCTCAGACTAAAGAAGAACTGCTCCAATCCGGAGAAATGGGAGCAGCAAATAACGGTTTTGAAAGAGAGGTTCCTCGAAAGAGGTTATGACAACGAAGGTCTGGAGAGAAACATATCAGAGGTCAGGATCAGAAATAGAAAAGATCTCTTATATTACAAACAAAAAGATGATAAAAGGGAGTTGGACGACAGAATACTCAACATCCCCTTTATCACAAGATACAGTGCGAATAGACATATTATTGAAAAAATTATAAAAAAAACACTGGTCAATTCTGAAGGATGACGACATACTGGGTGAAAGACTCCCAGAAGTACCAAGATTTATCTATCGAAAATTATATAATTTAAAGAGCATACTCTCACCTAGTGTACCAAGAACTCATAGGATGAAAACAAGAGATATATACGGCAGAGATATTAAGGGATTCTATCCATGCCCAAGCTGCAAAGCATGTGAAAGGGGTATGAAGACGAAGAAGTTTACCTCACACAACTCTAAAATGGAATACCCTATCAGAGATCATATAAGATGTAGCACTAAAGGAGTCATCTATTTAATTCAATGCATTTGTGGTCTACAATACATTGGACCGACCTCAAGACCCCTCAAAGATCGAATTAGGGAGCACCTGCTACAAATTAAACATAAAAACATAGAGACTCCATTGTATAGGCATTTCACTATACAGCATTTGGGCAATAAGAAAGATTTCAAGTACTGTGGCATTCAATTAGTAACCCCCAGTTGGAGAGGGGGAGATTAAGAGAAAAAATTACTTATAGAGGAATCTAGATGGATTTTTAATCTAGATTGCCTATACCCAAGGGGCCTGAACAATAAGGAAGATTTGTCACATTTATTTAATCTGAAGTAACTACTCTCTAAACATATACATAAGTACACACATACATCTTTTATTAGCATGTATTCTCATACTAGCGCAACTGATTAGTGGGTCTTAGAACAGAAGTTAGTTTACCCTAGAAATAGAAGGAGCATTAAGAACACCATTAGGACTATAAAGAATCATTTTATATCATCTGTCCCTTCTCTTATACATTATATCCATCTCACTTCTTCGAGTCTAAGATTTAATGTAGCTAAAACACATGAGCCCATACTAATCTAATTCCTAATTAGTTAAGGACCAGAAATAACAGTTAAAGAATCCATCCTGGGAGAACCATTTTTGAAAAGAACCATTTTATTGATACCTCTATTCATAACCTTTACAACTGACCTAAAGTCTCTATATATTACACTTAATAATTTGAAACTACACCCTCAATGTAGGATTAATAATAAGACTAAGTCCCTTAGGGCTAATTGATTGCAACCGTTGTCAAGGCACAATATTTAGAACATTGATCTCTTATACATTGTATCACCATCAAATACACCTCTTCCATATTTTACCTTGTCCCTATATGGGCGTTCCATTCATACCACAAAGATACACAATCAACATTCATGCACACTAAAAATTGCATAAGACAAGTGTTCTTTTTATTTAATTATTTTATTAATTTATTCATTTATATAGTTTTTTTATTATAACATCTATTTCTGCCAATATAATCAGTCTGGCAAACCACTCCTTCCAATATTTGTCCCTTTGTCAGTAATATGAAACCATTACCCAATCTGTCTAATTGTATACATTATATGGAGTGATCCATAATGAATTGAAAGATACCAGAGAGAATGGGGTCAGTACTCCTGGTTTTTGACAAATACATACCCTCAGCCTAATATATATATATATATATATATATATATATATATATATATATATATATATATATATATATATATATATAAAACACAAAAAGATCTCAAGTATTTATTAGTAGGACAAGTTTAAAATTATGGCAATTCCTATATACATTAGAACTTGCATCAATAAAAATCGCGCTACCGGAAGTGATGTCACTTCCGGTTTTACGCAAGTAGCTACTGGTACATTTTAACCAGGCAGGACATGAAACCAGCCATCTTTTAAAAACAGGACAATATTCACAACACTATGCTTCGCAGGCGGTTTTTGAAGACACAACACAATCTAACTAATAAATAAATAATCAGCAGTTCACCCGAAACCGGAAGTGATACCAGCACATTACACTTCCGGTTTCGACGTTACAGGATTTATAACGCTTTTCTTTGGGACATCTAGGGATAATAAATGCACATAGTTTTTTGAACAAACATACTCACAATGTACATTAGGATTTACAAAATAGAAATATGAGTACTATATGTAAAGGAATTTAGTATTTACGGATTGGAGGCTATTACTTCCAGTTCAGAGCTACCAATTTTGGCGTGAAAATAGCGCAAATAGGTTTAACCACCTACAGTATATAAGGAGGCTTTACATGACTTACAATATTACAGTCTTGATAAAGGCCCAGGGAAGGGCCGAAACGCGTTGGCTAATTTATGGTAAGCCTTATTTCAATTAGGATTTAGGATTTATTTAGCGTTATTGCACTATTTTCTCATTTGTATTCCACAGGGACACTGGGAATTTATGATCTATTTTTGAATCATTTTGTTATTCTTTGACAACACCATACCACAGGATACACTGATTATTGACACAAGCAATATATTTTTTTCCTTTTTTCTGTTTTTAAACTTTTTCCTTTAATATTGTATATTGAACTGACAGAATTGGAGTTTTATATTTTTTCACTATTTTTTTTCACTATTTTTTCTCTTTTTTGGTATTTTATTTTACATTATTTTTTCACTATTTTATATTTTTCTACCTCAACTTAGCGCATTGTTTTTTCCACTATTTTTTGTATCACCGTTGGGACAAAATCTTTTGGACACTGTCACATCACTTTTTTTATTCACAGGAGAGACTTTATTTAGAAGTTTTTTATTTGACTGGGTAACCTTGAAGAATTGGAACACCACTTATTCTTTATGCACTAACTACGAGCTAAATCAAAGCTATTCTATCAGACTTTTCAATATTCCATTTTAGTTTGGCCAAACAGGATCACTTAGGATTGTATTTTAAAACTATTCTCTGTAAGCTTACTATCCCTCCTAACCGGGGTATAGCACATTTTGTCTATTATAGTTATGTATTGATTTCAATTTTTTTTTTTTTGCAACATGGATCCATGAGTATATTTTTTATGTGATTTTTATACCTTTTTTATGACTTTTTATGTGATATTTTTTGTGTGATATTTTATGCGACAATTTTATACCAATTTTAATTGGTCATTATAAGATCCTCTATTATCTGTGTGTTAATACATTTGTTAATTACCATCACATTACTGCAATTATTTTATCCTCTGCCCACTCTGAGGCGCTCCCTAGACCCTCTTCCCATTTGTAAATACTTTCAAGATATACTAGGTGTCTTGTTTTCCTGGGGAGCCAGTAGGATATAGAGAAGGCGCTGTGACAAAACCACAACTTTTCAATTAAAGCTAAATACTTACCTGTAAAATAAACCCTAATATAGCTACAATATAAATAATAATTATATTGTAGCTATTTTAGGATTAATATTTATTTTACAGGCAAATTTGTATTTATTTGAACCAGGTACAATAGCTATTAAATAGTTAATAACTATTTAATAGTTACCTAGTTAAAATAATTACAAAATTACCTGTAAAATAAATCCTAACCTAAGTTACAATTAAACCTTACACTACACTATCAATAAATTAATTAAATAAACTATCTACAATTATCTACAATTATATCAACTAAACTAAATTACAAAAAAAACCCCCACTAAATTACAAAAACCCCCCCCACTAAATTACAAAAAATAAAAAAAGATTACAAGAATTTTAAACTAATTACACTTACTCTAAGTCCCCTAAAAAAATAACAATGCCTCCCCCCCAAAAAAATGCCCTACCCTATTCTAAAATAAAAATAGTAAAGCTCTTTTACCTTCCCAGCCCTTAAAAGGGCCTTTTGCGGGGCATGCCCCAAAGAATTCTGCTCTTTTGCCTGTAAAAAAAAACATACAATACCCACCCCCCCCAACATTACAACCCACCACCCACATAACCCTAATCTAACCCAAACCCCCCATAAATAAACCTAACACTAAGCCCCTGAAGATCTCCCTACCTTGTCTTCACCACGCCGGGTTTCACCGATCCATCCAGAAGAGGGTCCGAAGTCTTCCTCCTATCCGGCAAGAAGAGCTCCTCCAGAGGGTCCAAAGTCTTCATCCTATCCGGGCAGAAGAGGATTCAATCAGCCAATCAGATTTTTCCTACCTTAATTCCGATTGGCTGATAGAATCCTATAAGCCAATCGGAATTCAAGGGACGCCATCTTGGATGACGTCCCTTAAAGGAACCTTCATTCATCGTTAGTCCGTCGGTGAAGAAGGATGGCTCCGCGTCGGCTGCTTGAAGATGGTCCTGCTCCGCGCCGGATGGAAGAAGAAAGAAGATGCCGCTCTGATGAAGATGTCTGCCGGTCCGGATGTCCTCTTCTGCACGGATAGGATAAGACTTTGGACCCTCTGGAGGAGCTCTTCTTGCCGGATAGGAGGAAGACTTCAGACCCTCTTCTGGACGGATCAGTGATACCCGGCGTGGTGAAGACAAGGTAGGGAGATCTTCAGGGGCTTAGTGTTAGGTTTATTTAAGGGGGGTTTGGGATAGATTAGGGGTATGTGGGTGGTGGGTTGTAATGTTGGGGGGGGTATTGTATGGTTTTTTTTTACAGGCAAAAGAGCAGAATTCTTTAGGGCATGCCCCGCAAAAGGCCCTTTTAAGGGCTGGTAAGGTAAATGAGCTTTACAATTTTTATTTTAGAATAGGGTAGGGCATTTTTTTTGGGGGGTGGGGCTTTGTTATTTTTTTTAGGGGGCTTAGAGTAGGTGTAATTAGTTTAAAATTCTTGTAATCTTTTTTTTTTTTTGTAATCTAGTGTTTTTTTTTTGTAATTTAGTGTTTGTTTTTTTGTAATTTAGTTTAGTTGATATAATTGTAGATAATTGTAGATAGTTTATTTAATTAATTTATTGATAGTGTAGTGTTAGGTTTACTTGTAACTTAGGTTAGGATTTATTTTACAGGTAATTTTGTAATTATTTTAACTAGGTAGCTATTAAATAGTTATTAATTATTTAATAGCTATTGTACCTGGTTCAAATAAATACAAAGTTGCCTGTAAAATAAATATTAATCCTAAAATAGCTACAATATAATTATTCGTTATATTGTAGCTATATTAGGGTTTATTTTACAGGTAAGTATTTAGCTTTAAATAGGAATAATTTATTTAATAAGATTTATTTTATTTCGTTAGATAAAAATTATATTTAACTTAGGGGGGTGTTAGGGTTAGGGTTAGACTTAGCTTTAGGGGTTAATACATTTATTAGAGTAGCGGCGAGGTCCGGTCGGCAGATTAGGGGTTAATACTTGAAGTTAGGTGTCGGCGATGTTTAGGAGGGCAGATTAGGGGTTAATACTATTTATTATAGGATTTTTGAGGCGGGAGTGAGGCGGATTAGGGGTTAATACATTTATTATAGTAGTGGTGATGTGGGGGGGCCTGGGTTTAGGGGTACATAGGTAGTTTGTGGGTGTTAGTGCACTTTAGAGCACAGTAGTTAAGAGCTTTATGAACCGGCGTTAGCCCAGAAAGGTCTTAACTCCTGGCTTTTCTCTGTGGCTGGAGTCTTGTCGTTAGATTTCTAACGCTCACTTCAGCCAAGACTCTAAATACCGGCGTTAGAAAGATCCCATTGAAAAGATAGGATACGCAATTGGCGTAGGGGGATCTGCGGTATGGAAAAGTCGCGGCTGGAAAGTGAGCGTTAGACCCTTTCATGACTGACTCTAAATACCAGCGGGCGGTAAAAACCAGCGTTTGAACCCCCTAACGCTTGTTTGGACGGCTAACGCAGAACTCTAAATCTAGGCGTTAGTTTTTTTAATTTAACAGGTAAGTTTTTATTTATTTTAATTTAATTTATTTTTGCCATGATAAAGTCAAATAGACATTTTAAGGCAAGAGTCCATCTTGTTAAATTAAAAGCCTTATAAAATATGTAAGACTTATGTAAAAGTAAATGGGGAAATCAGGAGCTTTATAAATCAGGTGATGTTTTAAAGCATCTGTATTTAAAAAATAAAGAACATACTCCAAAAAGCACAGTGGTTAATTGTACACTGTACCTGGAACAGAGCCTTAGGAATCACTGGCTCCTGAACAATTTTACCTGTGTTTCAGCATATCCCATCCACGCAGGAAGTTCCCTTTGTTTTCTGAAATATAGCAACACATCATAAATTTGTGTAGCAACTTCCATTTTGTTTGTTACTTTATAACTTGTAAGAGTCAATTTCACTAGTTCAGTTCTTCAACTCAATAAAACATCAAGCTGCTCATCTCAGGACTTAGGAAATGTTTAGAAAGTTGAAGTGGTTTTAGTCCAGATTCGAAATACCAGTCAATACTCCTCTGAACAAGGAACATGACAAGGATCATAATACAAATGCATAAAAAGGGAGAAGTGCTCTACCATGAACTAACAACTGCTCAGTAGCTTGCTCTATAGCGAGTTACCACCTAGGAGCAGGCTCTTTTAGCCCAATTGTGCTTTCTACAGAGAAAATGTTTCCTTAAGTATATAAGTCTGATCCCCCCAAGTAAGGTCAGTCTAACCCAAAAATACCAGGCAATTCTCCTCTGAACAAGAAACATGACAACCCCAGACAATCATTTCGGCCTTCTGTGGGCCTCGTCAGTGAGGTGCAGCCATATTCCTCTAAGCACACTGGGCCAGGGGACTACGTCTGGTTTCCCCCTATCCCTCTTAGGGAGTCCTCCCCAGGATCATAATAAAAATGCATACGAAAAGAGAAGCGCTCTAAGAGGAACAAGCAACAGTGCAGTAACTTGTTCTATGGTGAGTTACTACCGAGGAGCAGCCTCATTTAGTGCACTTGGGCTTCTCACAGAGAAAAGCTTTCCTGAAGTATATCAGTCCAATCCAGCTAAGTAAAGTAAGTCCAGCCGGGGCTATCCCGAAACGCATCCTATGCTGGAATGTGTGCTGTATTTTTCTATTTTTTTAAGTTTTAATCTTTTTTGTATGCTGTATGCCCACGTTGGTATGCCTTTTAATTATTAAAAAGTTTTGATTGAGCTGTTCTGGATTGCCTCTTTGTTTGCTTTTACATAAGATTGAAAGACATAGATTGTGGAGTGAACAGGTCTTTGGAAAAATAAATAAGTATTTACTTAAAGAATTTTATTGGATGAACATGGCTTTTAAGATTTCAATGTTTATTCCGCTATGCATGTTAGAGATTGGCACACAATTTTGTAAACAACTATCTACACAGTTGTTACCTATTAGGTGGTTGGTAGGCAGAGCCATATGATATATATTCTATGTCAAGGAGGTGTGTGTCTATAGCTTGCTGAAAGACTTTCTAATTACTCTTGAAAAAGATGGTTTATCCCCGAAACCGGTAAAGTTTTTTTATCTGTGTTGAGCTTTTTGTATTTGGTTTAATTAAAGTGGAGCTCTTTCGATGTAAAGAAGATTCTGGCGATTTTTTAATAAAAGTGTAACTTTCACACACCTGCTTGTGAGTATATTCAATTTAGTGCAACTTTATCCTCAGCTGTATTGCACTGTGTTAGTTGTTTATCGTTGAGGTATAACTGACCACACAGGAATATCTGAAAAGAAGAACAATCCCAAAGTCCGAATAGAAACCAAGCTGCCATTGTTGAGAGACTTTTTAATACAATGCCTTATAACTTGCTTCAAACTTAACTTAATAGGTACATTAACCTTCCCTAACATATTCAAATCTAGCTATCTATTATTCGTAATGGGAGATTATTAATTCATTTTATTTTACTATTAGCCTCCAACCAAAATAAATCTTAAACGGTGCTATCCCTGATGATATGACTGAATCATTAGTTGTAGAAATACATTTGTGAGATAGTGAGCAAATAAATAAAAAAAAAAAAATAACGTGTCTATTTTGGGCAAACAGTGCTACTTTTCACCTAGATTCCGAGTTTTCCGTTATGGCTGTGCGCAAATAGTGCATGAGTAATGTTTATTGCGCACCCTTCGTAACGTAGCTATTACAAGGCTAAAAAGAAAATTGTTACGCATCAAGTTAACACGAATACTGTGTTTATTTCACTTGCGTAATCACAGGCGCATAATGGATTTGTCCATAGAGAACAATGGAAACAGAAAAATAAACAGATTTTTCATCTAACACTCGATATTGTGAGAACTGCACATTGCTCTGTCACATTACACATACATCTTAATGGACACATGGAGATTAGGGAGGAGATTAGGCAGCAGATTAGGGACGAGGACAAATGGGACAAGGCAGGAGCGCAGAGAGGGTGCAATACAGTCCAGAGAACAGAGGCTCATATCACAGGGGAAGCCCAGGCAGAGGGAGAAGAGGTATACCAGGGAGGAGGAGAACCTTATAATGGCCTATATGGAGAGAGCTAGGAGGCTACAGGCACAGAAGGCCACCACTGCAATGAAGTAAAGGTTGTGGGAAGAGATCAGGGATGCTGTTAATGCAGTGGGGGAGTTCAGGAGGGCCTTAAATCTATACAGCACCGCTACCGGGACTGCAATAGTGAGCTCAAGAAAAAAATGTTGAGGGAGAGTAGGGTGTTTCATTTATCCAAAGATGTGATTTCCATATGACTTTGCTTACGCCCCGAGTCTCAGTGATGTAAAAGATATATATGCCAAATTTCAAGAAGATTGGATAATATTCAGGGGTTGCACACATTGATCACTTTTATCACAAACTAGTGAAATTTCTAACATTGAAGTGCTTTACAATAATGGTCTTCTCATGTATTTCTTTCATCTTTTGCAGGTAATTGAACTTTAAAATGGGAACCAAAAGAGGAATTTGGCTGCTAGAAAAGGTGCCTAGTGGTGAGTTTTTAGGGGCTCGGCTCCCTTCAAAGGAACAAGTACTTTAAGTTTTTATTTACCATCACAAGGAAATGAAAGAAACACTTTCGGATGCTGCTAAATCTACCAGTACTAAACTACAGGAAGTGTGGAGGAAAGCAAATATCCCTGTTAAGATGGAGGAGAATATCCATGCTGGTATACAGAAGCTGTACAAAGAATACCAAAATCTGGGTAAAGAGAAATCGAGGAACACAGAAAAACAAGCAAATGTGAAACGGCAGATTTGGAAAGGTGATCTCGTCGAGTTATTTTACATTTCCCGGCAAAATGTGATGGACATGAATAGCGTATCACAAGAAAATAAAGAATTTCTTAGGTCACAAAGAGAAGATCGTATGAGTTCGTCAATGAGTGGAGTAGACAAGGTTTTCGCCTTAAAAATAAGAACTAAGTGTACAAACGAAGAAAAAAAAGATTCATATAAGAATAAACATTACATGCAGGATCCCAGGGGCACTGCATCAAGCAAGGTGGATGACAAAGGCAATATATGCACTTAAAATTGTCCTCTTCACTAAACAGTTCAATATTCCCCGAACG
Organism: Bombina bombina; assembly: GCF_027579735.1. NCBI lineage: Eukaryota > Metazoa > Chordata > Amphibia > Anura > Bombinatoridae > Bombina > Bombina bombina. Next base: position 409,801,494 of record NC_069499.1, on the reverse strand, counting down.
ACAATTGGAAGGAATGAAACTGGTTGCACATTTTGTCAGCCTCATATATATTCGCTATTGGCATGAGACAATTGTAAGTCAATGGGCTCCAAAGAATGATTTGGATATGCTATAGCTTCTGAGCACTTACCCAGATGCAGATGTCAAAAAATGTGCTCTCACAGTTGCCAGGACCGTCTTTAACACAGGGCAAAAGGGGCAGCTGCCCTGGGCCCAGTCTCTGTTGAGGGGCCCAAGAGTCCTAAAAAATTTTTTTTATTTTTTTTTATGGTTCATACCAGACTGCTGATGTGACATGGTGAACACACACATTCAGTCCTAATACTGTCACAGTCAAAAGTACTCTGCTTATATTTTTTTTAAAGCTAGTGCCATGTGATGTTTTAGATGTGCACTGTGCAGCACTGAATGCAAAGCCCTAACTCGGCATCCAGCCATTTCCCACTGCATCAGAAAAGATCCTACTGGGGTTACCACTGTTACCAGGTAACTGCTCTGGTGGTGGGGATTGTTTCTGGGTAGGGCTGACAGTAGGCGCATGCAGCAGAAAGCTGGAGCGGCAGGCACATGAGGATTTGAGCATCTGTGCAGCTGCATACACTGCTCTCTTCAGTCTTGAGGCTGTGTGACTCATCTCACACTGTATCCATGCAGCCTTGGACAGACAGCATCCAGTCTACTGGTCCCCTTAGCCCTGCTCTTTCTGCTGTGGCCCTAAGATCAACTAACTGAAGTTTGTTAGGGGAATAGTGCTTTGTAGAAAGGTGTCAGTGGGAAGAATAAGTGAGTGCACACACGCCCCTCCCCATGCAGCATTGTCTAGTTCAGGGTGAGAGGGAACTTGTTCCTAGCAAAGAAGCGACATGTGCTGGTGTGGCTGATGTATAGCGTCATGCTGATACTTCACACATTAATGTAAGGTTTATTTTTATAGTTTTTATTTTCTCTCTGCCTCAGATTTTACAGCTTCCCATAGTAGTTCTGCTGTTCCAGTCAGTAAACTTATATTTGTCTGCACCTCCATGCTTCCTCCTTTACCTTGCTTTGCTCCTGTTGGCTGCCCTAAATCTCTTTAACCAGCTAAACTCACACCAGAATCACATTCAAAAGAATATTAAATGAATCCACAGTGGAGGAATTTTTATATTTATTTACTTATTAGTACTGCTTATGTCCAGTTTCACATATTGCATTTTTTTTTTAAATGATTAGCCCAGCAGTGGATGATCCACCGCTGGGCTAATAATAATAAAAAAATTGATTTAGTTGTTTTTTGGGATGTTGGGGTGGAGAGCAAAATTGCATGGGGTGGGGGCAAGAAAATTTTTACCCAGGGTCCAATCAATATTAAAGACGGCCCTGACAGTTGCTAAGAGAAACCTTTGGTATCTGTCAGAAACAAACGTAGGATTGGCTTTTTGGACGACCGTATTACTCAGACTGTTAAGGAAAATATGACAAAAAATTTAGAAACCAAACCTGCAAAGAAAAAGGAAGTGAAACGATTAGAGTGTAAAAACATGGTTTTTGAAGGAAAAGACATGAGCCACTTCATTACTAATAAAACAAAGATGTTCTTTGAATTGTTTGGGATCCACGACGTGACAGAATACTGCAGTGATTCTCTAAGAAGCCATGTGAACGCTCTTAAGGTTGTTAATGATACCGCAGAAAGAGGAATTGCTCTGATAAAAAAGTATAACGAATCGGTCAGGGATGAACAACAAAAACAATTCTTGTTGAGGGTAGTCGAGCATCACAGAAAAGTCATCACCAAGCGAACAAAACAAGGGATTGCATCGTTCAAAGTTGATTAATATAACACATGTTTTGCCTATCATATTACCTATTAATCTTAGTGTATAGTTTTAATAGTATTTTAAGTTTGTGATTTCTAGTTTTCCCAATAAAAGTAATTAACATTGAAACATCGTATTTTTTGCCTACTTTTACAAAACAGATCAAAGTGTGCAGCCTCTAAATATTATCCAATCTTCTTGAAATTTAGCATATATATCTTTTACATCACTGAGACTCGGGGCGTAAGCAAAGTCTGCAAAAATTTTACAGTTTATTTGCGTCTTAACATCTCCGAGGTGGCCCTAGTCGGGATCTAAGGAGGGATTGATACCGGGAACCTGCATTTCTCATCTTCTGGTAAGGACATTTACTAATCTCTTTTCATCCATCTCATAACTCATTTACACTATAAATAAATTAGGGATATGGCTAACGCAATTACGCTTTTTCAAACATTATTCTGAAATCGCAGTCAGAATTACCTTGAGAAAGTTGGATTTGAAGAAAAGCTATCACATTAGTATCTAGTCTCCAGATTATGTGTGCATTTAAACATATTTAAGACGCACACAAAAATACATTAATATTGACCATCTAGATATCCGAAAGACGGGTTTTCAAATACGTAAATCGTATTGATTTATTTTGGATAAAATTGAATTACTAAGGCAGACTCATTAATACACTTTCAAATATAACATTTACATATTTATTTGGAACTGTGCTAATATCTCTTATTTCTTTAATTTTAAAATATACAGAGTCTGAGGCTGGTTAGGAGGAAACACAGCAGGAATATGCTCCTCCTTCACCCAGGCATGAGAGTGGTGCAGAAATTAACACGTAACATTTGAGAGAACAGGAGGATACTCGTGCAGAAGATACCTGTGCAGCAGCCCCCCGTGCAGCAGCCCCCGTGTAATGTTTATTGCGCACGCTTCGTAACGTAGGTATTACAAGGCTGAAAAGAACGTTGTTACGCATCTCGTTAACACAAATACCGTGTTTATTTCACTTGCGTAATCACAGCCATGTAATGGATTCCCCCATAGAGATCAATAGAAACAGAAAAATAAACAGATTTTTCATCTAACACTCGATATGTGCTCTGTCACATTACACTGACAACTTAATGGACACAAATAATAATCATGTCAAATGTAAAACAACAATCACTCACACAACGTAAAAGATTCTCATTCAACATTCACAATTATTTACAACAAATACTAAATAACATTTACACAAAACGAGGATTCAACAAATACATCTGGATCTGCATTACGGGACAAAAGAACAAGAAACACTTACACAAACCAAACATTTGCATTGGCGATTAGGAAAGATTTCACAAAAATAAAGATTTAGAACAGCTAACAAATAAGATATGATAAAAAATTATAATTTTGATTTTGCAACTAAATTATGATAATGTTATGCAAACGATCACTATGACATCATCACATTATACACATTCCTTAAAAACATATCTGGATTTAGAAACTCAATATGAGCATGCGCTAATTCTAACAACTACTCCACATTGCACACATACAAATCTTCACAACAGCACACCTGGATCTCATTTACTTTGCAAACCGGTAAATCATTAAGCATTTACATAGGGTATATAAGCATGCTCTGAACATGGCTGAATTGCTTTTTTGAGACAGGTACAGGTCTAGGCGTTGAAGATTAGAGATAGTGAGAGAGAGAGATAGTGAGAGAGAGATAGTGAGAAAGAGAGATAGTGAGAGAGAGATAGTGAGAGAGAGTTTGTGTACAAATCTGTCTGGGTGAGTGTGCGAGTGCTGCTTTGTTTTTCATTCCTTACACATAGTTAAACATATTTACTTTCATTTACACGCAAACACATTCAATATATATATACATATAGCAGTAACACTACATACACACACACATACACTCCATTTCCCATTCCCTTTAAACATATACCCATCCCATAGTTATATTTTTTTAGATACATTTATTGATTACACACCCTCAATTAGTCCTTTTTTATACTTTTGTCTGTTTCTTACTACCCATTACCCTATTTTCTAAAAGCCATTCACACTTTGAGCACTTTTTATTTTTATTTCATTATTTTGACACCCTTTCATTTGTGCACTTTCACCTTCAGAAAAGGTATGGTGGGAAGGAGGAGTAAGGAAAAGATTAGGAATGAGATTAGGGAGGAGATTTCGCAGCAGATTAGGGTTGAAGAAAAGTGGGACAAGGCAATGAAGGTTCCTTTAAGGGACGTCATCCAAGATGGCGTCCCTCGAATTCCGATTGGCTGATAGGATTCTATCAGCCAATCGGAATTAAGGTAGGAAAAATCTGATTGGTTGATTGAGCTTGCATTCTATTCTGATAGAATCCTATCAGCCAATCGGAATTCGAGGGACGTCATCTTGGATGACGTCCCTTAAAGGAACCTTCATTTGTCGTTAGTCTTCGGTCTGGAAGGATGCTCCGCGCCGGAGGTCTTGAAGATGAAGCCGCTCCTCGTCGGATGGATGAAGATAGAAGATGCCGCTTGGATGAAGCCTTCTCCCGGTCCGGATGTCCTCTTCTGCCCGGATAGGATGAAGACTTCTGCCGGTCTGGATGTCCTCTTCTGGCCCATCGGATGAAGACTTCTGGACGGATCGGATGACCACTGGTGTCCGGCTGGGGGAAGACGTCTCAAGGTAGGGTGATCTTCAGGGGGGGTAGTGTTAGGTTTATTTAAGGGGGGTTTGGGTTAGAGTAGGGGTATGTGGGTGGTGGGTTTTAATGTTGGGGGGGTTGTATTTTTTTTTACATGCAAAAGAGCTGTTTTCTTTGGGGCATGCCCCGCAAAAGGCCCTTTTAAGGGCTGGTAGCTGGTAAGGTAATAGAGTTGTTAACTTTTGTAATTTAGAATAGGGTAGGGATTTTTTTTATTTTATGGGGCTTTGTTATTTTATTAGGGGGCTTAGATTAGGTGTAATTAGATTAAAAATCTGATAATATTTTTTTATTTTTTGTAACTTATTTTTTTTAATTTTTTGTACTTTAGTTAGTTTATTTAATTGTATTTAATTGTAGCTACTTGTAGTTAATTAATTTAATTACTTTAATGATAGTGTTAGGTTTAATTGTAACTTAGGTTAGGATTTATTTAACAGGTCATTTTGTATTTCTTTTAGCTAGGTAGTTATTAAATAGTTAATAACTATTTAATAACTATTCTACCTAGTTAAAATAAATACAAAGTTACCTGTAAAATAAATATAAATCCTAAGATAGATACAATGTAATTATTAATTACATTGTAGCTATCTTACGGCTAGATTTAGAGTTCTGCGGCCAAAGGGGTGCGTTAGCTACGCGTGTATTTTTCCCCCCGCACCTTTTAAATACCGCTGGTATTTAGAGTTCCCAGAAGGGCTGCGTTAGGCTCCAAAAAGGGAGCATATAGCATATTTACCGCCACTGCAACTCTAAATACCAGCGGTGCTTACAGACGCAGCCATCTTAAAAAACGTGCTCATGCACGATTCCCCCATAGGAAACAATGGGGCAGTTTGAGCTGGGAAAAAACCTAACACCTGCAAAAAAGCAGCGTTCAGCTCCTAACGCAACCCCATTGTTTCCTATTGGGAAACACTTCATAAGTCTGCACCTAACACCCTAACATGAACCCTGAGTCTAAACACCCCTAACCTTACACTTATTAACCCCTAATCTGCTGCCCCCGCTATCGCTGACACCTGCATTATATTATTAACCCCTAATCTGCCACTCCGTACACCGCCGCAACCTACGTTATCCCTATGTACCCCTAATCTGCTGCTCCTAACACCGCCGACCCCTATATTATATTTATTAACCCCTAATCTGCCCCCCCCCCAACGTCGCCGCCACCTAACTTCAAGTATTAACCCCTAATCTGCCGACCGGACCTCGCCGCTACTCTAATAACTGTATTAACCCCTAAAGCTAAGTCTAACCCTAACACTAACACCCCCCTTAAGTTAAATATAATTTTATTCTAACGAAATAAAATAAATCTTATTAAATAAATGAATCCTATTTAAAGCTAAATACTTACCTGTAAAATAAATCCTCGCATTCTATTGGCTGATCGAGCCAATGAAAGGGTCTAACGCTCACTTTCCAGCCGCAACTTTTTCATACCGCAGATCCCCCTACGCCAATTGCGTAGCCTATCTTTTCAATGGGATCTTTCTAACGCCGGTATTTAGAGTCTTGGCTGAAGTGAGCGTTAGAAATCTAACTACAAGACTCCAGCCGCAGAGAAAAGCCAGGAGTTAAGAGCTTTCTGGGCTAACGCCAGTTCATAAAGCTCTTAACTACTGTGCTCTAAAGTACACTAACACCCATAAACTACCTATGTACCCCTAAACCGAGGCCCCCCCGACATCGCCGTCACTCTATTAATTTGTTTTAACCCCTAATCCGCTGACCACACACCGCCGCAACCTACATTATCCCTATATACCCCTAATCTGCTGCCCCTAACACCGCCGACACCTATATTATATTAATTAACCCCTAATCTGCCCCCCCAACGTCACCGCTACCTACCTACAATTATTAACCCCTAATCTGCCGACCGGACCTCACCACTACTATAATAAAGTTATTAACCCCTAATCCGCCTCACTCCCGCCTCAAAAACCCTATAATAAATAGTATTAACCCCTAATCTGCCCTCCCTAACATCGCCGACATCTAACTTCAAGTATTAACCCCTAATCTGCCGACCGGACCTCGCCGCTACTCTAATAACTGTATTAACCCCTAAAGCTAAGTCTAACCCTAACACTGACACTCCCCTAAGTTAAATATAATTTTATTCTAACAAAATAAAATAAATCTTATTAAATAAATTAATCCTATTTAAAGCTAAATACTTACCTGTAAAATAAATCCTAATATAGCTACAATATAAATAATAATTATATTGTAACTATTTTAGGATTAATATTTATTTTACAGGCAACTTTGTATTTATTTTAACCAGGTACAATAGCTATTAAATAGTTAATAACTAATTAATAGCTACCTAGTTAAAAAAATACAAAATTACCTGTAAAATAAATCCTAACCTAAGTTACAATTAAACCTAACACTACTTTATCAATAAATAAATTAACTAAACTATCTACAATTATCTACAATTAAATACAAATAAATACACTAACTAAAGTACAAAAAATAAAAAAAGAACTAAGTTACAAAAAATAAAAAAATAATTTACAAACATTATAAAAATATTACAACAATTTTAAGCTAATTACACCTACTCTAAGCCCCCTAAAAAAATAACAAAGCCCCCCAAAATAAAAAAATGCCCTACCCTATTCTAAAATAAAAATTGTAAAGCTCTTTTACCTTACCAGCCCTTAAAAGGGCCTTTTGCGGGGCATGCCCCAAAGAATTCTGCTCTTTTGCCTTTTAAAAAAAACATACAACCCACCACCCACATACCCCTAATCTAACCCAAACCCCCCTTAAATAAACCTAACACTAAGCCCCTGAAGATCTTCACCACGCCGGGTATCACCGATCCGTTCAGAAGAGGCTCCGAAGTCGTCATCGTATCCGGCAAGAAGTGCTCCCCCAGAGGGTCCAAAGTCTTCCTCCTATCCGGGCAGAAGAGGACATCCGGAACGGCAGACATCTCAATCCAAGCGGCATCTTCTATCTTTTTCCATCCGGCGCGGAGCGGGTCCATCTTCGAGCAGCCGACGCGGAGCCATCCTTCTTCACTGACGTCCTAAGTCCGAATGAAGGTTCCTTTAAGGGACGTCATCCAAGATGGCGTCCCTCGAATTCCGATTGGCTGATCGGATTTCATCAGCCAATCGGAATTAAGGTAGGAATAATCTGATTGGCTGATGGAATCAGCCAATCAGATTGAAGTTCAATCGGATTGGCTGATCCAATCAGCCAATCAGATTGAGCTTGCATTCTATTGGCTGATCGGAACAGCCAATAGAATGCAAGCTCAATCTGATTGGCTGATTGGATCAGCCAATCCGATTGAACTTCAATCTGATTGGCTGATTCCATCAGCCAATCAGATTATTCCTACCTTAATTCCGATTGGCTGATAGAATCCGATCAGCCAATCGGAATTTGAGGGACGCCATCTTGGATGACGTCCCTTAAAGGAACCTTCATTCGGACTTAGGACGTCGGTGAAGAAGGATGGCTCCGCGTCGGCTGCTTGAAGATGGACCCGCTCCGTGCCGGATGGAAGAAGATAGAAGATGCCGCATGGATCAAGATATCTGCCGGTCCAGATGTCCTCTTCTGCCCGGATAGGAGGAAGACTTTGGACCCTCTGGAGGAGCTCTTCTTGCCGGATACAATGACGACTTCGGAGCCTCTTCTGGACGGATCGGTGATACCCGGCGTGGTGAAGACAAGGTAGGGAGATTTTCAGTGGCTTAGTGTTAGGTGTATTTAAGGGGGGTTTGAGTTAGATTAGGGGTATGTGGGTGGTGGGTTGTAATGTTGGGGGGGTATTGTATGTTTTTTTTAAAAGGCAGAAGAGCAGAATTCTTTGGGGGATGCCCCACAAAAGGCCCTTTTAAGGGCTGGTAAGGTAAAAGAGCTTTACTATTTTTATTTTAGAATAGGGTAGGGCATTTTTTTATTTTGGGGGGCTTTGTTATTTTTTTAGGGGGCTTAGAGTAGGTGTAATTAGCTTAAAATTGTTGTAATATTTTTATAATGCTTGTAAATTATTTTTGTAACTTAGTTCTTTTTTTATTTTTTGTACTTTAGTTAGTGTATTTATTTGTATTTATTTGTAGATAATTGTAGATAGTTTAGTTAATTTATTTATTGATTGTGTAGTGTTAGGTTTAATTGTAACTTAGGTTAGGATTTATTTTACAGGTAATTTTGTATTTTTTTTAACTAGGTAGCTATTAATTAGTTATCAACTATTTAATAGCTATTGTACCTGGTTAAAATAAATACAAAGTTGCCTGTAAAATAAATATTAATCCTAAAATAGCTACAATATAATTATTATTTATATTGTAGCTATATTAGGGTTTATTGTACAGGTAAGTATTTAGCTTTAAATAGGATTAATTTATTTAATAAGAATTATTTTATTTTGTTAGAATAAAATTATATTTAACCTAGGGGGGGGGTGTTAGTGTTAGGGTTAGACTTAGCTTTAGGGGTTAATACAGTTATTAGAGTGGCGGCGAGGTCCGGTCAGCAGATTAGGGGTTAATACTTGAAGTTAGGTGTTGGCGATGTTAGGGAGGGCAGATTATGGGTTAATACTATTTATTATAGGGTTTTTGAGGCGGGAGTGAGGCGGATTAGGGGTTAATAACTTTATTATAGTAGTGGTGAGGTCCGGTCGGCAGATTAGGGGTTAATAATTGTAGGTAGGTAGCGGCGACGTTGGGGGGGCAGATTAGGGGTTATTAAATATAATATAGGGGTCGGCTGTGTTAGGGGCAGCAGATTAGGGGTACATAGTTATAATGTAGGTTGCGGCGGTGTACAGAGCGGCAGATTAGGGGTTAATAATAATATGCAGGGGTCAGCGATAGCGGGGGCGGCAGATTAGGGGTTAATAAGTGTAAGGTTAGGGGTGTTTAGACTCAGGGTTCATGTTAGGGTGTTAGGTGCAGATTTAGGAAGTGTTTACCCATAGGAAACAATGGGGCTAAGTTAGGAGCTGAACGCTGCTTTTTTGCAGGTGTTAGGTTTTTTTTCAGCTCAAACTGCCCCATTGTTTCCTATGGGGAAATCGTGCACGAGCACGTTTTTGAAGTTGGCCGCATCCGTAAGCACCGCTGGTATTTAGAGTTGTAGTGGCGGTACATTATGCTCTACGCTCCCTTTTTAGAGCCTAACGCAGCCCTTCTGTGAACTCTAAATACCAGCGGTATTTAAAAGGTGCGGGGGAAAAAAAGTACGTGTAGCTAACGCACCCCCTCTAATGCAAAACTCTAAATCTAGGCGTTAATTTATTTATTGATAGTATAGTGTTAGGTTTAGTTGTAACTTAGGTTAGGATTTATTTTACAGGTAATTTTTTATTTATTTTAACTAGATAGCTATTATTTAGTTATTAACTATTTAATAGCTATTGTACCTGGTTAAAATAAATACAAAGTTGCCTGTAAAATAAATATTAATCCTAAAATAGCTACAATATAATTACTATTTATATTGTAGCTATATTAGGGTTTATTTTACAGGTAAGTATTTAGCTTTAAATAGGAATAATTTATTTAATAAGATTTAATTTATTTTGTTAGAATAAAATTATATTTAACTTAGGGGGTGTTAGTGTTAGGGTTAGACTTAGCTTTAGGGGTTAATACAGTTATTAGAGTAGCGCCGAGGTCCGGTCGGCAGATTAGGGGTTAATTCTTGAAGTTAGGTGTCGGCGATGTTAGGGAGGGCAGATTAGGGGTTAATACTATTTATTATAGGGTTTTTGAGGCGGGAGTGAGGCGGATTAGGGGTTAATAACTTTATTATAGTAGCGGTGAGGTCCGGTCGGCAGATTAGGGGTTAATAATTGTAGGTAGGTGGCGGCGACATTGGGGGGGGCAGATTAGGGGTTAATAAATATAATATAGGGGTCGGCGATGTTAGGGGCAGCAGATTAGGGGTACATATGGATAATGTAGGTTGCGGCGGTGTGCGGTCGGCAGATTAGGGGTTAAAAAAAATGAATAGAGTGGCGGCGATGTGGGGGGGCCTCGGTTTAGGGGTACATAGGTAGTTTATGGGTGTTAGTGTACTTTAGAGCACAGTAGTTAAGAGCTTTATGAACCGGCGTTAGCCCAGAAAGCTCTTAACTCCTGGCTTTTCTCTGCGGCTGGAGTCTTGTCGTTAGATTTCTAACGCTCACTTCAGCCAAGACTCTAAATACCGGCGTTAGAAAGATCCCATTGAAAAGATAGGATACGCAAATGGCGTAAGGGGATCTGCGGTATGTAAAAGTCGCGGCTGGAAAGTGAGCGTTAGACCCTTTCCTGACTGACTCCAAATACCAGCGGGTGGCCAAAACCAGCGTTAGGACCCCCTAACGCTGGTTTTGACGGCTAACACAGAACTCTAAATCTAGGCGTTAGGGTTTATTTTACAGGTAAGTATTTATTTTTAAATGTAGTGTTAGGTGTAATTGAAACTTAGGTTAGTTTGTATTTTACAGGTAAATTTGTCTTTATATTATCTAGGTAGCTATTAAATAGTTAATAACTATTTAATAGCTATTGTACCTAGTTAAAATAAATTTAAATTTGCTTGTAAAATAAAAATAAATCCTAAAATAGCTACAATATAATTATTAGTAATATTGTAGCTAGATTAGGGTTTATTTTATAGGTAAGTATTTAGTTTTAAATAGGATTAATTTAGTTAATAAGAGTAATTTTTATTTAGATTTATTAAAATAATATTTAAGTTAGGGGGGTGTTAGGGTTAGTGTTAGACATATGTTTAGGGGTTAATTAGTTTAATATAGATGGGGGCGGTATAGGGGGGGCAGGATAGGGGTTAATAAATTTATTATAGGTGGCGACGGTGTAGGGGGGCAGATTAGGGGTTAATACGTTTAATATAGGTGGCAGCGGGGTCCGTGAGCGGCAGTTTAGGGGTTAAACAATTTATTTAGTTGAGGCGGGGTACGGGATCGGCAGGATAGGGGTTAATACATTTATTATAGGTCGCGGCGGTATAGGGGGGCAGGATAGGTTTTAATAGGTATTATGTAGGTGGTGGTGGGGTCCGGAAGTGGCGGTTTAGGGGTTAATCAGTTTATTAGAGTGGCGGTGGGCTCCGGGAGCGGTGGTTTAAGGGTTAATACATTTATTATAGTTGCGGCGGGGTCTAGGAGCGTCAGTTTAGGGGTTAATAACTTTATTTTGTTGCGGGGGGCTCCGGGGCGGCGGTATAGGGGGTAGAACAGTATAGTATAGTGTGGGTGCTTAGTGACAGCTTATCAATAAAGCTGGGAAAAAGCCGAAGAGCAGCGAGATCGGATGAGTGATAACTATCACAGTCTGCTGCTCATCGCCCCGTACTTGGTCCGCGGCTTTTTGACAGCTTTTTTGATAACTTTGGCGAACGTATTCAGGTCCGCGGCGGCGATGTGAGGCAAGCTTAGGCGGGCGTATTGGGGCCGTGAAGGCAGGTAAGTAGAAACGTTGATAACTGGAGGCCATAGTATAAAGGATAATTATGTGATGATGTCTTCTTACACTTGTGGAGCACACTCTGTATTTAATAGGCTTCTATGGGACCGGGTCCATGGAGGCAGATTGTTTGCAGAGTGTTTTACAAGTGTGTTGAGACATCATCACATTTTGTCCTTGTTGATTAGATTGATTTATTTTTGTTATGTGATGTCCAAACGTGTTCTCCTAATAAAAACCAACGACCACTAAATTTATACATGATGGCATATCACTGTGTTGATGCAAACAACATAGCTTAAACAAGAACTTATGCTAACATATAATAATCCTTATGGGTTATTGGTATATCTACATGTGCTTGTTAAATAAAGCAAATATTGTATTATTTTTTTTTAAAAGCCTGTATGCCATATTTCTTTTGATGTGTTGACAACATTGAATACCTAAAATAAAGTGTATTTTTGGAAAGCTAGCTTAAAGTGTTTTACTTATTTTGGAAATCTATTTCATTTAAAGGTGCATGAAAGCAAAAAATTCTCTTTCATGATTTTGACAGAGCATAACATTTTAAACAACATTCACTTTTACTTATATTATTTAATTTGCTTCATTATCGTGTTATCCTTTGCTGAAATGTTTATCTAGGAGAGCTCAGGAGCAGCAAAGAACCTAGCTTCTATCTGCTGATTGGTGGCTGCATGTATGTACCGATTGTCATTGCCTTACCCATGTGTTCACTTAGAAACTAGTAGTGTATTGATGCTCCTTCAACACATTATACCAAGAGAATGAAACAAATTTGATAATAGAAGTAAATTGGAAAGTTGTTTAAAATTGTATGTTCTACATAACTAATGAAAGATACATTTAGGGATTCATGTCCCTTTAAGCGTTACATTTGAATTTCATGCTCACAGTGCTATATTATTTGGATAACAACAATGTTGAATCGATACTTGACACAATTTTGAACATTTAAAGAAATAATAAATATTAGGACATAACATCTCTAAAAATTATACATGATTTATTATATGTTAGACAATTAAAATATCCTTTATATAATATATGATATAGGTAAATGCATATTGAAAAATGACTTCAAATATAAATGCGCATGTTTTAGAAATTACAATGTATACAATGAAACACAACACATAAATTATTTATTAATGAGAAAATATTGTTGACAAACATATTAAACAAGATGGAGTATATTCATAGCAGAACATTCATGGATTATTACTTCCCTCAAAATATATTTAGGATCAACAACACATTGGGGGATATTTATCAAAGCCTCAACTGCAAATACACTGAAATTCCACAGTGTAATTGTTGTGAGCATGATCCGACCTAGTTATCAAAGCCTACAGACCTGCAAATGTTGAAATTTGAGACGTAACATATGATCCCCTGGTCTCAATCCGACGCAGATCGATGCTTACGTCATTACAAATGTTCTCTATCTGACACTTTTCTCAGTTATCAAACAGGTACGCTTGCGGCTATTCTGGCCTAGCGTACCTGGTTTTCAATCCGCCACCCTGGAGGCTGCAGATGCCATAAAAAACAATGGGAGCCTGAAAGCAGCGAAAGCTTATGTTCGATGCTGACAGATATCCCATTGATTTCTATGGTTGAAAACAAGTTACGTTTACACCTAACCCTAACATAAATCCTGAGTCTAAACACCCCAAATCTGCCGCCCCTGACACCGCCGCCACCTAAATAAAATGTATTAACTCCTATTCCGCTGCTCCCCGACACCAGCGACACTAAATAAATGTATTAACCCCTGGCCTCCCACATCACTACCACTAACTAAACCTATTAACCCCTAAACCGTCAGCCCCCCACATCGCCATAAACTAAATTAAGCTATTAACTCCTAAACCTAACAACCCGCTAACTTTAAATTAAAATTACAACATCCTATCTTTATATAAATTTAAACTTACCTTTAGAATTAAAAGAAACTAATTTTAAACTATTTATTAACCTACCCTAACTATTATACTACTATTAAATTAAACTAGCAATTAAATAAACTAAATTACATATTAAAAAAAACCTAACCCTACTAAAATTAATTTAAAAATACTATTAAACCTTCATTACTAAATTACAAAAAAAAAATGCTAAGTTACAAAAAAATAAAAAACACCTATCAAAATAAAAAAGCCCCCCCCCAAAATAAAAAAAAACACCTAGCCTACAATAAACTAAAATTTTAGCAGCTCTAGTCCTATTGGTTGATTGAAATCTTTCAGCCAATAGGAATGCAATGGATGTCAGCTTGGATGACATCACTTGCATTGAAGTTCCAGTTTATGGCAGTGACCGTATGAAGAGGATGCTCCGCGCCGGATGTCCTCAGGATGGTCCCGCTCTGCACCGGATGGATGAAGATAGAAGATGTCGTCTGGATGAAGACTTCATGCCGACTGTATGAGGACTTCTCTGACTGGATGAAGATGGAAGAGGCTGCCCGGATGAAGACTTCTTGCCACCTGGATGATGACTTCGCCGGCTGGATGGATCCTTCAAGCAGGACTTCAAGAACTGTAAGTGGATCATCAGGGGTTAGTGCTAGGTTTTCTTAAGGGTTTTTTGGGTGGGTTTTATTTTTAAAATTAGGGCCTGGGCATGTAAAAGGGCAATGCCCATGCAATTGCCCTTTTCAGGGCAATGGGGAGCTTAGGTTATTTTACATAGTTTTTTTTATTTGGGGGGGTTGGTTGGTTGGGTGGTGGGTTTTACTGTTGGGGGGTGTTTGTATTTTTTTTTTACAGGTAAAAGAGCTAATTTCTTTGGGGCAATGCCCCACAAAAGGCCCTTTTAGGCTAGGGGGGGTTATTTTGGGGAGGATTTTTTATTTTGATAGGGCTATTAGATTAGGTGTTTTTTTTTGTAATTTAGTGTTTTTTTTATTTTTGTAACTTAGCGTTTATTGTTTTTGTAATTTAGTAATTTGTAATAAGGTTTAATAGTATATTTAAATAATTTGAGTAGGGTTAGTGTTTTTTAATATGTAATTTAGTTAATTTAATTGTAGTATAATAGTTAGCATAGGTTAATTAATAGTTTAATATAGTTTATTTTAATTCTACAGGTAAGTTTAAATTTATTTGAAAATAGGGATGTTGTAATTTTAATTTAAAGTTAGCGGGTTGTTAGGTTTAGGGGTTAATAGCTTAAGTATTTTTGGTGATGTGAGGGGCTGACGGTTTAGGGGTTACTAGGTTTAGTTAGTGGTAGTGATGTGGGAGGCCAAAGGTTTAGGGGTTAATACGTTTATTTAGGTTGCGGCGGGGTAGGGGAGCAGCGGGATAGGGGTTAATAACTTTATGTCGCGGTGGGGTTGGGGAGCAGCGGGATAGGGGTTACTAACTTTATTTATGTTGCGTGGTGTAAGGGAGTGACGTGATAGGGGTTAATAACTTTATTTATGTTGTAGCGGTGTCAGGGAGCAGCGGGATAGGGCTTAATAACTTTATTTAGGTTGTGGCGGGGTCGGGGAGCAGCGTGATAGGAGTTTATACCTTTATTTAGGTTGCAGCAGGGTCGGAAGCGGTGGGATAGGAGTCAAACATTTTAGTATAGTGGCAGTGTTTAGTAACAGGGTATAAATAAAGTTGGTAAAAAGCTGAATAGACGCGAGAACGATGACTGTTAGTTAACAACAGACCGATGCTCATCGCCCCGTACTGGGTGCGCGTCTTTTTGCCGGCTCTTTTTATAAATAAGGAGAACGTATTGAGATACGCGGCCGCAATGTTAGGCAATGTTAGGGGAGCGTATTGGTGCCGGCAATTGCAACAAAGTTGAGGCTTTGATAAATATTCCCCATTGACTTCATTTGTTTCTTCCACGAGACAGCCATCAGTCGAAATATTTTAGATCTTTAATCATCTATGTTTCAACAATGTAAAAGATTGAGACAATCTTTTAACTCATAAAATCATGGTTTTAAACTTGTGTTCTCATTCGGCAACATGGCGCATCCAATATTGCAAAATAATGTGATCCAATCAATTACCGAATTGACACCTTTGCTTGTGACGTCTTACGCAACATCGTGGATCTGATATTGCGGAACAACGTGATCCAATCAAATTAGGGAATTGACACCTTTGCATGTGACGTCTTACGCAACATGGCGTATCTGATATCGCGGAACAACGTGATCCAATCAAATTACGGAATTTACACCTTTGCATGTCAACAACAATTGTATTTCTATATAAAAAAATAGCTTTCGCCAACATGGTGCATCCAATATTGTGAAACAACGTGATCCAATCAAATTACGGAATTGACAACTTTGCATTTGACGTCTTACACAAAATGGTGCATCCGATATTGCGGAACAACGTGATCCTATGAAATTACGGAATTGACACCTTTGCATGTGATGTCTTACCTAACATGGCGCATCCGATATTGTGGAACAACGTGATCCAATCAAATTACAGAATTGACACCTTTGCATGTGACGTCTTACTCAACATGGCGCATCCAATATTGCGGAACAATGTGATACAATCAAATTACGGAATTGACACCTTTGCATGTCAATAACAATTGTATTTCTATTTAAAAAACTAGCATGTGCTATATTGTTAAATAACAAGCGTGTTTGTTCTATGTAATGCACATCGTCACATAATGTAATGCATGATAACATAATAATGTAGTATGGGAAATATAATCCATTGTTGTTAATAAATATATATTTCATTAGAATAGTAAGATTAGGAAATATTTGTGAAGCATCAAGGTTTAACATAAATTAGAAATAACAGAAATAATGCTACTACAGGGAGTGCAGAATTTTTAGGCAAGTTGTATTTTTGAGGATTAATTTTATTATTGAACAACAACCATGTTCTCAATGAACCCAAAAAACTCATTAATATCAAAGCTGAATAGTTTTGGAAGTAGTTTTTAGTTTGTTTTTAGTTATAGCTATTTTAGGGGGATATCTGTGTGTGCAGGTGACTATTACTGTGCATAATTATTAGGCAACTTAACAAAAAACAAATATATACCCATTTCAATTATTTATTTTTACCAGTGAAACCAATATAACATCTCAACATTCACAAATATACATTTCTGACATTCAAAAACAAAACAAAAACAAATCAGTGACCAATATAGCCACCTTTCTTTGCAAGGACACTCAAAAGCCTGCCATCCATGGATTCTGTCAGTGTTTTGATCTGTTCACCATTAACATTGCGTGCAGCAGCAACCACAGCCTCCCAGACACTGTTCAGAGAGGTGTACTGTTTTCCCTCCTTGTAAATCTCACATTTGATGATGGACCACAGGTTCTCAATGGGGTTCAGATCAGGTGAACAAGGAGGCCATGTCATTAGATTTTCTTCTTTTATACCCTTTCTTGCCAGCCACGCTGTGGAGTACTTGGACGCATGTGATGGAGCATTGTCCTGCATGAAAATCATCTTTTTCTTGAAGGATGCAGACTTCTTCCTGTACCACTGCTTGAAGAAGGTGTCTTCCAGAAACTGGCAGTAGGACTGGGAGTTGAGCTTGACTCCATCCTCAACCCGAAAAGGCCCCACAAGCTCATCTTTGATGATACCAGCCCAAACCAGTACTCCACCTCCACCTTGCTGGCGTCTGAGTCGGACTGGAGCTCTCTGCCCTTTACCAATCCAGCCACGGGCCCATCCATCTTGCCCATCAAGACTCACTCTCATTTCATCAGTCCATAAAACCTTAGAAAAATCAGTCTTGAGATATTTCTTGGCCCAGTCTTGACGTTTCAGCTTGTGTGTCTTGTTCAGTGGTGGTCGTCTTTCAGCCTTTCTTACCTTGGCCATGTCTCTGAGTATTGCACACCTTGTGCTTTTGGGCACTCCAGTGATGTTGCAGCTCTGAAATATGGCCAAACTGGTGGCAAGTGGCATCTTGGCAGCTGCACGCTTGACTTTTCTCAGTTCATGGGCAGTTATTTTGCGCCTTGGTTTTTCCACACGCTTCTTGCGACCCTGTTGACTATTTTGAATGAAACGCTTGATTGTTTGATGATCACGCTTCAGAAGCTTTGCAATTTTAAGAGTGCTGTATCCCTCTGCAAGATATCTCACTATTTTTGACTTTTCTGAGCCTGTCATGTCCTTCTTTTGACCCATTTTGCCAAAGGAAAGGAAGTTGCCTAATAATTATGCACACCTGATATAGGGTGTTGATGTCATTAGACCACACCCCTTCTCATTACAGAGATGCACATCACCTAATATGCTTAATTGGTAGTAGGCTTTCGAGCCTATACAGCTTGGAGTAAGACAACATGCATAAAGAGGATGATGTGGTCAAAATACTTATTTGCCTAATAATTCTGCACACAGTGTATATACATCACGAAAATGTGTATTGTTTATACATTATATGTTACCTATAGCAATATATTGTTTAATTATTAAATATAATAAAACATAATAGAAAGAGATTAATCATCTAAAATATGCGTGCATTACACACAGTGATTTTTTATGTTCTACTACTACAATAAGATTTCATGCGAATTGGAATATATGTGCTGTCAACATTCAGATTATAGTCTGTTTTAAATATATTATATGTGTATGTTGAGTAAAAGAAAATTAGATATTAAAAATTACCTTAAAATGCAAATCCAAAAAGAAATAACTGTTGTCAGCATCACTTAAAAAATATCAACATAAAATCACTTTTATTAGAAATGACATTAATAAGTAAATAATAAATATAACATTTTAATTAAAAGATGGTTTTTATTAGTGCTGCAGAATCTGTTGGTGCTCTATAAATAACTGATAATAATAATAATAATAATAATAATTATGATAAATATGATTTATGAAGGTCATAAAACATATTAAAATAATATAATAGGACAAATAAGTTAGAATGATAACACAGCCCCTTTGGAGCCATCTGACAAGGTGACATAGTGCATCACAGTCCTTGGAGGGAGTTGACAAGGGTAAACAAAGGCCAATACAGCCCCTTTGGAGCCATCTGACAAGGTGACATAGTGCACCACAGTCCTTGGAGGGAGTTGAGAAGGGCAAACAAAGGTCAACACAGCCCCTTTGGAGCCATCAGACAAGGTGACATGGTGCATCATAGTCCTTTCAGCGAGTTGACAAGGGCAAAAAAAGGCCACAACAGCCCCTTTAAAGCCATCTGACAAGGTGACATAGTGCATCACAGTCCTTTCAGGGAGTTGACAAGGGCAAACAAAGGCCAACACAGCACCTTTGGAGCCATCTGACAAGGTGACATAGTGCATCACAGTTCTTTCAGGGAATTGACAAGGGCAAAGGCCAACACAGCTCCTTTTGAGCCATCTGACAAGGTGACACAGTGCACCAAATTCCTTGGAGGGAGTTGACAAGGGCAAACAAAGGCCAACACAGCCCCTTTGGAGTCATCTGACAAGGTGGCATAGTGCATCACAGTCCTTTCAGGGAGTTGACGAGGGCAAACAAAGGCCAACACAGCCCCTTTGGAGCCATGTGACAAGGTGACATAGTGCAACGCTGCACAAAACTGAACAAATAAAACATATAACAATATATAAACATAGTCAACAGGCAACAAATGAAACATAAAAAACAATATGGACGGAGGAGTTATTCCACTTTCTGGGGCATCCTCCTCATGTTCCTCTGCCTGAGGTTCTGCAGTTGCAACTTGCAGCCTTGCCTAAATATGACTGATATGATTAAGCATGATCTCATTAAACTGCAGCTGCAGAACCATGGAATCCTGCATCATTCCCAGCCGCTGATGGCAACTCAGCATGGTGCTCTCCAATCTGGCTAGATCCGCTAGCGTTAACCATGCAGAGTCACAACCTAAAACAAAATATTAAATTGATATTTGAAATAAATGACAGAAAAGATGTAAAAATAAGAAAATATACTATATAGAAGAAGAATTACACATTAAATATGTTCTTCATAGATAAACCATTTAGATATAAACTAAAATAATAACTATAT
The DNA here is from genome assembly GCF_027579735.1 of Bombina bombina. NCBI lineage: Eukaryota > Metazoa > Chordata > Amphibia > Anura > Bombinatoridae > Bombina > Bombina bombina. Next base: position 409,781,486 of record NC_069499.1, on the reverse strand, counting down.
AGACAAATCATTATTTCTTCAGTTTATGACACACAGGGAAAGGGGCTGTGATAAAATAAAAAGCAAAGAAAATGCATATTTACATAATTCATATGCAAAATCAATCCAATATCATATTTTTTTTAAAAAGCATGTTGATACCAGGCCTCTCAGGCACTCATAAGAACCAAGGGTAAATATTACCGATACGGAGACAAATCGGGAAAACTTTTAGCTGCCCTGGTGAAACTGAACACTTCCTCCAAACAGATCGCGGCGATCAAGGCCGGGGGCAGAGTCCTGAGGGATTCAGGAGCCATTGCAGAGGCCTTTGCCTCCTATTACTCCTCCCTATACGCAAGCGAGCTCCCCACGGGGAGCGAGGCGAGAGACCGCTTCTGGGAGACAATCACTCTCCCAAAACTCTCGGAGGAGCAATTAGCCACGCTAAATGCCCCCATCACAAGAGACGAAGTGGAAAAAACCATTATGAGCATGTCAATGGGAAAGGCGCCAGGCCCTGATGGCCTACCAATAGAATTTTACCGCTTACTTAAATCGCATATTTCCCCCACCCTTGTAGATCTGTTCTCGGCCTACTCCGAAGGGGAGAGAACCCCTACCCCGGAATTCCTGTCGGCCTCAATTACATTAATCCACAAGGCGGGAAAAGATAGTCTGCTACCTGAGTCCTATAGGCCGATTTCTTTATTGAATTCGGACTATAAGATTCTTACCAAATTGTTTGCCGAGAGGCTGAAGTTTATTCTGCCCAGCATCATTCACGAGGACCAAACTGGCTTCATGCACGCGCGCTCATCGACGGTCAATGTGCGAAGGGTCCTACAGATTGTCCAACACTTCTGGTCAGGTACCCATACCCACAGGGAGGATAGGCCAGAGGCCTTTCTGCTCTCCCTTGACGCGGAAAAGGCCTTTGACCGGGTGGAGTGGGGTCATTTGTTTCATACCATGGCTCAAGCCAACTTTACCGGTCCCTTCCTCAACCTTATCAAAAATATCTATCAGACACCAACGGCAAATGTGCTAGTGAATAACACATTCTCTCCCACCCTCCAACTGCATAGGGGTACTAGACAGGGATGCCCTTTGTCGCCCCTTCTTTTTAATTTAGCATTAGAGCCGCTAGCCATCAAACTTCGTCAAACCTTCCCAGGTATAGATGTTGCGGGTACCCCGCAACACCTAGCCCTATATGCGGACGACATGCTCTTATTCGTGCAGGACCCCCAAACTCACCTTCCTAACATTCTGCGAAATTTGGCTGAATTTGGCCTCTTCTCCGGCTATAAAGTCAACGTGCAAAAGTCGGAAATCCTTTGGTTGAACCGTACTAGAGGCTCAGATACAAGTTACCCCTTCTCGGTAGCTACCCAGGATATTACATATCTGGGTATCAGGATTTCTGCCAACCCCAACAGATTATATGCTAATAATCTGACCCCCATTTGCGCGAAACTCAGAGCCGAGATGAATAGTTGGAGATCTCTCCCACTTTCCTTATCGGGAAGGGTGGCCCTACTCAAAATGGTGGTCCTCCCGCGACTGCTTTACCCAATGCTCATGCTCCCCTTACTGCTGAACAAACCTGATGTCAAACTCTTGAACTCGGCAGCAAGAGCCTTTATTTGGCAGGGGAAAAAATCAAGGATCTCAAGAGACAAACTCAGCTTGCCCTTTCTCCAGGGAGGATTGGCGCTCCCAGACTTCCGCCTGTACAATTGGGCCGCACTGATCCGACTGGTGGTGGATTGGCAGGTTGGTACTGGACACTTCTGCCGCTTAAATCTGGAACAAGCGGTGCTGGGTAATGTCTCCTTAGCCTACCTTCCGCACGCGCCTGATACAAAATCCCTCCGATCCCTGGGTCTTAGCATGTTATATAAAGATCCCTTGAAGGCCTGGTTGCTGGCACACAAATATCTGGGCAAAACTTGCCATGCCTCCCCTTATTTGCCAATCAGAGGGAATCCCGACTTTCCAGCAGGTTCTGAGACCCTGCCTTTTCGTATTTGGGAGACGCGGGGAATGTCTTCACTTAAACACCTGTTGGACCCCTTATCAAGAACAAGCAAAACATTTGGTGCCCTACAGAGAGATTACAATATACCCAGAGCACACTTCTATGCCTACTTACAGGTCCGTCACTATATGGGGACTCTGCTCAGAGATAGTACTGATTTTTGGGAGGGTTCTCCCTTCCGCCTCTCTCAGGCACTATTCGCCATGGGTAGGTTCTCGCTTTCGGAAATCTACCACACACTTCTGCACCATCGCTCCACCTCCCATCAGTCTTCGATACAGACAGGCTGGGTCAGAGAGGGTATGAGAGAGGTCTCCTGGATAGAAGTAAGGAATAGCCTGGAAAAAACCAGGAAAGTGACTCTGTCGGCTTCATATAGGGAATCCCAAACACGTTTCCTGCACAGGGCCTACCTCACCCCAAGGGCACTGGCAAAATGGGCACCTTCCTCCCTGAACAAGTGTACTAAATGCGCCTTAGCTAACCCCGGGCTCCTCCATTGCATATGGGAGTGTCCCCCAATTAGACAGTACTGGGGGAAGATTCAATTTTGGCTGAGAAGACAGTTACAGATACAGATTGACTTACTGCCTGAGACCATAATATTCCTGATATGGGATGAGAGGCTTCGACAACAAGACTCGACACTAAGCTTGATTATTTTAGTGGCTAGGAAACATCTATTACAACATTGGATTTCAGACAAGGGCCCCTCCTTTAGAGGTTTTAAAAACCTCCTAAAATCACAACTTTTCATAGAGCAGATGGATGTGAGATCCGATGTTCAAGATAGATTGAGCAGTTTTCTACGCAAATGGCGCAGACTTATTCTCACCTTCGAGCTAGAGGTTCAAAGGCTACTCCTTAGACCTTTTAGGGACTCTGTTGCCTTCATGGAGGACACACTTAGAGGAGACTGGGACCACCTTTTCAACTAAAAACCTATCCTAACCTATACATCTAGTCCCCCTTCACCCCCCTCCTTCCCCCCTTTTTTTTTTTTTTTTTTTTTTCCCAGCCAGGCCCCAATATTACGCCGGCCCTGCCACGGAAGGCCCGTACTCATTATATCTGTCTGAGGTTTGATTTTTCTCCACAATTAGCTAGTTAGGGTTATAGTGTTTAGTTAGGTTTATGGTTTTATTTGTTATAAAGAAAAAGGAAAGAAGTAGAGTTTGGGGTTAGGACTTATGCACTACTGCCATGCCTGTATCATGATATTTACTGTAATTGAAATCTCAAATGATATCTTGCTATAGTCAATATTGTGTCAAACTGGGACTCTGTATTACATACAATGACAATGTATTGAACCTCCTCCTCTTGTTATAATGTGACAACTACAGACAATTTTGTTTTGTATGTGCATTTTGTCCTCCCCAATAAAAATGATATTTTTAAAAAAAAAAGCATGTTGATAATAATTTTCAAGAATGGAAATATGAAACATTTAGCTTCAAAAGAAATAAAGTTTTCAAAATAAAAATTTCAATTAAAATTACATTTCGGTATAATTAGATCAGTATAATGTCCATTTAAGAATGTATGGTCTAATGTTTATTTTGAATTATACTTACATCTGTGGCAGGGAAGGAGAACAGGATACACAGGCAGAGGAAGGGGAGGACACTCAAAAGCCTGCCATCCATGGATTCTGTCAGTGTTTTGATCTGTTCACCATCAACATTGCGTGCAGCAGCAACCACAGCCTCCCAGACACTGTTCAGAGAGGTGTACTGTTTTCCCTCCTTGTAAATCTCACATTTGATGATGGACCACAGGTTCTCAATGGGGTTCAGATCAGGTGAACAAGGAGGCCATGTCATTAGATTTTTTTCTTTTATACCCTTTCTTGCCAGCCACGCTGTGGAGTACTTGGACGCATGTGATGGAGCATTGTCCTGCATGAAAATCATCTTTTTCTTGAAGGATGCAGACTTCTTCCTGTACCACTGCTTGAAGAAGGTGTCTTCCAGAAACTGGCAGTAGGACTGGGAGTTGAGCTTGACTCCATCCTCAACCCGAAAAGGCCCCACAAGCTCATCTTTGATGATACCAGCCCAAACCAGTACTCCACCTCCACCTTGCTGGCGTCTGAGTCGGACTGGAGCTCTCTGCCCTTTACCAATCCAGCCACGGGCCCATCCATCTTGCCCATCAAGACTCACTCTCATTTCATCAGTCCATAAAACCTTAGAAAAATCAGTCTTGAGATATTTCTTGGCCCAGTCTTGACGTTTCAGCTTGTGTGTCTTGTTCAGTGGTGGTCGTCTTTCAGCCTTTCTTACCTTGGCCATGTCTCTGAGTATTGCACACCTTGTGCTTTTGGGCACTCCAGTGATGTTGCAGCTCTGAAATATGGCCAAACTGGTGGCAAGTGGCATCTTGGCAGCTGCACGCTTGACTTTTCTCAGTTCATGGGCAGTTATTTTGCGCCTTGGTTTTTCCACACGCTTCTTGCGACCCTGTTGACTATTTTGAATGAAACGCTTGATTGTTTGATGATCACGCTTCAGAAGCTTTGCAATTTTAAGAGTGCTGTATCCCTCTGCAAGATATCTCACTATTTTTGACTTTTCTGAGCCTGTCAAGTCCTTCTTTTGACCCATTTTGCCAAAGGAAAGGAAGTTGCCTAATAATTATGCACACCTGATATAGGGTGTTGATGTCATTAGACCACACCCCTTCTCATTACAGAGATGCACATCACCTAATATGCTTAATTGGTAGTAGGCTTTCGAGCCTATACAGCTTGGAGTAAGACAACATGCATAAAGAGGATGATGTGGTCAAAATACTCATTTGCCTAATAATTCTGCACACAGTGTATATACATCACGAAAATGTGTATTGTTTATACATTATATGTTACCTATAGCAATATATTGTTTAATTATTTAATATAATAAAACATAATAGAAAGAGATTAATCATCTAAAATATGCGTGCATTACACACAGTGATTTTTCATGTTCTACTACTACAATAAGATTTCATGCAAATTGGAATATATGTGCTGTCAACATTCAGATTATAGTCTGTTTTAAATATATTATATGTGTATGTTGAGTAAAAGAAAATTAGATATTAAAAATTACCTTAAAATGCAAATCCAAAAAGAAATAACTGTTGTCAGCATCACTTAAAAAATATCAACATAAAATCACTTTTATTAGAAATAACATTAATAAGTAAATAATAAATATAACATTTTAATTAAAAGATGGTTTTTATTAGTGCTGCAGAATCTGTTGGTGCTCTATAAATAACCGATAATAATAATAATAATAATAATTATGATAAATATGATTTATGAAGGTCATAAAACATATTAAAATAATATAATAGGACAAATAAGTTAGAATGATAACACAGCCCCTTTGGAGCCATCTGACAAGGTGACATAGTGCATCACAGTCCTTGGAGGGAGTTGACAAGGGTAAACAAAGGCCAATACAGCCCCTTTGGAGCCATCTGACAAGGTGACATAGTGCACCACAGTCCTTGGAGGGAGTTGAGAAGGGCAAACAAAGGTCAACACAGCCCCTTTGGAGCCATCTGACAAGGTGACATGGTGCATCATAGTCCTTTCAGCGAGTTGACAAGGGCAAACAAAGGCCACAACAGCCCCTTTAAAACCATCTGACAAGGTGACATAGTGCCTCACTGTCCTTTCAGGGAGTTGACAAGGGCAAACAAAGGCCAACACAGCCCCTTTGGAGCCATCTGACAAGGTGACATAGTGCATCACAGTTATTTCAGGGAGTTGACAAGGGCAAAGGCCAACACAGCTCCTTTTGAGCCATCTGACAAGGTGACATAGTGCAACAAATTCCTTGGAGGGAGTTGACAAGGGCAAACAAAGGCCAACACAGCCCCTTTGGAGTCATCTGACAAGGTGGCATAGTGCATCACAGTCCTTTCAGGGAGTTGACGAGGGCAAACAAAGGCCAACACAGCCCCTTTGGAGCCATGTGACAAGGTGACATAGTGCAACGCTGCACAAAACTGAACAAATAAAACATATAACAATATATAAACATAGTCAACAGGCAACAAATGAAACATAAAAAACAATATGGACGGAGGAGTTATTCCACTTTCTGGGGCATCCTCCTCATGTTCCTCTGCCTGAGGTTCTGCAGTTGCAACTTGCAGCCTTGCCTAAATATGACTGATATGATTAAGCATGATCTCATTAAACTGCAGCTGCAGAACCATGGAATCCTGCATCATTCCCAGCCGCTGATGGCAACTCAGCATGGTGCTCTCCAATCTGGCTAGATCCGCTAGCGTTAACCATGCAGAGTCACAACCTAAAACAAAATATTAAATTGATATTTGAAATAAATGACAGAAAAGATGTAAAAATAAGAAAATATACTATATAGAAGAAGAATTACACATTAAATATGTTCTTCATAGATAAACCATTTAGATATAAACTAAAATAATAACTATATAGACAAATCATTATTTCTTCAGTTTATGACACACAGGGAAAGGGGCTGTGATAAAATAAAAAGCAAAGAAAATGCATATTTACATAATTCATATGCAAAATCAATCCAATATCATATTTTTTTTAAAAAGCATGTTGATAATAATTTTCAAGAATGGAAATATGAAACATTTAGCTTCAAAAGAAATACAGTTTTCAAAATAAAAATTTCAATTAAAATTACATTTCGGTATAATTAGATCAGTATAATGTCCATTTAAGAATGTATGGTCTAATGTTTATTTTGAATTATACTTACATCTGTGGCAGGGAAGGAGAACAGGATACACAGGCAGAGGAAGGGGAGGAGCATGGAAAAGGGGTTGGTGGGGAGGATGGATGGGGAAAGGTGGGGCAGGGCCAGCTGAGGAAGGTGGGGCCTGGACAGATGGGGCAGGCACAGGTGGGGCCTGGACAGGTGGGGCAGCCACACATGGGGCCTGGACAGGTGGGGCAGGCACAGGTTGGGCCTGGACAGGTGGGGCAGGTACAGGTGGCGCAGGGGCATGAGGGGAAGGACGGACATGAGCAGGTAGCTGAGGTTAGTAAGAGCAAAAAGGGTATGATGGGGAGAGTGGTGAATGACAGGTGGGACTGCTTTCTAAGGGGCAGGACGGGAATGACGGGAAGAGCGGCGAGGGGGGACAGAGGGGGGAGGAGGAGAAGGTGTGGTAGGGTGATGCCCAGAAGTAGATGGTCCATCTGAAATATATAATAAAATTATTAAAATACATATATTATATTAAAATATATCATTTACATTTCAAATTAATAATCTTCAACATTTTAAATATGTAACAATAATGACTATGTTTAAAGGTCTTAATTGATTTGAAGAAAGTATAATTTAGAATCTGTTTAAATGTATCCTTCAAACTCCAATGTTTGCTCACTGGTAATTTATATTGAACATTTGATCCATACATTAGTAAGCATATGTTGCAAAGTCCACATTATGTGTTCATCCTTATGAATTTACAATATTACATTTCTCTTTTTGATAATATATATCAGTGCACATGGATGCATTTGATATTGAAAAGCCATAGAGGTCTCTATCTTATGTGATGTACTTGCCATTGGATCACATCTAGAGTGCATTATTTAATGTGCACAACATAGAGTACTTTTAGACACATGGATAATATGGAAGTGTGTCATATGAAAAAATATTAATGTGCACTCTTCATATGCTTTGAAACAGAGTAATCACTAATGACAAAATATATTAAGATGATTGGCTTAGTAAGGTTAAATATAATTTATAATGATACTTACATCTGTGGCAGGGAAGAGAACAGGATACACAGGCAGAGGAAGGGGAGGAGCATGGAAAAGGGGTTGGTGGGGAGGATGGATGGGGAAAGGTGGGGCAGGGCCAGCTGAGGAAGGTGGGGCCTGGACAGATGGGGCAGGCACAGGTGGGGCCTGGACAGGTGGGGCAGGCACAGGTTGGGCCTGGACAGGTGGGGCAGGCACAGGTGGGTCAGGGGCATGAGGGGAAGGACTGACATGACCAGGTGGCTGAGGTTAGTAGGAGCAATAAGGGTACACAGTAGACAGTACCTTTCCTATTAACTATTAAAAATAGAATGCTATCTGACATTACATTTTCATAGTCTGTTCTTTGAATACATCTTTTACACTAGGATTAAATGTATATCAACCCAATATTAATGGACACATTCAGACTTGAAAACTTTATTTAATAGAAATATTAATGTTTGTCTTATTGAAATGGACAGTCTACACATAAATCATGTTAAAATCAATTGAGAGGAATATACAAAAATTCTAGTGCACACTTTACAAATCATGCATCATGAAATTAAGGCAAGGAATATCAACATGATTATGTTTTATGTATACTTAGAAATGGTTGACAATCTCAGACCACTGATGACATCACGAGATGGTCTGCATCTAGGCACTCAGATGCATAGCAATGACAGTTTGTACAATACTATGATTATTGTGGGATTGGATGTAATATGCATGTGACATCAGGATGTCACCCAAGTCAATTTAAACCTAAAAAATTAAAATATTAAATTTCGATGTTCCTGCTGCATGTTATTAAAAAGGGGGTCAGTAGTGTATTTTATAAAAAAAATTATATTTTTTTAACAGGAGCAAGGTGTAGACTGTATTTGAATAAAAATAATTATTTTCACTAAAATACACGTGATATACCTGTACATGTTGGAATATATCGTTTTGACGTACCATCAGACCCCAAAGGAAACCGCATTCTCCTCCATCACACATATTACATCCAGATCTGTAAAACATAATATGTTGTGTACACGTTAAAATCTAATATTTCAAACATATGTTACTGGTGCTCAAGTGCACACAATAATGTTGTATTAAAGAGATACTGAACCAAATTATTGAATTTCATTATTCAGATGGAGCATGCAATTTTAAGTAAATATATAGATTTTGAGTAATAATTTTGAAATATACTTATTATTGGTGAAATCATAAACAGAAGCATAATACAAAGAACGTTTGATGCTTATCATGTGTACATTGCTCGATGACTGTCGTCTAAATGTATACAAAAATCACCATGTGCTATCCATGTTCTTAAGCACAAAAGTGTAGACTGGATTTACAAGGGAGAGGGCAGTGATTGGCTAAATGCAAGCCTGTCAAAAATAAATTAATGAGCAGTCAGTCTGCAATGGCTTAGATACCCAAGTTAATCATACAGTTTAAAATTATTTTATAATAAATGTTATTTTATCAATCAAAATGGATTTAGAAATAAAGGGATCGTGTTTATTTAATTTAAAAAATAATTTCTGTTGTTGACTGTCCCTTTGCATCATGTTATGTATTGTTGCATTGATATCAATTGTTAGACATTTATCTGTCATTATTTAACTTTAGATTCATAGTATAGATAATTGTATTTTTAATCTTGAAACTCATGATACTGTATTTTTAACATTTATACAAATTAATGTATACATTTGACCAACACGTCTAAAGTAATGCCACTATAACAGTAAACTCATGTTCACGTATCTGCGCAATTATTTTATCGATGAGCATTGCACAATAATTGAAAGCTTAATTGTGTATACGTGATTATTAATTTCTTTGGATCTAGTAGTGTGATGAGATTATATTTTAGATCTGTTTTTAATATCTTAATAATTGTGTTTATAACGATATTCTAATATAATTTTTTTGAATATTTAATGATGCTAAATAATATTTTAAAGTAATGTAGTAATCGATAAGCAATTAATAAAATGGCGAAGAATAGGGAGCTCACGGATGCGCACTTCCGTTTAATCCCTGTGACGCATATTCGTCATTGCGCAATAAATAGCATTCTTCCTATATGATGTTTGACGAATCTAAATTCATATGTATATCATCCTAGTTAACATTTGTTGAATATTTGAGATATATTGGAGGTATGAATGTATACATATTGCTTAAATGTATACTCAAATATTAAAATATTATATGAAGTCTGATCTTTACCTGGTTCAGCCTCTGTCCCACTTGCTCCCAGGTCACCGATTTGAGGTGCACTGGCTTCTGGGTCGGGAGTCTCATGGGCATCAGCTGGGGGCTGGGAGGGGGGCAAGGACAGCACACTTGCAAATGCAGAGGGGAAACAGAAATTAAAGAGTGTGCATAAAGTCTCCTCATGTTCAAGAAGGACTAGTTTCCTTGGGGGTGGGCCCAGATCCTCATCTCTCCAACGGTCACGAGTCTAATCCCTCATGATGCGAACTTTCTTACGCAGATGCAACCTCATATCTCTCAATCTCCTACACATTTGTAAGGCTGTCCTCTGGGCATCTGACACCCCATTAACTGATAGAGCAACAGATGCCCAGAGGGCATCTTTTACTGCCCCAGTCGTCATCCTGCTCCGAGTCCCATAAAGCTGCGGATAAAACAGAAATGGCTAAGTGTAATGGACTTTTATATGGGGAAGTAAACATGAGATACACCATGGGACATGGTATCTGTACATCTGATTGGATAAAATAATGTAATTTTGTTAGCATGTCTGTGAGGCCATACTGACTCAAGTCATGTTTGTGTGATAAACTCTGATTGGCCGTTATGTAATGGTTCATGGATTCATATCTTTGTAACTTACATACACATACCTCCTAGGGGTGCTATGACTACATTTGGCATGTAGACTTTTCTTTAGAATTTATGGGAATGTAATGCATATGTGACACATATATAATATACGGCATTCGTAAAATATTAAGCTATTTTGTTTACATTTGACCGTTGAAATATACTTTATTTAATATTCAGAAAGTAAATATTATCCAGTCACATTAGTTAATGTTTATTGAAACATTTCAAAGTTTAATATTGATCAATAGATGTGTAACATTGTTCAATGTATTTTTAACTCTGTTGATAATTTCTTAGAATTCAGAATATCATGACTCATTGTCAAGTATTGACAGTGCTTCTTTTTTAATTTATTTACAATCCCAACAATGCGCGTTGATTGTGTGCTAAGTGACGGTGAGTGAAATTATGTTTGACTTTTCATAAATGCGAATCTTGTGTTGAAAGATACGTTTACCATGCTCTATTTCACTAATTTAACTAATTATTTGTATTTAAAAATAGACGTTACTTTTATAAATTAAAGGGACAATTTTTAAAAATAAATGTCCTTATTTACCAAATAGAGCATGTATTTCTATTAAATATTCACAAATACTTAATTTTAAAATTCATTCTCATGGTGTATTTTATTTTAAGGAGCAGCTATGCAATACTGTGCAGTATCTGAAGACATCTGGCTAACCATTGCAACTATGCATTGTTGGCCACCCACAAATAAGCAGATAATTCCCAGTAATGCTTTGCTGCTCATGAGCCGATATAGATCGGTTTTTATACGTAGGATACCAAGAGAATGAACCAATTGTGATTATCGAAGGTAAATGTTTGTTTTATTAAAATTTGCTCTTTTGGAATCATGGAGATTAACTTTGGGTTGCATGTCCCTTTCACTACAAATAAAATAGCCATCACAAGCTATTAACAACAACAATTAAATACTTAACATATTTATTTTTAGAATATTGTTCTTATCATTGATGAATGCATGTAATACACACTATTCTAAAGGTAAATATGCAATGGTAATGTTTTAACAAAATAAGATTTAGATGCAGTCATGTCTAAATCTAAGAATAAATTTAAATATTTTAGTCTAGACGCAGTCAAAGGTTATATGCATTTAACCCCTTAACGACGCATGTCGTACAGGGTACGTCTTACACAAGCTGGTCTTTAAAGACCAGCGACGTACCCTGTACGTCGTTAAGGGTTTCAAGCGACTGGAAGCGATCCTGATCGCTTCCAGCCGCTTTCAAGGTATTGCAGTGATGCCTCAATATTGAGGCATCACTGCAATACCTTTTTAGGCACACCGATGCAGAGAGAGCCACTCTGTGGCCCTCTCTGCATCGGCCAGTGATGGTGCCTGATCGTTGGTGGGTGGGAGCTATTGCAGGGAGGTGGGTGGGTGGCCCATCACTGGGGAACTTCCTTCCGGCTGTTTACTATGCCGGGTGCGCGTGGGAGCGTGTGCTGGAGGTGTGTGGGGGGTGTGCGTTCGCGATCGCGATCTAACACAATTGTTATGTGAATTTTTTTGGGCTGGAAGAGGGTGGAGGGGTGATCAAGGAGTGATCTGGGGGTGATATGGGAGGGGGTAGGGTATGGAGGGGGGCAGCTACACTACAGAAAATGTTAGGTTTAAAAAAAAAAAAAAAAGTTATTTTGCAAAGTGGGTACTGGCAGACAGCTGCCAGTACCCAAAATGGTTACTAATAGTTAGTGGGGGGAGGGTTAGAGAGCTCTTTGGGGGGGATCAGGCAGGTTGGGGGCTAAGGGGGGGATCCTACACAGCAGAATATGATTATTATTTTTTTAAATAATAAAAAAAACAAATTAAAACTTTTATTTTAGTACTGGCAGACTTTCTGCCAGTACTTAAGATGGCGGGGAAAATTGTGGGGTGGGGGAGGGAAGAGAGCTGTTTGGGAGGGATCAGGAAGTGGAATGTGTCAGGTGGGAGGCTGATTTCTACACTAAAGCTAAAATTAACCCTTCAAGCTCCCTACAAGCTACCTAATTAACCCTGTCACTGCTGGGCATAATACAAGTTTGGTGCGCAGCGGCATTTAGCGGCCTTCTAATTACCAAAAAGCAATGCCAAAGCCATATATGTCTGCTATTTCAACCATTTGTGCCATAATTACACAAGCTGTTTGTAAATAATTCCAGTGAGAAACCCAAAGTTAGTGAAAAAGTGAACATTTTTTTTTATTTGATCGCATTCGGCGGTCAAATGGTGGCATGAAATATATCAAAATTGGCCTAGATCAATACTTTGGGTTGTCTACTACACTACCCTAAAGCTAAAATTAACCCTACAAGCTCCATACAAGCTACCTAATTAACCCCTTCACTGCTGGGCCTAATACAAATATGGTGCGCAGCGGCATTTAGCGGCCTTCTAATTACCAAAAAGCAACGCCAAAGCCATATATGTCTGCTATTTCTAAGCAAAGGGGATCCCAGAGAAGCATTTACAACCATTTGTGCCATAATTGCACAAGTTGTTTGTAAACAATTTCAGAGAGAAACCTCATATTTGTGAAAAAGTTTGTGAAAAAGTGAACAATTTTATTTATTTGATCGCATTTGGCGGTAAAATGGTGGCATGAAATAGACCAAAATGGGCCTAGATCAATACTTTGGGATGTCTACTAAAAAAAAAATATACATGTCAAGGGATATTCAGGGATTCCAGACAGATATCAGTGTTCCAATATAACTATCGCTTATTTTGAAAAAAAATGGTTTGGAAATAGCAAAGTGCTATTTGTACTTATTGCCCTATAACTTACAAAAAAAGCAAAGAACATGTAAACATTAGGTATTTCTAAACTCAGGACAAAATTTAGAAACTATTTAGCATGAGTGTTTTTTGGTGGTTGTAGATGTGCAACAGATTTTTGGAGTCAAAGTTAGAAAACGTGTGTTTTTTTCCATTTTTTCATCATATTTTATAATTTTTTTTATGGTAAATTGTAAAATATGATGAAAATAATGGTATCTTTAGAAAGTCCATTTAATGGCGAGAAAAACTGTATATAATATGTGTGGGTACAGTAAATGAGTAAGAGGGAAATTGCAGCTAAACACAAACACCGCAGAAATGTAAAAATAGCCTTGGTCCTTAAGGGAAAGAAATTGAAAAATGGCCTTGTCCTTAAGGGGTTAAAGGGGCAGTCTCCACCAAATAGATATTTACTATATTAGCCATTACACATTTTGACATACTCGACCTTGTTATATGAATATACATTTGACCTGTGTGAGGACCTTGTATGTAAGCCTATGTAAACTAGCCGCTTATCTCCCTCCTTTGATGGAGCTTTTCAATGACTCTTAAAGGGACAGTATACTATAATATTTTTGTCCTTTAATGTGTTTCAAATTCCTTTTTTAACAGCAGCAGAGTATAAAATGTATGAGATTTGCTTTTTAATGTTTATTTGTGCATATGAATTAGCTGATTTTGTGTTTTGAAGCCACAAACAAATAAAATGGTTTGAGCTTGTAGATATAATCTGATCTCATTAATTTATCACATTGTGTACATATATATGCTTTATCTTATATCTGTCTGTAAAACAATCACCAATTCTTGACATTTAACATTGTATTACTTTATCTCGTCTACACCCCACTGGGAGTGTAATTTCTTATGATGGCCTTATGGCCAAAAACTTTCTGAATAGGTGAAGATACCACAGGCTAAATCAACTATTTTAAATGCAAAAATTAGGGTAATAGAAATACTTGTAAAAAATGTAATACACTCCATCAGTGGATATTTGTGAACAAATTGAACTTGAGAAAAATATTGAGTTAACTGTCTCTTTAAATGACTCCACTAGAGTGAACACTCTCATCAATATGGCATACAAAAACTAGTTCTGTCTAAATGTGAAAATAAACTTAGCTATAATGTTTTCTTTAAAGACCATTTAATCTACCTATGTTATCTTGAAACTAACAATAACATAATAACTAAGCTATATTTATTTTAAAAATATATTCCAATTTTCTACAAACGTAAATTATAGATATTAGAATGAAAATAGCAAATTAAGCTAGACTGCACACATTGCACATTTCTTAAAAGGGACAAAAGTTGTTATGTCTTTCAACATATAATAATATGTACAGATATTAATTTAAATTCTAAATTATACTGCATAGCCTCGCCATTAAACCTTATTTAACATTTTCTGAATTGTACATCTCTAAATCACACAACCAAAAATCATTATATGGCTGCATCTAGCTCCATCTTCACTTTGCTAAAATACAAGTAAATTTAAAACAGGTTAACTGTATTATATATAATAGCAGGCATGTGCTTGTAAAATAGATCATTTAACAACCAGTTATGCAACTATTCTTTTCTTTCCATGTCCTTCTAATATAAGAAGGATGTGTTTGTTAGTGTCTTACTTGGATGGATAGATTTTATATATATATATATATATATATATATATATATATATATATATATATATATATATATATATATATATATATATATAGTATCTGATTTTAAAATATTTATTTAAATAAAAAAAATATAGTATGTTAAGATATTTATTTTAAAAATAAAATACACTAACAATAACTACAAATAATTTTTGAAATTCAGAAAACTTTAAAATCTGTAAGAAAAAATAATTAGAATATGTGAAAGCAAGTATGTTATTTCATAACACATTAAAACACATTTTTATCTGTAGTATAATAATTCTAAAGTCATCGTCTGCCTATGCTATAAAATGCAGTGTTTGTTCTGATATTAAAGCCAGGTTCAGAATGGGGGGCATATTTATTAATGTGCGAGTGGACATGATACGAAGTAGCGTATCCTGAAGGCTCGCCAGAAACAAGAGGCATCAAGCTCCATACGGAGCTTGATATATATGCCCCTGGATATCTATATATACATAATTTGAAAGAAATCATATTAAATTGGCTATTCAAGAGTTGACTTGCATGTTAACATTTAAAATTAAACAAATGAATGTCTAATATACTATTTTGTGCAAATATTCATTAATTATTCAATTGTATGAGGGCCATAATTGAATGTAATATTTCATGTCCCTTCCAAAACTAAAATGCCTAAATGTCACCTATGAAATTATTTCAGATGAAATCTATGCTTTTATCTGTATGATCGGTTACAACCTGAGTACTCTATAGCACAAAGTAGGGGGAATGTATATGACATAAATATTAATAAAATAGCACATTGTGAAAACTAATTGTTAGACACATTCAATTTATTTCTCAATAATTCCACCATTATTGCTCCTATGATTCTTCTCCATAGCATGCATTGTGCAAACTAACCTCATGTATGATCTTTAAAAGTCGATTCTAGTCCGAATATCAGTTTATCTGCATTATGTGTCACATTCATCACTTTCCGAATAGAGGATTGTGTCTGAAATACCATCTAAAAAAAATGAGAGGAAACATAAG
The DNA here is from genome assembly GCF_027579735.1 of Bombina bombina. Taxonomy (NCBI): domain Eukaryota; kingdom Metazoa; phylum Chordata; class Amphibia; order Anura; family Bombinatoridae; genus Bombina; species Bombina bombina. Next base: position 409,765,356 of record NC_069499.1, on the reverse strand, counting down.
TGTTTCCCGTAGGATTTATCCTGCCTCCCCCAGTCTTGTTCCAGACATTGTGTACACTTACCATGTGAAGGTGCCTTTAGATGTTGTAGAAGTCAGCACAGTTGAAAGACAATGCCACAGACATGATTACATAGGTATTCTCCACTTTCAGTCTGTAGATGAAGTAAATCTCCCTAATCGAAAATAAAGTGTAAATCAAATATCTAAAAGTGGTATATAGTTCTGCATCCCTCCTGCAACCTACATAATGTTATTAACCCCTATCCTGCCACTCCCGGAGCCCACCACAACTAAATAAATGTTTTAACCCCTAAACCCCTGGCCTCCCACATCACTACCACTTACTAAACCTATTAACCCCTAAACCGCCAGACCCCCACATCGCCATAAACTAAATTCAGCTATTAACCCCTAAACCTAACAACCCGCTAAATTTACATTAAATATTTACTCATCCCTATCTTATAATAAATGTAAACTTACCTTTAGAATTAAATTAAACTATATTAAACTACTAATTAACCTACCCTAACTATTATACTAAAAATACATTAAACTATATTAAACTATAAATTAACCTACCCTAAATATTATACTAAAATTACATTAAACTAAAAATTAAATTAACTATATTATATATTTAAAAACCTAACCCTACTCAAGTTATTTAAATCTACAATAAATAATTTCTAAATTACAAAAAACTAACAACTAAGTTACAAAAAATAAAAAACACTAAGTTACAAAAAAAACATACACTAAGTTACACAAAATAAAAAATAAGTTATCAAATATTTAAACTAATAAAACCTAATCTAATAGCCCTATGAAAATAAAAAAAGCCCCCCAAAATAAAAAAACCCTAGCCTACAATAAACTACCAATGGCCCTTAAAAGGGCATTTTGCAGGGCATTTCCCCAAAGAAATCAGCTTCTTTTACCTGTAAAAAATTACAAACACCCCCACAACAGTAAAACCCACCACCCACACAACCAACCCCCAAATAAAACCCTATCTAAAAAAACCTAAGCTCCCCATTGCCCTGAAAAGGGCATTTGGGTGGGCATTGCCCTTAAAAGGGCATTTAGCTATTTTTCCACCCAAAACCCTAATCTAAAATTAAAACCCACCCAATAAACCCTTAAAAAAAACTAACACTAACCCCCGAAGATCCACTTACAGTTTTTGAAGGCCCGACATCCATCCTCAATGAAGCGTCAGAAGTCCTCAGCGAAGCCGGCAGAAGTCTTCATCCAAGCGGGCCGAAGTCTTCATCCAACTGGGCAGAAGTCTTCATCCAGACGTCATCTTCTATATTCATCCATCCGGCATGGAGCAGCTCCATCTTCAAGACATCCGGCGTGGAGCATCCTCTTCTGACGACATCTTCTGAACAATGAAGGTTCCATTAAATGACATCATCCAAGATGGCGTCCCTTGAATTCCGATTGGCTGATAGAATTCTATCAGCCAATAGGAATTAAGGTTGTAAAAATCCTATTGGCTGTTGCAATCAGCCAATAGGATTGAGCTTGCATTATATTGGCTGATTGGAATAGCCAATAGAATGCAAGCTCAATCCCATTGGCTGACTGGATCAGCCAATAGGATGAAAGCTCAATCCTATTGGCTGATTGCAAGAGCCAATAGGATTTTTTTAACCTTAATTTCTATTGGCTGATAGAATTCTATCAGCCAATCGGAATTCAAGGGACGCCATCTTGGATGATGTCATTTAAAGGAACCTTCATTGTTCAGAAGACGTTGTCAGAAGAGGATGCTCTGTGCTGGATGTCTTGAAGATGGAGCCGCTCCGAGCCGTATGGATGAAGATAGAAGATGCGATCTGGATGAAGACTTCTGTCCGGTTGGATGAGAGAGACAGAAGTGACAAAATCAGTAATTAACTCATATAATAATTATTTACTTAATAATTCTCAAGAAAACTGGATTAAGTATAATAGATCAAAAAGTGAAAGAGATACATTCCAAATTTATAAAGAGACGCAGAAGGAGTTAAAGCTTCAGGCAAGACTCTACCGACATGGGAATAAAGCCGGAAAACTATTGGCTAACTTGATGAGAAGGGAAAGAAGATCCCCATTAATAGATAAACTCCATCATAAAGAGAAAATCCATATAAATACGGAAGATATCTCTAATATTTTCTCAGACTATTTTAGAAAGATCTACTCCTTGAAAAATTCAGACAAGGTCAAATCCGAAGAATTCTGGAGTAAAATCACTCATCCGACACTTAATAGTGAAAAGATGACAATAGTAAACTCTCCAATATCTGAGGCAGAAATCTTAAAAGTTATCCAAGATCTCCCATTAAGTAAAGCATCAGGGCCGGACGCACTGCCCAACGAATTTTACAAAATTCTCACGCCATTGATCGCTCCACCCCTGAGTAAGCTTTTTAATCACATCTATACAGAAGGGAATGCAGTTTCTCCTCAATTCTGTGCCTCCTATACAACTTTGATCTTGAAGCCCGGGAAGGATCCTAACAATAAAGAGTCCTATAGGCCCATAGCACTATTGAATGCTGACTACAAAATTCTGACCTCCATTATAGCTAAAAGATTGCAGTTGGTACTCCCTGAAATAATCCATAAAGATCAAGCAGGGTTTCTGCAGAAACGGAACTCATCAGCAAAAGTCAGAGAAGTTTTAGTTACAATAGACTATATTAAGCTCACAGAGAAGGTGGGATTGGGGAGAGAGGGGGATCCCTCAGATTTAGCAATTGTCTCTATTGATGCTGAGAAAGCGTTTGATTCAATTCATCATGATCATCTGGTCACGTCTCTAGTTAAATTTGGTCTTAAGGGAAACTTTCTTAAATTTGTTGAGAACATATATAATAAGTCACATACAAAGATAATTGTTAATAATATTCTATCTCTCGAGATACCACTTGAAAGAGGGACGTGTCAGGGGTGCCCCCTCTCTCCTCTTCTCTTTGATATTTCAATTGAACCTCTGGCAATAATGATAAGGGATCAAATGGAAGGTATAAAAATAGGTAAAACAGAGCTCAAAATTGCATTGTACGCTGATGATATTCTTCTATACATTTCCAATACACAAAACAATATACCTATAATTATGTCAATTATAGAACAATTTGGATCCTTCTCAGGCTACAGGATCAATGCGTCCAAGTCGGAGTTACTCTGGATCAGAAAGACCTCGGGTTCCCTTTTAGATATACCCTTCAGAGTCTCTGAATCTTTCAGATACTTAGGGATAATAATATCACCTGATATAGATCAATGTTATGATCTTAATATAATACCAGTGATGAACGAGATCAGGGATAGTATGAAAGTATGGCAGAACCTTCCACTTTCAATCTCAGGGCGTATTGCTGCATTCAAAATGATACTTCTCCCGAAACTATTATATATTTTGCAGAATACCTCAGTAATGCTTAAACGGAAGGATGTTGGTAAAATCAACAGCATGATAAGAAACTTTATATGGCAGAACAAAAAGCCCAGAATATCGCTACTGAAACTATCGTTGCCTAGAAAGTATGGGGGATTGGCACTGCCAGACATACAATTATATAACCTGGCTTTTCTTGCTCGAATAGTGGTCGACTGGATTTTAAATAAAGATTATACAATAAACAATGAACTTGATAAAAGTGTAAGCTCTCCCTTTCTTCCTTTAGCTTTAATACATTGTAATATCAAATTAATTCCCCAAGAAATCAAAAGACTCAAAACGTTAATGTATCCTTTACAAGCATGGTGGAAGATCTGTAAGATATTATCCATCAAAAGCAGCATTTCTGACTATATGCCAATTAAAGGAAACCCTAAATTTCAAGCGGGACTACAATCGGTTTCTTTTCAGAACTGGCACACCTTAGGCTTGTATAATATTTCTCAGATAATAGATAAGAATAGACTTTGCATTAAAACGTTTGAGAACTTGAAACGAGAATTTAACCTTTGTAACAAAGAATTCTTTGCATATTTACAAATAAGGCATTTTATCTCCAAGATGGTAAATGAATCGTGCTGGAATTGGTCCCTGGGAAAGTTGGAGAACTGGCTTGTGTTAGCAAGGAACGGATTTATGTCAATTTCCCCATGTTATCAATTCTTCATTTCTAACAAAGGGGAAAAGAATTTAGGAAACTTATTAACCGCATGGAATTTAATAATACCTCAAGAGGATATAAATGTAAGTAAAATTCATGCTTCCATTTCAAAAGTCTTACAAATTACCTTATCAGCTACATGGAGAGAGACTCATATAAAGCTATTAAATAGGACCTACTATACCCCGAAGAAGGGGTCTAGATATGGGAACATTAATTTCTGTAAATGTCCAAAATGTTCATTTTTATCAGCAGATCTCATTCATATGATCTGGGAATGTCCCAGAATCAAATGCTTTTGGCTTAAGATTGAATACTGGATCAATGAAGTATTAAAAATTTCCCCTTTAAAATTTAAAGTGGCTGATGTCATTTTTCTATGGGACGCGACTAAAAATCTGCGGATGTATAATAAAATATTGAATATGATTATCTTAGCGGCAAGGTACTTGATTTTTAAGAAATGGAAAGGAAGTAGGAACCCTAGTATAAATGAGCTTAAAAACTGTCTAAAAAAACAGTGTATACTAGAGCAAAAAGATACCAATATGGAAAAGGAAACGGATATCGAAGGTTTCTTTAAAAAATGGTCAGTACTTATTAAAACGCTGTCACCGAATGAGATAGAATATATGATTTACCCTTTCAGAAATTCAGAGCTAGTTTTGCTGGGGGTTTGGTAATCCACTCTGCTCAAGCCTCAAACTGGTGGGTCAAGATCCCTTCCCTCTCCCCCTTTTTTTTTTTTTTTTCTCTTTTTTTTTTGTTGTTTGTATGTGTTTTGTTTTTTAATTTTTTTTTTTTTTTTTTACTGTACGGTTATTTTTTCTTAAAATTTTTCAGATTACTGTATAGTAAAAGGTCTAATTTGTTGTAATGTTGAGAGAATGGAATAAAAAAGGAAAGAAAAGACTCCAGCAGAGAATATAATTTATTTTAGAATCTATGGTTTGGTATAATTCTGTGAAATACTGACAACTTTTTTATTTTTCTTGTATTGTCTACATTAATTGCAATATGTAACATCAGGCCCTGTGTGGCACAAAATTTGTAATTTGATTTCTTTATTTCTCAATATAATGCTGGATTTAAATAAAAGTTTAAAAAAAAAAAATGACATGCTGTTTCTGAATCATGAAAATGTAATTTAACCTGAGTGTCCCTTTAACATTACGAAATATCAATATTATAAATATATGATAAATAATAAGATGAAAAAATACATTTAAAGAAAGAAAAAGAAAATGATGCAATGCATTTGTGTATACGAAAATCGCATAAACCCAATTAAATGAAAATGAGGGTTAAACGTTTACATAGCCTAGCTAAAAATGTCTTTATGTAATAAACTTTAATTGCTCTGCTAGTAAATTTGATGATTTTAAACTGGTAAACTGTCGTCTACGTCAGTTATGTTTAAAGAGCTACACCGTCCCTTTAAAAGTATTGTCAAGGCTATGACCTGCTACATATCTGTTTATCCAGCGCTACGGAATTTGGCGGCGCTATACAAATAAATGATAATAATAATATAAACCTAGACATTTGCTGAAAGAGACAAGTAAATGGTTAAACCTCATTCTATGTCTGCACATTTTAGCTATCACCTGCTACATATCTGTTTATATAAACCTAGACATTTGCTGAAAGAGACAAGTAAATGGTTAAACCTCATTCTATATCTGCACATTTTAGCTATGACCTGCTACATATCTGTTTATCTAAACCTAGACATTTTCTGAGACAAGTAAATGGTTTAACCTCATTCTTTATCTGCACATTTTAGATATGACCTTCTACATATCTTTTTATATAAACCTAGACATTTGCTGAAAGAGACAAGTAAATGGTTAAACCTCATTCTATATCTGCACATTTTAGCTATGACCTGCTACATATCTGTTTATATAAACCTAGACATTTGCTGAAAGAGACAAGTAAATGGTTAAACCTCATTCTATATCTGCACATTTTAGCTATGACCTGCTACATATCTGTTTATCTAAACCTAGACATTTTCTGAGACAAGTAAATGGTTTAACCTCATTCTTTATCTGCACATTTTAGATATGACCTTCTACATATCTTTTTATATAAACCTAGACATTTGCTGAAAGAGACAAGTAAATGGTTAAACCTCATTCTATATCTGCACATTTTAGCTATGACCTGCTACATATCTGTTTATATAATCCTAGACATTTGCTAAAAGAGACAAATAAATGGTTAAACCACATTCTATATCTGCACATTTTAGCTATAACTTGCTACATATCTGTTTATATAAACCTAGAAATTTGCTGAAAGACAAGTAAATGGTTAAACAACATTCTATATCTGCACATTTTAGCTATGACCTACTACATATCTGTTTATATAAACCTAGACATTCGCTGAAAGAGACAAGTAAATGGTTAAACCACATTCTATATCTGCACATTTTAACTATGACCTGCTATATATCTGTTTATATAAACCTAGACATTTGCTGAAAGACAAGTAAATGGTAAACAACATACTATATATGCACATTTTAGCTATGACCTGCTATATATCTGTTTATATAAACCTAGACATTTGCTGAAAGACAATTAAATGGTTAAACATCATTCTATATCTGCACATTTTGCACATTACACAAACACAACTGTTTGAGAACATTACAGTGGCAATTGTCTAACTTCTTAACCATGCTGTTTACAAGTACTCACCAACGAGCCACCCGTGGGGAAACTATCTGTCCTCAAACTGTTGCCAGAGTGAGGACTGCCAGAGGAGAGGGCGTCGTGACTGGCGCTCCCAAAATTCGCAAACACGTTCATAATTCACATCCGTGCATCGCAAATGAACTGCACGTTCAAACTATGAAAGTGTTTGTGATTTCAGAAAGGACCCTCTTCTGCTGGAGCCCGCAGAGCAATATGGATGCAATCTATTGCTCCCAAAACATTTGGCATTTCAGCTACAGTATTTGATAGAATTCCCTCTTGAGGTGTCTCCAGTCGTCCTCATTTTGAGGGAATTGTACGAAAAACCTACAAATTCTTTTCATGGCGTTCAGAGACCTTTCAAAAACCACAGAGAAGGTGCCTTGAGACATACCGGACAAGTAACCCTCGCGTATTGAAAGCTTCCGGACGCCAAGGACCTGTATGCAGCAAAGCATCTTGGACATGCCAGAAATAGCAATGAATATATGTCTGCATGGCTCCAGATAAGATCTTAGTACATCATACAGGTTCAATAGCTGCTGCCTATTGAGAATCTCAGTATCGCTCATGTTATCCAAGGTGAGCCTCACCCTGTGAACACAAGGAGCCCTAATCCTCTGGCATTCCACATGCTCCTCTTCGAGGTGCCGGGCCTGCCTGAGTCTGTTGTACATAACTTGTCCAACAGCACCAACACAATTTAACTGGGGGTTGTCCATATTTGCAGAGCCAAGCAGCACAAGCTAAATAGCAGAGAAAACACAAAATGAGTAACAAGGTATTCAAATACACAAAAGCGATCTGATACAATGTCAGTCATAAGGGACGTATTGGCCATGGTGTTTGGGTGATTTATGGTGCAAAATGTCCAATGGTAGTGTTTTCGTAATGATTGCTGATTGTATACACTTGATTGTATCTGAGCAGCGCAAATGCTTTCAAAGTGGGCCTTTGTTTTTTTAAATGTTGTTTTTCCCCATTATATCGTAATGTGAAAGTCTTAAAGTGTAAAATATAACATATATAGTATATGTGGTATATTGAGCTTTGTAATTCAGAAAACAAGTTTTTTGTGTAATTGTTATAAAGGTTAGCCCTAAAATTAGAGCTTGTTGCTCTTTTTTGAAATAATCAGAAAACAACTTCTATGTAGCCTGATTAGACAATATGAGACATTTAATATATGATGAATTTATGTATTAACTACAGACTTAGGTGTTAATAAAGATAAGGATTTATTAATAAGATACATATCATATGTTCAATATATATCTAAATGGAAGCCACAGATGGAGTAGAAATACTGACACGGTCTAAATCAGTAATGATAGTAACAAAATGATCTCCTTTTACTTCACGCAATCACACACATCCTAAATATTTACAAGTTCAGACACTCCGCAGACACACATTGTTTGTTTGTAATGGATATTGCAGATAATAGGATTTGCCCAATAATTCAGAATGGTGACAACAAACAAGCAGGTAAGAAGCTTAAAGGCTTTAGTTTTGTTCGTGTACGTTACCACCTTGAGGACCGTGAGTGTTCCGTTACCGCATTGGGAGATCCGTGTCTGGGACAGGCAGCGTGTGTGAATGCGGCTTACTTCCGGGTAGCGGTAAAAAAGTAGATCCGGCCGTTCAATGATCCAAGCTCGGTAATAACAAAGTTGCGACAAGATCATAAGAGATTCAAAAGGAAGCAAAAGTAAATATTGGAAAGTTACTTTGCTCAGGATTCAAGTGATAGGAGACCTGAAATAAGAATAGCTACAACAGAGTAGGTATGACTTCAATAATCAGGCAGTAAATGAATGTTACAGGTAGTCCTTAAATAGGGAGGAGACCACATAGGAGGGGTTAGAGTTAAAGGTATACCACAGTATATCTTCGTAATGTTTGTTCATATGCGTAACAAATACTTATTAAACGCGATATTATAATAAAAACCACAACTCCACGCTAACATGATTCAAAGTGCATACTTGTCTATAATGTGTGCATAGACATGGCATAGAATCTGATTGAGCAATGTGGCTTCAATATTGTCGCAAAACAATAACATAACGGCTGACATATATAATATTATATATATATATAAGTGATTGTCGAGATTTCAATATTTTACGTGTAACATTGAAATCGCAATAATAATGAAGATCTTTTAAACCTCTCGTCTACGTATATGTAATATTGAGTGAGAAACTGATATATATATAGCATTATTGTTCCATCCAAAGAAGCGACAAATAGAATATTTTCTAATGATATATTTGAATTAGACAAAATTCCTAATAGTATATTATGTTTAAATCCTCATCTTAATTAGATTAGGGACACTAAAGCCATAATTTATCTTTCATGATTCAGACAGAGAATACAATTTTAAACAACATTCCAATGTACTTATATGATATAAATAGTTTCATTGTTTATATATCCTTTGTCGAAGAGATAGCAATGCACATGGGTGAGCCAATCACCCAAGTCATCTATGTGCAGCCTCAAATCATCATCTACTGAGCCTATCTAGATATGCTGTTCATCAAAAGATATGAAGAGAATAAATCACATGATATAAAATAAGTAAATGAGAAAACTGTTTAAAATTGCATGCTCTTTCGGAATCATGAAATATAAAAATGGGGTTTTATGTCCCTTTAAATATGAGTAAATTCTTGAAAATTATTTCCTATTTGTGATGATATAATTGATTGTGATTTATAGTTGATGTAATGTAATTTCCTAAATGATTTTGACCTTGTACTGATGTTTACACATGTAAAACACATAACTACAGTGCTGAATAGTATATTTTGTGATCTATTTGTCATTGCGGGACCTACGTAAGAATTAATGACTTAGCGCAAACCGTAGCCCGCCAGTATTACAAGTTTAAAAAGAGAAAATAATCGTGTGCGTTACAGAAAGAGGCCAATCATATGCACGAGCAGGTATTCCCCATTGAAGTCATTGGAGGAAACACTCCTGTTGAACGCAAAGTGAGTGATATCATGTCATTCTGTAAAATAGTACATGAAATCATGATAATTGCATCTTTAAAAAATGTTTTGTATACATAATCTGCTTTATATTGTTTGTATGTAGCTAATTATGTATATATGTGATGATATTTGTACAGACCTATAGCTAAATGAGTGTATGTTCATGTATGTCTATGTGAGTCAATGTGAAATGGCTTTGTGCGCATTTTTTTTCTAACACCCGAGATCTCGTATCTTTGATCCATTTTAATTTTTTTTTATATTTTATTAAAAATGTATTTATTGTACAGTGTTTGTATGAGTGTAATAGTACTTTGCATAATATTTTTGAAGTGATTAGTGAATGTTTTTGGTTGCGATATATCAATAACTACTGGTCTTGGAAAGCGTTATGGATTTGTGCATAGCTGGGGATTTTAGTTGCGCAATGGATGTTTTTAAACTTGTAATGGCTGCGTTATGGAAAGTGATGAGTTATGGGCCATAATGCTACAATTTGAGTCATAACGCACAACTTGTAATCTAGCTGTTTGTTTGCTATACCATTATGAAATGGAACAATATAAAAAGATTTATCCGATGTCCACATTTTGCAGGAGTTATAGTAACTCTCCCTTATAATCAGGCTCACAGGTTCAAATCCCACTCAAGACAAGTATACTTGTTTGTTTTTTTAATAATTATAGAATAGAGCTCTTACAAAGATCACTGACACTTATAGGGGAGAAAAAAATAGGCAAACAAAATAACAAAAAGTTAGGTTCACGCCAAAATTTATGCTATTTTATAATGGAAAGTAGAAAACGAAACCCTGCACTCGCCACCAAGAAAATTTTAACTTATCAAGTTACTTTTTGCTCAATTTTAGTTTTGTACATTCGGTACAGTGGAATCAAGTAACCAACATTGAAAGAGTTTAAAACAATTTGATATATATACATGGAAACCTGTTTTACTGAGTATGGTTAACGCCTAACCAATCTTTTGCTAGCTCTAATTAAAAATATATGTAAATTAACTGCCCAAATCCCAAACCAATACAAAGTATGTGTAATATTTGCCTTTATTCTTGCAAATAACTATTTATTATGAACAAAGAATGTAAACTTGTTATTAAACCCAATAGCGTGTAATGAGTCTGTACTACTTGGATAGTGACAGTAACAGTCCTGAATTCTGAGGCCTACACATGGGATTTTACTAAACCCACCTCAACTTTCTAAACATTTCATGAGATGAGCAGCTTGATGATTTATTGCTATATTTCAGAAAACAGAGTTACTTCCTGTGAGCCAAACAAAAAATGAAAAAAACCCAGACCGGCACCACTGTTAGAGTATAAAAACATCAATTTATTGTCACATACTTAAAAAATGGTAAGCACACCATTTGGGAAAAAAAAGGCTAACATACCAAACAGTAGAATGCTGCAGTTAAAAGGTGTGGCAGCTACAACCTGGGCCCGATGACGTCACTGACGCGTTCCAGGTATCAACCCGTAGTCATAGTTGATACCTGAAATGCGTCAGTGACGTCATCGGGCCCAGGTTGTAGCTGCCACACCTTTTAACTGCAGCATTCTACTGTTTGGTATGTTAGCCTTTTTTTTCCCAAATGGTGTGCTTACCATTTTTTAAGTATGTGACAATAAATTGATGTTTTTATACTCTAACAGTGGTGCCGGTCTGGGTTTTTTTTCATTTTTTGTTTGGCTCACATTAAGGTACCTATAGGGCACACTGTGAGTATATCTCAGCTAAGGCGAAAGCAAAGATCCGCTTTCCCAGCTACACACAGCTGGGTCTCATTTCAAACAGAAAACAGAGCGAGGCTTTGAAGGAATATCAACTACACAAGAAGGCGCAAACGTGAGTGATCAGCAGGACTGGTTTCTTTTCCCGAAGTAAGTGACTATTAAACTAATGGATTGTATCACAAGTTATATATGAAGCTTTATGACTGGGAATTGCATCAGCATTACAGGCTGTCACACGTATTGTACGCTCATTTAAATTGTGTATTATTTTTTCGTCTCTGCTATCTGGGTAAATTGTTTTTGGATATTTGCCAATTAATCATATAGTGCATATATGTGTTTCAATCTTGGGGAGAGAGAGGAGTACTTTGTAGTGTTACTTCCTGCATGGATGGGATATGTTGAAGCACAGGTAAAATTGTTCAGGAGCCAGTGATTCCTTAGGCTCTGTTCCAGGTACAGTATACAATTAACCACTGTGCTTTTGGGAGGATGTGCTGTATTTATTTTTAAATACAAATGCTTTTTTGCACAGTCAGATTCACTTTAATATATCTGCTAATTTATAAAGCTCCTGATTGCCCCATTTACTTTTACACAAGTCTTAGATATTTTATAAGGCTTTTCATTTAAAAGGATGGACTCTTGCCTTAAAATGTCTATTTGAATTTATTATGGCAATGCAGTGATATTTGTTGTTGAAGCTTAGACCTAAGAGCACAAGTGCAGTCATACACGATAATGAGCAAGTACCTGTTACAGTGTTTTTGGAGAAACAATCTAGTAACTGGATACATTATTTTATTTACTAAAAAAAAGTGTTTTATCCATCAAAACCGGTAGAGTGTTTTGTTTTTTTATCTGTGTTGAGCTTTTTGTATTTGGTTTTATTAAACTGGAGATGTTTCAATGTAATGAAGTTTCCGGCAGTTTTTATAATAAAAGTGCAACTGTCACACACCTGATTGTGAGTATATTTAATTTAGAACAACTTTATCCTCAGCTTTATTACACTATGCTGGTTGTTTTTTGATTGAGATATAACTGACTGAAGAAGATCCACACAGGAAAATGTGAGAAGAACAGTCCTGCATTCCGGAGAGAAACCGTGCCACCATTGTTGAGAGATTCCAGTAACACACACCATTTGATACGCAGGCTGCGTTCATCCAGACATACTCAAAAGGAGGTTATTCCTTTTATTTTGTATTTGTATCATATTGTTTCTATTATATTGTTTGGTATTTAGTATTGCATTAAAAAGGCAGTCATCAATATGACAAGAATTTTGATAAATAGTATTTGATAACACAGCATTGTGAATCAAATTATTATCCAATTTTAAGTAATGAGTTATGTAATTCAATTACCATAAATATGAATTTCTACTGAAACATTAACTTTTTTTCCCAATAAAATATATTTTATTTACTAATAAATTACCTATTTATTCAATCTTATTTAAATTATTCAAAAGCTTAAGAAAAATCATACATTTATTATTTCTAAAAGGTTAAATACTAAGCAAATATGACAATTCCAATGTAAATTATATATTTCATTCCTCAAACAGCTATCAGTTTAGTATCATTTAAATGTTGGTTGCAAGCCAAGTGCAACTACTTATTTGTCATTGTTTCGCTACCTCATTAACATATGTATTAATTAACTCTGCAGGCAACAGTTTAAATTATTATTAAATATACATATTTCAACAATGGGATGCTACATTAAGCTAATTTATGTAGCTTTAGCAGGCTATAGATATTAGTATGGTCATAAGAAAAAAAATATATTGAAGAAAAGAGAATTCTATACCTGAATATATACGAAAATGGCTATAAACCAATCTGTTTTCAGCAACACTATGCCATGTATAATGTGAAACGTGAAGATCTGTCTGTGTTCTACGGAGTTCTGTTTTTATGAGTGTACTTAATCCCAGTGTGCACTAGACTCTATCCCTTATGCCACTCACAATATCTAATTAGCTTCCCCAATGGAAGAAGAAGATGGATTATATTTTAATATACGGAGACTAAAATTAGTTTATATTTTAGCAAGTTAGCAGTTCTTAGCAGCTGATTTACTTTTGGAGCTGTAAATTCTGCAAGCTTGCAATTAATCATTTGCTGGTCATTTTCTTTCAAAAAAAATTCATTTTAGCTGTCTGATCATAATAGGTGAAAACACAGAATTTATGCAGTTTCAAAATTATTATTATTTAAACAATCCAGAGTAGTGAAAAATGAGAACTATGTTGTCTCAACATGTAGAAAAGCATTTCTTTTTAATATTTAGTGTTTAATATTTAAAGGAGATTTGATTTCTTACTGATTCATTTACAAGTAATTATAAGTGCGCATCATATATATATTGTATGTTTTCATTGTATTTGTTGTAAATCTGGCATTGTAGTTTTTTTATGTAAAAATATATGTTCTTACTTAGGTATTCGCTTGAAAACAAAGCTAAAATTAAAGTGAAAGTAAAGTTAGCTTACATGGAAGATACCAATAGAGAGCAATCATATCAAATATTAAAGTCGCTAAGTTTTTTTTTTTTTTATAATGTAGCATGTTTTATATTATTTATCTATTTACCGATAGCATTTTCTACTGTGTTCCTCCGCCCCCTCGCCTTTTTCCGGGTTAGTGTGTGCTTTACACTTCAACTGACATAGCCGTCATTCACGTCACTATACTCGACACTGATAATTTGGCGCATGCGCGGTATGATCTCAAGCTCCGTGTACCTGTAAATAATGAGGACAGAAGGATTCCCTTTCTCTATGCGCATGCGTCTAACGAGAACCAGAATGAGATCGCAGTTAGCCGCATGCGCAATAGAAGACGTAGGCTTTATACAAAGCACTCGGGACGCCAATGGGGGAACCAATCGGTTAGATACCGATAGTTTCGTCACCGCAACAGAAATATTATTTTTTTTGCGGGTGGAGGAACACATATTAAGTTGTACACAGTAATCAAACAAAAAAAGGTATTTTGAAATTGAACCTTACAAAATGATGAATGAAACTGCACCTTATTTTTAATGTTATATCCGAATATTAATAGTGCAACATGTAACTTTACTTTCACTTTAAAGGGACACTGTACCCAAAATTTTTCTTTTGTGATTCAGATTGAGCATGAAATTTTAAGCAACTTTCTAATTTACTCCTATTATCAAATTTTCTTCATTCTCTTGGTATCTTTATTTGAAATGCAAGAATGTAAGTTTAGATGCCGGCCTATTTTTGGCGAACAACCTGGGTTGTCCTTGTTGATTGGTGGATAAATTCATCCACCAATAAAAAAGTGCTGTCCAGAGTACTGAAACCAAAAAAAGCTTAGATGCCTTCTTTTTCAAATAATGATAGCAAGAGAACAAAGAAAAAATGATAATAGGATTCAATTACAAAAGAAAAAATTTGGGTTCAGTGTCCCTTTAAAGGGACAATATACACCAATTTTCATATAAATGCATATAATAGACACTAATATAAATAAGAATATGCACAGATACTGATCTAAAACTCCAGTGTAAAACCTTTTTAAAACTAACTTAGAAGCTCACAGTTTAGCACTCTTAATGAGTTTAGACTGGGACACCCACTAAAAGGGGCTGGGGAAACAGAAACCGCAGACACTATCCCCCTCCCTGCATATGAAAAGACAGATTACACAAACAGGAGACAGCAGGAAAACAACAAATACATCTGTTACTTTGGGGCTTGGTTAGGAGTCTGACAATCAGCACAATATTACTAAAATAAGCAAAACTATACATTGTTACAAAAACACTCCCAGATGGGCTATATAGTTGTATCATCTGCAAAACATCTATGCAAAGAAAAGTGTACAATATCCCTTTAAGGCCTAGTTTACAAGTGTAGCTCAATTGATAGAGCAGGGTGAGCTATCCATATCATGACCCTGCACTAAGAATAGAGCACATTCTGCTCTTACAAGTGAATGTTAAAAAAAAGATTTACTGGAGAATCTTAACACGGCCAACATTTTTATTAGTGAAGGGTGTGTTATTATCAATCATATTAGTGGTGAGTTACGTTTTGCACTCAAGTACAACATACAATAACACTAAAAAATGTAGCTAGCATTCTTGGAGACCTGAAGTATTGTTTTTTTATTTCAATACATGTTTTAACAGATTCAAATGGATATGGTATATGACAAGGTGTTGCACTGGGAATTTGTATGCATGTAATACATGTGTGTATTTATAAACGTGTATGTATGTGTGTGTGTTTGCATATGTATGTGTTTGTAGGTATATATGTGTGTAATACATGTGTTTATTTATAAACTTATATGTATGTGTGTGTGTGCATATGTATGTGTTTGTAGGTATATATGTGTGTAATACATGTGTGTATTTATAAACGTGTATGTATGTGTGTGTGCATATGTATGTGTTTGTAGGTATATATGTGTGTAATACATGTGTGTATTTATAAACGTATATGTATGTGTGTGTGTGTGCATATTTATGTGTTTGTAGGTATATATGTGTGTAATACATGTGTGTATTTATAAACGTGTATGTATGTGTGTGTGTGTGTGCATATGTATGTGTTTGTAGGTATATATGTGTGTAATACATGTGTGTATTTATAAACATCTATGTATGTGTTTGTGTGTGTGTGTGTGCATATGTATGTGTTTATAGGTATATATGTGTGTAATACATGTGTGTTTTTATAAACATGTATGTATGTGTGTGTGTACATATAATTTCTGGGATATTTGTGATACTAATATTAATACCAAAAGTCCCCTATAGGAGGCGCTAGTAACTAGAGGTAAAATAATGATGATGAACAAAGTGTGCCACTGAGATAGTAATAAAATCGATGTGCCACTGATTATACCATATATGTAAAATGGATAAATAGAATTATAAATTTAAAAATTATTAAAATAGATAATAATTAAAAATTAAAAAATAAAAATTGGTAAAAATATATATATACAGACGTATCAAGTGGTCAATCTGGTAATAGAAAAGTTCAAATGAAGTCCAACAAAGTCCAGAAATAGATAAGGCAGCTCTCGGTCTTCACCCAAACGATGGTGTATCTTCAAAGAATGGTTAACTGCAAGGAAAACAGAAACAGAGGCGCCACATGTGTAGATCAATCAAAGCTGACAATATCCAAGCAAAATGAGATACAGGATACTCACAAACGTGAAGGCACTCTCTTGTGCCTATAGGGGCAGGCTGGTATTTAACAGCAAACCAGCTGGCTGTACCAGGGAATCCCCGTCAAGATGTCCTATAGTTGTCGTGGATCTCACAACACCAACCCAGCAGTAATGTGAAGGAGCTGTCTACAACCTGGGAATCCCAGGTTCCCAGGTTGTAGACAGATCCTTCACATTACTGTTTCTGAATGAGTGGAGTAACCATAAGGCTGTCTAGCCTTCCTCCCCTCTGGACATATTTTCCTTTCTGCTGAAAGTGACCTAGATAAGGGTTGCTGTTGTGAGATCCACGACAACTATAGGACATCTTGACGGGGATTCCCTGGTACAGCCAGCTGGTTTGCTGTTAAATACCAGCCTGCCCCTATAGGCACAAGAGAGTGCCTTCACGTTTGTGAGTATCCTGTATCTCATTTTGCTTGGATATTGTCAGCTTTGATTGATCTACACATGTGGCGCCTCTGTTTCTGTTTTCCTTGCAGTTAACCATTCTGTGTGTACATATATATGTGTTTGTAGAAATGTATGTGTGTAATACATGTGTGTATTTATAAAAGTGTATGTATGTGTGTGTGTGTGTGTGCATATGTATGTGTTTGTAGGTATATATGTGTGTAATACATGTGTGTATTTATAAATGTGTATGTATGTGTGTGTGTGTGTGTGTGTGCATATGTATGTGTTTGTAGGTATATATGTGTGTAATACATGTGTGTATTTATAAACGTGTATGTATGTGTTTGTGTGTGTGTGCATATGTATGTGTTTATAGGTATATATGTGTGTAATACATGTGTGTTTTTATAAACGTGTATGTATGTGTTTGTGTGTGTGTGTGCATATGTATGTGTTTATAGGTATATATGTGTGTAATACATGTGTGTTTTTATAAACGTGTATGTATGTGTGTGTGTACATATATATGTGTTTGTAGAAATGTATGTGTGTAATACATGTGTGTATTTATAAACGTGTATGTATGTGTATGTGTGTGTGAATATGTGTGTGTTTGTACATATGTATGTGTGTAATACATGTGTGTATTTATAAATGTGTTTGTATGTGATTGTGTGTGTACGTATATATGTGTTTGTAGGTATGCATGTGTGCAATACATGTGTGTATTTAGAAACGTATATGTATATGTGTGTGTGTGAATATGTGTGTGTTTGTACATATGTATGTGTGTAATACATGTGTGTATTTTTAAATGTGTATGTATGTGATTGTGTGTGTACGTATATATGTGTTTGTAGGTATGCATGTGTGCAATACATGTGTATATTTATAAATGTGTGTGTATGTGTGTGTACATATATATGTGTTTATATGTATGTATGTCTATAATACATATGTGTATTTATAAATGTGTGTGTATACATATATATGTGTTTTTAGGTATGTATGTGTACAATACATATGTGTGTATGTGTTTGTACATATGTATGCATTTGTACATATGTATGTGTGTAACACATGTGCATATTTATAAATGTATGTATGTGTATATGCATATGTATGTGTTTGTACGTATGTATGTGTGTAATACATGTGTGTATTTATAAATATGTGTGTATGTGTGTGTACATATGTATGTGTTTGTAGGTATATATGTGTGTAATACATGTGTGTATTTATAAACTTGTATGTATGTGTGTGTCTGCATAGCTATGTGTTGCTGTACGTATGTATGCATGTAATACATGTGTGTGTTTTTTTAAATGTGTAATTATGTGTATGTGTGTGTACATATGTATGTGTTTGTAGGTATGTATGTGTGTAATACATGTGTATGTATGTGTGTGTACATATGTATTTGTGTAATAAATGTGTATATTTAGAAATGTGTATGTGTGTACATATGTATTTGTTTGTTCGTATGTATGTGTATAATACATGTGTACATTTATTGATGTGTATATACGTGTGTGTGCAATTGTATGTGTTTGTATGTATGTGTGTAATACAATGTGTATTTATAAATGTGTATGTGTGTGTACATATGTATGAGTGTAATACATGTGTGTATTTATAAAATTGTATGTATGTGTATGTGTGTGTACATACGTATGTGCTTGTATGTATGTGTGTAATACATATACCTATTTATAAATATGTGTGCATGTGTGTGTACATATGTATGTGTTTGTAGGTATGTATGTGTGTAATGCATGTGTGTATTTATAAAAGAGTAGTATGTTTGTGTATGTGTTTTTACATATGTATGTGTTTGTACATATGTATTTGTGCACACTCATATAGACATACACATACATGATACTGTATTTCTACACACATACAACTACAAACATATACACTTTTGAGCCCTTTCCAGTCCAACATCTTGTGTTGTTTAAACCACTGTTAAAATATTAATTGCTATAAAAAGCCTATATATACTGTATATTTCAACAACAAAGCATAGTTTAAATGGTAGTGAAGAACTCCACAATTTTACCTTCGGCTTAGCTCACCATCAGGTTAACCACCTTAGGCTTACTATACCTTTTGGCTTAGTGCTTGGTTGCCTAAATTAGTTTTTAGCATTCCCCCATAAAAGCCTATTAAGTGAGGGGTTTTCCTCAGTAAAGCATTGCCAATGTTAAATAACCTATTTTAAAATGTTCTCTTTAAATGGAAAATAAGTAAATAAATAAATAATGCCCCTTCAAATGTATTAACTAGTACATTATAATATATATATATATATATATATATATATATATATATATATATATATATATATATATATATATATATATATATTGTATGTACAGTATGTATTTACTTCTTTCCCTAAGTACCAGAATGAGTAAGGAGTGGTAAGAGCAATTTTCTTTAGTTGGTTAAAAATAAAAAGATAAGAACAAAGCCCAAAGGTTTGTGCTCTGTTTTTATCTTTTTGTTTTACATGTACATATATTGCGGAGGAAAAAGCTCAGTGCAAAGAGGGCAGCATCTGAATGAAGAACTAATTTAAAGAAGATTCACAGTTTCCGCTGTTTTTTATGTTTGGATCTACCTGTAAGCCCTTCAATAATTTTAAGGTACTCTGTATGTTACTATGAAAATTACAGGGGAAGTCTAATCGTCTGGAACATCAAACCCAGCAATTATTGGGACAGAAGTTCACCTTTGTAACTTCACCTATTGGGTTACACCAATTTTGGTTTGTGTTGAATAATATCACATTGAAATATATTATGGCTATTACTGTTTGCAAGTGCATCTTAAAGATTGTAGCGATTGTATCGCAAAATATTTTGTTTGGATTGGTTAAAAATACCATCTCAAACTGAATGGCATTTAAAAACCATAAAGGGCTAGATTACAAGTTATTTAGCGCTACCGCTCGCACATTAACTTCACTAGAATTAGGTTTTTTGGGTGCGTCCATTTAAATGTGTATTACAAGTTAAAAGCAAAATGTTTCAAAGGAATGCTAACCCGATGCTTGCAAAAAGCCAATCTTTGAATATCCCAACCATATTAATGTATTTCCCCGTAGGCTTCAATGGAGCAAGAAAAGTTGGAAAAAAACAGCAACCCCCTTACTCACGCACAAACCGATTGTATTAACCCAACATGAAATATAAATTTTTCACATTTCAATGTGATTTAACATAAAAGAATATGTTCTAAAATATTTCTACAGATATCTGTATACACTTGAGGTGGATGCCAGAGGACCGGTGGGGCACCTTCCTTGAACCCCCCAGGCAGAGGCCAAAAAAATACCATAGCTCGGATATCACACACTCACCCTCAGCCCTTGCATACTCCACTGACATGGTACCTACGCAGATGTTCTCATACTGCTGAACAGCACTGGAGAAAATCTCGGAGTTTAGCTGACTTTCTTCACTACAAGTTCATCTTGAACTCCTACTACTCTGCCCTTAATCTGTATAAGCAACACTACTTCTCTACTCCTATCTCCACCCTTTCTTCAAACCCAAAACATCTGTTCTCCACTTTCAACACTCTTCTCCGCCCACCCCCACCTCCTAATACAACTTCCCTGTCAGCTCAAGATTTTGCCACCCGTTTCAACCACAAAATCGATTCCATCAGAAACTAAATCAGCTCTCAAGACTCCCTCATCCCTAAAATATTCCCTCATCTTTAAAATATAACAAAACAAAGGGTATCTTGCTGAGATAACCTAATAGGAGGAGCTTGAAGTGGAATATGAATAGATGTAAAAAGTAAATGAATAGATGTAAAAAGTAAATATAATTGAGATATATGCAATATATACCATAAGATCATATATATATATATATATATATATATATATATATATATATATATATATATATATATATATATATATAGTGAAGATTGGAGTAGCCGTGTTAGTCCAGTAGATAGATGCTCAAAAAACAAAGTATTGCAGTATGAAGTGATACCTTTTTTATTAGACTAACATAATATTTAAAAGACAAGCTTTCGAGAGTTTTTCTCTCTTCCTCAGGTCTGTATTGCTTCAGACCTGAGGAAGAGAGGAAAACTCTCGAAAGCTTGTCTTTTAAATATTATGTTAGTCCAATAAAAAAGGAATCACTGCATACTGCAATACTTTGTTTTTTGAGCATCTATATATATATATATATATATATATATATACCATACAATCATATGTTAAAAATGTGACACATGTAACAAATGTAACCAATAACTCACATCACATTTATGGGACATAAGCGAACAAGATGAAAAAAAGTCACTTTCATATAAAATGTCATAATAATATATCCAAACCCAGATGGATGAAGAGAGATGGATGGGTTCAAACCATGATAGGCAGTGATAGGCAGTGGGACACTGTCTTAAGCAGCACTCTCCTCACATCAAAACAGAATAGACGTCTATGAAAAGAAGGGAGAAAAAGAGAGGCGCTTGCGTGTACCAGTAGGAGCATCTAGCCTGATGAAACAGCGTTGGTGCTGAGAAACGTGTCGCATGTTATAATATAGAGGGGGTTATTATATGCCCTAAATCTTGGTTCCTGTTTTTAAGAATTCTTTATTGTTTTAATAAATCACAATTTTTAACTGGAATTCCTCTGATCATTATTCACCATCTTCTACCAATCATTTGCATGGGGATTTGCTCCGCGATTTGTAGAGGTCCCTATGTTTGTTTTTTGTATGCTGGTTGCTGTGTCCGGTTGAAAGGGATTCTGTTCGGCAGCCCCACTTCCAGCTCTCAAGGATTAGAGCCAAAGGTGTTCCTGTACATCTGCTAAAAAGCACAGCAAGCTGGGTTGCTGTTGATCACCCAGTCTGCGTCTAATAGCACTGTCTGAGTGCTTCACCTAAATGTGAGTACCCTGTGTGGGTGAATATAGTTGTTTGAATCTGCTCCTACTGGTACACACAAGTGCCTCTCTTTTTCTCCCTTCTTTTCATAGATCTCTAAAATATATACTGGTCACACCTATCCTCAAAAAACCTTCTCTTGATCCAACGTCCCCATCCAAATACCGTCCTATTTCCCTACTCCCTCTTGCCTCAAAGTTTCTTGAAAAGCTAGTACATACACGCCTATTCCATTTCCTTACATTACACTCCCTCCTTGACCCACTGGAATCTGGATTTCGCCACCATCACTTCACAGAGACAGCAATCACTAAGGTTACCAACAACCTACTTACAGCAAAATCCAAAGGCCACTTCTCTCTGCTTATCCTCCTTGATCTCTCTACAGCCTTCGATACTGTTGACCACCTTCTTTTGCCCCAAACCCTCCAATCCTTCGGCATTACCTTTAGTGTAAGCTTCTCTGGGGGTTCCTCTGCCCTATTACCACTTTCTTTTGGGGTACCACAAGGCTCTGTCCTTGGTCCCCTTCTCTTCTCAATCTACACATCATCATTAGGTTCCCTAATAAAGTCCCAAGGGTTTCAATATAATTTGTATGCCGACAAAACGCAAATCTACATCTCTGCTCCAAACTTTTCTCCTTCCTTGCTAACCTGTGTCACTGTCTTTCTCATATCTCTTTATGGATGTCCTCTCACTACCTTAAGCTAAATCTCTCCAAAACTGAGCTCCTTATTTTCCTACCTTCTTCTAAAATCTCCACCCCCCATCTCTCTATAACTGTTGACAACTCCATCATTACCCCTACCCTGCATGCCCGATGTCTTGGGGTCACACTTTCACTCCTCACATTCAGGCCTTGGCTAAATCCTGCCGCTTCCACCTTAAAAACATTTCTAAAATTAGACATTTCCTTACACAAGACACAACTAAGAGTTTAACCCACTCTCTCATCCTTTCCTGCCTTGACTACTGCAACTTCATCCTCTCTGGTCTCCCTAGCTGCTGTCTAGCTCCTTTACAATCCATAATGAATCCCTCTGCCAGGCTCATTTTCCTTACATGTCACTCTTCATCTACTGCACCGCTCTGCCAATCCCTTCACTGGCTTCCTCTTGCCTCCAGGATTAAACACAAAATTCTGACTCTGACATATAAATCCCTCAACTGCACTTCTTCCCTCTATATCTCAGACCTTGTATCCAGATACTCTCCCTCCTGTCCTCTTTGCTCTGCTCTCAACCTCCTACTCTCCTCCTCTCTTGTTAACTCCTCACATTTCCATTTACAGGAGTTCTCCAGACTGGTTCCCATCTTGTGGAACACTCTGCCTCACTCCACAAGACTCTCCCCTAGTTTTTAAAGCTTCAAGCACTCCTTAAAGACTCTTCTATTTAGGGATGCATACAACCTACACTAACCTTTCCTAATACCAGTTCCTCTCCATTATTACTATCTTCCATGAACCCCCTTAGAATGTAAGCCTAAGAGCCCAACTGCTTGCAGATCACTTTCACAAGAGCTGACTACAACAGTGCAACTCTAGGCAGGGGCAGGGGCAGGGCCAGGGCCGTCTACCCATTTAAAGGCAGGGGAAGGGCCAGGGCTGTCTACCCATTTAAACCCTATAATTGCTACCTTGTATACCGCCTATGTTTATAGCACTGCAGAATCTGTTGGTGCTCTACAAATAAGCAGGTAATATATAAAATTATATATAGGTATAGATGTATACAAATATATATATAGGAATATTTATTTAAAGGGCCATAATACCCAAATATTTAAACACTTGAAAGTGATGCAGTATAGCTGCAAAAAGTTGACTAGAAAATATCACCTGAACATCTCTATGTAAAAAAGAAAGATATTTTACCTCAAAAGTTTCTCAGTAGCCACATCCCGGGACAGCGGAAGAAGTGAGCTTACGTGCACACTCATCTTATTTTCCTATTCAGTGTAAGGAAGTTTACAATGAAATCTCATGAAAGTTAAGTGAAATCTCATGAGATCACAGTAAAATAGTTCATGACCTCAGCACTGTTGATGCTGATTGGCGGCTGTTCATTTCTTCATTTTGTATTCTTTTTTACCTGCAGCTGAGCAGCAGCTGAGTATAACTTTTTACACAGAACTTACTCTGCTGAGCTGAGAAAATTGTGAGGTAAAATATCTTTCTTTTTTACATAGAGATGCTAAGGTGATATTTTCCATTCAGCTTTTTACAGTTACACTGCATCAGTTTCAAGTGATTTAGCATATGAGTATTATGTCCCTTTAAAAATACTGAGAACATATTCCCTATGTGAAGAACACTGGAATGTGAAATATTTAAAGTACATACACAGAAAAAAAACTTTATTGAATATGAATATTGAATAAATATTTTTCATGTTTTCAGCTATTTGCATTATATTCAATTGTACAAAAGCGAACATGTTTACTATCAACTTGTAATACGTAAGAGTTGCGATAAACACCCTATTGCTTGTGCACAACATGTGCCCATAGTTTGTATTTTACCTTTTGTATTGATATTTATTAATATTCACAGCAGATCAGTTATTCCACTTTTTGTGTTGCCCACTGTACAAACAAATCTACTAATGCCACAGCAGGAAAACATTTTGAACAAAAAAACTGTCAATATAGTAAACCTTTAGCACTAGCAACATTTGTTAAAACAGTTTTTGCACCGTGTATTCTTTGCATTAGTTGTTTTTTTGTTTTGTGTTTTGAATCTTTACATATACAGCACGAAAAAATACTTAACCCCTTAAATGAAATAAAAATATGAACCTATTCATGTGAAGCCTAATATTCTAATTGTCTGCCCCTTTATTTATATGCCTGTCTTTACATGTTTAGAACATTTCTGACAAACATAAATAAAAGGAGAGGAGTGCCCTGCCCTTGAGCACCATTAGTTGTAGATGCACTTTTATACAAGGTGAGCTACAGTCACAGCCTGGTACTCAAGCTTGCAATCGAAAGAATGTTTGCATTAGTTGTTTTTTTGTTTTGTGTTTTGAATCTTTACATATACAGCACGAAAAAATACTTAACCCCTTAAATGAAATAAAAATATGAACCTATTCATGTGAAGCCTAATATTCTAATTGTCTGCCCCTTTATTTATATGCCTGTCTTTACATGTTTAGAACATTTCATTATAATCTCTGATAACAACGTATTAAAAAAATTATTTCAAAAATAAAACCTGCAGTTTAAAGGGACATGAAACCCAAAATGTTTCTTTCATGCTTCAGATAGAGAATACAATTTTAAACAACTTTCCAATTTACTTCTATTATTTAATTAGCTTCCTTCTATTTTTATCCTTTGCTGAAAGGTTAATCTAGGAAAGCTCAGGAGCAGCAAAGAACCTAGGTTCTAGCTGCTGATTGGTTGCTGCATATATATATACCAATTTTCTTTGGCTCACCCATGTGTTCAGTTAGAAACCAGTAGTGCACTGCTGCTCCTTCAACAAATGATACCAATAGAATCAAACAAATGAGATAATAGAAGTAAATTAGAAAGTTGTTTAAAATTGTATTCTCTATCTGAATTTGTTAAATAATTTTTTTTTTTGGTTGCATGTCCTTTTAAGTCAGCCAATCTAACCCGTAAGAATTAGGCACACATAAAACCCAGATGGAATGTACACCCAAACCATTTCTAAGAGATATTTACAAGCTTAAATCATACCTACAATCAATACTAGATTTGCTAATGTGCTCATGTTTACATCCCCTATTAGTAGTAAATACCTTGAGCTATCTCTAGTCTAATTTTTAGTAAATACTGATCTGCTATTGACAGTACTTGCAGTCTGTCCGATCTTTTGAAATGACAAAATCCATGTAAATTAAAATAAATAATTAACCTACGACTTAAGCATGTATCTCAGAAAAGCACTAACATTGGGGTTGATCACAGAATAGGCAAATGTTTTTTTGGCTCCTGATACAATAAAAATGCTCCTACATGCATTTACATGTTTTGAATTATCATCTATTTATTGAAAAAGCATTACATCCCTGTTACATTGATAGTGTCACATGGACCATTATTCAAACCCCACACCTTCTTAGAGAGTCAGTAGTGACTTGTATGATACAAATATCTTGGTGTTCGTTGTTGAAGGAGCAGCAATGCACTACGAGTAACTAGCTGAACACATTATTTCAACCAATGAGAAGAGACATTTATGTGCGGCCACCAATCAGCCGCTATCTCCAAGCAGTGCATTGCTTCTTCTTCGCCTACCTAATCATGCTTTTCAACAAAGGATATCAAATGAACTTAGCAAATTAGATAATAGAAGTAAATTGCAAAGTTGCTCAAAATTGCATGCTCTGTCTGTATCATGAAAGTTAAGTTTTAACTGTACTGTCCCTTTAATAAACATGAGGGTTTTCCAGGTTAATTAAAAGTTAACATTTAATTCAAACCAGTTTTAACCTATGAAACCACTTTACATCCTAAACAAGATTAATATGCCATTTGTAATTGCAAATATAACAATATAATTGTCCAAAATTGGGCTAGATTACTAGTGAAGGGCAAAAATATTGGGACTATTGTAAGTTACAATTCAAGTGCAACGAATACAGGTTTTTAATTTATTTTGTATTGCTTGAAGATTGTCTAGTGTGCATTAATATCTAAATGTATAACATTGTTGTATCAAATATTAGACACGGAAACATGCAGTAAAATTCATGTCAGATAAAGTTTGAGCACTAAGCTAATGGATCACAAAAAAAGTAGTGGAGTTCTTCATTAAAGGGACATTGCAAACTACATTTTTCTTTGAATAAATGTGTTGTAGATGATCAATTTATGTAGCCCATCTGAGGTGTTTTTTTTTTTAAAAAAATGTATAGTTTTGCCTAATTTTAAATAACATTCTGTTGATTTTCAGACTAACCAAGACTCAGACGGCTAGAATACGAGTTGTGCGTTAGGGTAAAAAAGCAGCTTTTTTACGCCCGCTGGTATTACGAGTCTTGCAGGTTTAGGGTGACCGCACACTTCTTTGGCCTTACCGCAAAACGAATTACGTAAAATTTGTAAAATCTTTTTTGTATAGGACTTCCATAGCGCTGATATTACGAGTCTATCCTGGGAGGCCAAAAAGTGAGCGGTGCAGCCTACCCTGTCAAGATCCCTAGCATTTAAAAGTCAGTAGTTATGAGTTTTACACTACAACGCTGTAGCATAAAACTCATAACTAAAGTGCTAAAAAGTAACACTAACACCCATAAACTACCTATTAACCCCTAAACCGAGGCCCTCCTGCATCGCAAATACTAAAATAAAATTTTTAACCCCTAATCTGCCGCTCCGGACAACACTGCCACCTACATTATATTTATGAACCCCTAATCTGCTGCCCCCAACATCGCAGACACCTACATTATATTTATTAACCCCTAATCTGCCGCCCCCAATGTCACCACCACCTACCTACACTTATTAACCCCTAATCTGCCGCTCCCAACGTTGCCGCCACTATAATAAACATATTAACCCCTAAACCTAAGTCTAACACCCACTAACTTAAAAATCATTTTAAATTAGTCTAAATAAAATTACTATCATTAACTACATTATTCCTATTTAAAACTAAATACCTATAAAATAAACCCTAAGCTAGCTACAATATAACTAATAGTTACATTGTATCTAGCTAAGGGTTTATTTTTATTTTACAGGCAAGTTTGTATTTATTTTAACTAGGTAGAATAGTTATTAAATAGTAATAATAAACAAATTGCAGAAATTTAAACTAATTACACATAATCTAATAGTCCTATTAAAATAAAAAAAGCTCCCCCAAAATAAATAAAAAAACACTCTCCCCCTCTCTCTCCCCCTCTCTTCTTTTGCTCTCTCTCACCATTCTCTTTTGCTCTCTCTCTCTTCCTTTCTCTTTTGCTCTCTCTCTTTCCCCCTCTTAATTTCTCTCTCCCCCTCTCTTTTGCTTTCTTGACCATGCCCACGATCCCGACCGGTCACGCCCACGCTCCCACCCAGTCACGCCCACGATCCTGCCCCACCGCCGCAAACAGCATGTCAGGTAAGGCCAGGTGTGTTTGTCCTCTGCTTTGTCTACTGCGCATGACAATTTTGAACGAACACACTTTATATTATAGGATTTATTTATAAATACATATTATATATAGATATATACAGATATATTTTGGAATATCTATATAAATACATAGAACATATTCTGCTATGTGCAAAAGTTTGGAATGTGATTTTTTTACAGTAAATACACAGTATAACACTATGAATATTTCATACCTATGTTTGTGCACGTTTTCATTTACTTAACTGCAAAGGACTCCAATGCACATCTATACAGGGAGTGCAGAATTATTAGGCAAATGAGTATTTTGACCACATCATCCTCTTTATGCATGTTGTCTTACTCCTAGCTGTATAGGCTCAAAACCCTACTACCAATTAAGCATATTAGGTGATGTGCATCTCTGTAATGAGAAGGGGTGTGGTCTAATGACATCAACACCCTATATCAGGTGTGCATAATTATTAGGCAACTTCCTTTCCTTTGGCAAAATGGGTCAAAAGAAGGACTTGACAGCCTCAGAAAAGTCAAAAATAGTGAGATATCTTGCAGAGGGATGCAGCACTCTTAAAATAGCAAAGCTTCTGAAGCGTGATCATCGAACAATCAAGCGTTTCATTCAAAATAGTCAACAGGGTCGCAAGAAGCGTGTGGAAAAACCAAGGTGCAAAATAACTGCCCATGAACTGAGAAAAGTCAAGCGTGCAGCTGCCAAGATGCCACTTGCCACCAGTTTGGCCATATTTCAGAGCTGCAACATTACTGGAGTGCCCAAAAGCACAAGGTGTGCAATACTCAGAGACATGGCCAAGGTAAGAAAGGCTGAAAGACGACCACCACTGAACAAGACACACAAGCTGAAACGTCAAGACTGGGCCAAGAAATATCTCAAGACTGATTTTTCTAAGGTTTTATGGACTGATGAAATGAGAGTGAGTCTTGATGGGCCAGATGGATGGGCCCGTGGCTGGATTGGTAAAGGGCAGAGAGCTCCAGTCCGACTCAGACGCCAGCAAGGTGGAGGTGGAGTACTGGTTTGGGCTGGTATCATCAAAGATGAGCTTGTGGGGCCTTTTCGGGTTGAGGATGGAGTCAAGCTCAACTCCCAGTCCTACTGCCAGTTTCTGGAAGACACCTTCTTCAAACAGTGGTACAGGAAGAAGTCTGCATCCTTCAAGAAAAACATGATTTTCATGCAGGACAATGCTCCATCACACGCGTCCAAGTACTCCACAGCGTGGCTGGCAAGAAAGGGTATAAAAGAAGAAAATCTAATGACATGGCCTCCTTGTTCACCTGATCTGAACCCCATTGAGAACCTGTGGTCCATCATCAAATGTGAGATTTACAAGGAGGGAAAACAGTACACCTCTCTGAACAGTGTCTGGGAGGCTGTGGTTGCTTCTGCACGCAATGTTGATGGTGAACAGATCAAAACACTGACAGAATCCATGGATGGCAGGCTTTTGAGTGTCCTTGCAAAGAAAGGTGGCTATATTGGTCACTGATTTGTTTTTGTTTTGTTTTTGAATGTCAGAAATGTATATTTGTGAATGTTGAGATGTTATATTGGTTTCACTGGTAAAAATAAATAATTGAAATGGGTATATATTTGTTTTTTGTTAAGTTGCCTAATAATTATGCACAGTAATAGTCACCTGCAAACACAGATATCCCCCTAAAATAGCTATAACTAAAAACAAACTAAAAACTACTTCCAAAACTATTCAGCTTTGATATTAATGAGTTTTTTGGGTTCATTGAGAACATGGTTGTTGTTCAATAATAAAATTAATCCTCAAAAATACAACTTGCCTAATAATTCTGCACTCCCTGTATATGTCTATCTATGTGTACATATGTATTTATATGTTTATATGTGTATATATGACTGTAAATACATATATACACAGATAAATACATAAATACCTATATACACACATAAAACGTCGCCTCCACCTGCCTACACTTATTAACCCCTAATCTGCCGAGCGGACCTGAGCGCTACTATAATAAAGTTTTTAACCCCTAATCCGCCTCACTAACCCTATAATAAATAGTATTAACCCCTAATCTGCCCTCCCTAACATCGCCGACACCTAACTTCAATTATTAACCCCTAATCTGCCGACTGGAGCTCACCGCTATTCTAATAAATGGATTAACCCCTAAAGCTAAGTCTAACCCTAACACTAACACCCCCCTAAGTTAAATATAATTTTAATCTAACGAAATTAATTAACTCTTATTAAATAAATTATTCCTATTTAAAGATAAATACTTACCTGTAAAATAAACCCTAATATAGCTACAATATAAATTATAATTATATTATAGCTATTTTAGGATTAATATTTATTTTACAGGTAACTTTGTAATTATTTTAACCAGATACAATAGCTATTAAATAGTTAAGAACTATTTAATAGCTAAAATAGTTAAAATAATTACAAATTTACCTGTAAAATAAATCCTAACCTAAGTTACAATTAAACCTAACACTACACTATCAATAAATTAATTAAATAAAATACCTATAATTATCTACAATTAAACCTAATACTACACTATCAATAAATAAATTAAATACAATTCCTACAAATAAATACAATGAAATAAACTAACTAAAGTACAAAAAAATAAAAAAGAACTAAGTTACAAAAAATAAAAAAATATTTACAAACATTAGAAATATATTACAACAATTTTAAACTAATTACACCTACTCTAAGCCCCCTAATAAAATAACAAAGCCCCCCAAAATAAAAAAATGCCCTACCCTATTCTAAATTACTAAAGTTCAAAGCTCTTTTACCTTACCAGCCCGGAACAGGGCCCTTTGCGGGGCATGCCCCAAGAAGTTCAGCTCTTTTGCCTGTAAAAAAAAACATACAATACCCCCCCCCCCAACATTACAACCCACCACCCACATACCCCTAATCTAACCCAAACTCCCCTTAAATAAACCTAACACTAAGCCCCTGAAGATCTCCCTACCTTGAGTCGTCTTCACCCAGCCGAGCCAAATTCTTCATCCAAGCGGAGCAAGAAGAGGTCCTCCATCCGGTAGAAGTCTTCATCCAAGCGGGGCAGAAGAGGTCTTCCATCCGATTGAAGTCTTCATCCAAGAGGCATCTTCTATCGTCATCCATCCGGAGTGGAACGGCAGCATCCTGAAGACCTCCGACACGGAACATCCATCCTGGCCGACGACTGAACGACGAATGACGATTCCTTTAAATGACGTCATCCAAGATGGCGTCCCTCGAATTCCGATTGGCTCATAGGATTCTATCAGCCAATCGAAATAAAGGTAGGAATATTCTGATTGGCTGATGGAATCAGCCAATCAGAATCAAGTTCAATCCGATTGGCTGATCCAATCAGCCAATCAGATTGAGCTCGCATTCTATTGGCTGTTCCGATCAGCCAATAGAATGCGAGCTCAAACTGATTGGCTGATTCAATCAGCCAATCAGATTTTTCCTACCTTAATTCCGATTGGCTGATAGAATCCTAACAGCCAATCGGAATTCGAGGGATGCCATCTTGGATGACGTCATTTAAAGGAACCGTCATTCGTCGTTCAGTCGTCGGCCAGGATTGATGTTCCGCATCGGAGGTCTTCAGGATGCTGCAGCTCCGCTCCGGATGGATGACGATAGAAGATGCCTCTTGGATGAAGACTTCAATCGGATGGAAGACCTCTTCTGCCCCGCTTGGATGAAGACTTCTACCGGATGGAGGACCTCTTCTTGCTCCGCTTGGATGAAGAATTTGGCTCGGCTGGGTGAAGACGACTCAAGGTAGGGAGATCTTCAGGGGCTTAGTGTTAGGTTTATTTAAGGGTGGTTTGGGTTAGATTAGGGGTATGTGGGTGGTGGGTTGTAATGTTGGGGGGGGGTATTGTATGTTTTTTTTTACAGGCAAAAGAGCTGAACTTCTTGGGGCATGCCCCGCAAAGGGCCCTGTTCAGGGCTGGTAAGGTAAAAGAGCTTTGAACTTTAGTAATTTAGAATAGGGTAGGGCATTTTTTTATTTTGAGGGGCTTTGTTATTTTATTAGGGGGCTTAGAGTAGGTTTAATTAGTTTAAAATTGTTGTAATATATTTCTAATGTTTGTAAATATTTATTTATTTTTTGTAACTTAGTTCTTTTTTATTTTTTGTACTTTAGTTAGTTTATTTCATTGTATTTATTTGTAGATATTGTATTTAATTAAGTTATTGATAGTGTTGTAAATTAATTAAATAAAATACCTATAATTATCTACAATTAAACCTAATACTACACTATCAATAAATAAATTAAATACAATTCCTACAAATAAATACAATGAAATAAACTAACTAAAGTACAAAAAAATAACTAATAGTTACATTGTATCTAGCTTAGGGTTTATTTTTATTTTACAGGCAAGCTTGTATTTATTTTAACTATGTAGAATAGTTATTATATAGAATAGTTAATAAATATATATATATATATATATATATATATATATATATAATATTTAATAACTACCTAGCTAAAATAAATTCAAAACTACCAGTAAAATAAAACCTAACCTGAGTTACACTAACACCTAACACTACACTACAATTAAATACAATTAAATAAATTACATACAATTAACTAAATTATATACAATTATCTAAAGAACAATAAAAAATCAAACACTAAATTACAGAAAATAATAAACTAATTACAGAAAATAATAAACTAATTACACCTAATCTGATAGCCTTATCAAAATAAAAAAAAACAAAAAAAAAAAAACCCTAGCCTAAACTAAACTACCAATAGCCCTTAAAAGGGCCTTTTGCGGGGCATTGCCCCAAAGTAATCAGCTCTTTTACCTGTAAAAAAAATACAAACAACCCCCCCAACAGTAAAACCCACCACCCACACAACCAACCCCCCCAAAAAAATACTAACTGAAAAAACCTAAGCTCCCTATTGCCCTGAAAAGGGCATTTGGATGGGCATTGCCCTTAAAAGGGCAGTTAGCTCTTTTGCAGCCCAAAGCCCTAACCTAAAAAAAAAACCCACCCAATACACCCTTAAAAAACCTAACACTAATTCCCTGAAGATCGACTTATCGGGAAGAAGTGGTCCTCCAGACTGCAGAAGTCTTCATCCAGACGGCATCTTCTACCTTCATCCATCCGGCGCGGAGCGTGTCCATCTTCAAGACATCCGACGCGGTGCATCCTCTTCGGCCGACGACTACCTGACGAATGATGGTTCCTTTAAGTGACGTCATCCAAGATGGCGTCCCTTATATTCCGATTGGCTGATAGAATTCTATCAGCCAATCGGAATTAAGGTAGAAAAAATTATATTGGCTGATGCAATCAGCCAATAGGATTGAACTTCAATCCTATTGGCTGATTGCATCAGCCAAAAGAATGTGAGCTCAATCCTATTGGCTGATTGCATCAGCCAATAGGATTTTTTCTACCTAAATTCCGATTGGTTGATAGAATTCTATCAGCCAATCAGCCAATCAGAATCTAGGGGATGCCATCTTGGATGACGTCACTTAAAGGAACCTTCATTCGTCGGGTAGTCGTTGGCCGAAGAGGATGCTCCGCGTCGGATGTCTTGAAGATGGACCCGCTCCTGGCCGGATGGATGAAGATAGAAGATGCCGTCTGGATGAAGATAGAAGATGCCGTCTGGATGAAGATAGAAGATGCCGTCTGAATGAAGACTTCTGCTGTCTGGAGGACCACTTCTGCCTGGCTTGGATGAAGACTTCTGCCCGTTTGGAGGACCATTTCTGCCCGGCTTGGATAAAGACTTCTGCCCGTCTGGAAGACCACTTCTGCCCGGCTTGGATGAAGACATCTCGATTTTCTGGGGGTTAGTGTTAGGTTTTTTTAAGGGTGTATTGGGTGAGGTTACTTTTTAGGTTAGGGCTTTGGGCCGCAAAAGAGCTAACTGCCCTTTTAAGGGCAATGCCCATCCAAATGCGCTTTTCAGGGCAATGGGTAGCTTAGGTTTTTTTAGTTAGAATTTTTTTTGGGGGGGGGTTGGATGTGTGGGTGGTGGGTTTTACTATTGGGGGGGGGGTTGGGGGGGGGGGGGGGTTTACAGGTAAAAGAGCTGATTACTTTGGGGCAATGCCCTGCAAAAGGCCCTTTTAAGGGCTATTGGTAGTTTAGTTTAGACTAGGGTTTTTTTATTTTGGGGAGGCTTTTTTTATTTTGATAGGGCTATTAGATTCGGTGTAATTAGTTAAAATTTCTGTAATTTGTTTATTATTTTCTGTAATTTAGTGTTTGTTTGTTTTTGTTTTTGATAATTGTATATAATTTAGTTAATTATATTTAATTGTAGTGTAGTGTTAGGTGTTAGTGTAACTTAGGTTAGGTTTGATTTTACAGGTACTTTTGTATTTATTTTAGCTAGGTAGTTATTAAATAGTTAATAACTATTTAATAACTATTGTACCTAGTTAAAATAAATACAAACTTGCCTGTAAAATAAAAATAAATCCTAAGCTAGCTACAATGTAACTATTAGTTATATTGTAGCTAGCTTAGGGTTTATTGTATAGGTAAGTATTTAGTTTTAAATAGGAATCATTTAGTTAATGATAGTAATATTTATTTATATTTATTTAAATTAGATTTAAAGGGACACTGAACCCATTTTTTTTATTTTGTGATTCAGATAGAGCATGCAATTTTAAGCAATTTTCTAATTTACTCCAATTATCAATTTTTCTTTGTTCTCTTGCTATCTTTATTTGAAAAAGAAGGTATCTAAGCTTTTTTCTTGGTTAAGTACTCTGGACAGCACTTTTTATTGGTGGATGAATTTATCCACCAATCAGCAAGGAAAATCCAGGTTGTTCACCAAAAATGGGCAGGCATCTAAACTTACATTCTTGCATTTTAAATAAAGATACCAAGAGAATACAGAAAACTTGATAATAGGAGTAAATTAGAAAGTTGCGTAAAATGTCATGCTCTATCTGAATTACGAAAGAAAACATTTGGGTTCAGTGTCCCTTTAAGTTAGGGGGTGTTAGGGTTAGACTTAGGTTTAGGGGTTAATAAATCTAATATAGTGGCAGCGACGTTGGGGACGGCAGATTAGGGGTTAATAACATAAAGTGGGTAACGGCGATGTAGGGGGGGCAGATTAGGGGTTAATAACATAATGTAGGTAGCGGCGGTGTAGGGGGGGCAGATTAGGGGTTAATAAATTCAGACTCCCATTGATTCCTATGGCATCCGCTGCCTCCAGGGCGGCGAATTGAAAACCAGGTACACTGGACCAGAATAGTGCCGAGCGTACCTGGTAGAATTTTGATAACTAGCAAAAGTAGTCAGATAGTGCCTAATTTGCATTCAGAACATCTGTAATTTCGTAAGCATCGATCTGTGTCGGACTGAGACCAGCGGATGGTATATTACGTCACAAAATTCTACTTTTGCCAGTCTGTAGCCTTTGATAAATAAGGCAAATCAGGCTCGCCACAAATACGCTGCGGAATTCCAGCGTATTTGCGGTTGATGGCTTGATAAATAAGGGCCAGAGCTTACAATTTAAAAATGTTTCCAATTTATTTCTAATATCAAATTTGCATCATTCCAATTTAATTCTTTGTTGAAGATATACCTAGGTTTGTCTCTGGAGCACTACATGACAGGAAATAGTGCTACTATCTAGTGCACTTGCAAATGGATAACATTCTTTCAAAGCTACTGCCATGTAGAGCTCCAGATACATGCATGCTCATAAGCTTACATCCCTGCTTTAGATACCAAAAGAACGAAGAAAAATTGATAATATAAATAAATTAGAAAGTTGTTTAAAACTGCATGCACTATTTGAATTATGAAAGACATTTTTTGAAAAATGCTTGGTCCATCATCACTCACAACAAAGAGGTTTGGTGGCAATTGTATATCACTCTTGCACAATGTGCTGCATAATTACTCTACCGTAGGTACTTGTGTACAGGCCAAACTCCATAAATCTGTCTGTGAGCTTTTAGAAATATGTTATTTGATCTTATGCTAAATCAACATCCTTGATTGGTTGATATCACACAAAGAAGATTTATTGCAGTCAGCCAATCAAATTTTGGACTATTTTCTGCATCTCTATTATCTTGTCTCTCACCAACTGATCTCACAACTAACATCCTTGGCAGGTGTCATTAAGAGACAAAAGAAATGCTCATTCCCTCTGCTGGAATGCAATTACTGCTCTACAAATCCTGCCTAGTCCCCATTCTCCAAGCATTTAGATATACAACCCAGAGAATCTTTTGCTATGCCATCCTACTTTTAGACAGTTAGACACAATTTTATTTGATATGGATTTTACTAGACATGTGCATTCGTAAAATTTGACTTGGAGAAAATGCTGAATATACCAAAACACAAAGGGCCAGATTACGAGTGGCGCTCTAACAGTTGCGTGCAAGCAATACTGGGTTTATCACACCTATTTGTGTGTGTCAGGTGTAGCGTGCATATTAGAAGTTGAAAGTAAACGTGATCTCTTGAGCACAATTGAAGTTAAAGGGACACTGAACCCAATTTTTTTGTGATTTAGATAGAGCATGAAATTTTAAGCAACTTTCTAATTTACTCCTATTATCAAATTTTCTTTATTCTCCTGGTATCTTTATTTGAAATGCAAGAATGTAAGTTTAGATGCCGGCCCATTTCTGGTGAACAACCTGGGTTGTCCTTGCTGATTGGTGGATAAATTCATCCACCAATAAAAAAGAGCTATCCATAGTTCTGAACCAAGAAAAAAAGCTTAGATGCCTTCTTTTTCAAATAAAGATAGCAAGAGAACGAAGAAAAATTGATAATAGGAGTAAATTAGAAAGTTTCTTAAAATTACATGCTTTATCTGAATCACAAAATAAAAATTTTGGGTTCAGAGTCCCTTTAACGCACGTCGGGTTAATGTGATCTCAGAGCTTTGGTTAACTGTTTCACTTGAATAAAAAGTGGTACAAAACACATTAAAAATATATTTAAAAGAACAGATACACTCATAATAACATCATCTAATAAAAAAATATTTAAAAAATATAACATAAAAAAGTTTTAAAGGCTCAAAGATATGAGATCTCAGGTGTTAGGGAAAAAAAGGCAGCAAAGGGCTTTAACATAGACATACATACATACATACTCATGTTTAAATATGTGTACATATTTATGTATACATGTTTATATGTGTGTACAGATGTATTTATGTATTTATATGTGCATATATGTATTTACAGACATATATACGCCAAGTATGGCCTAGCACTCTCGATGACCGTTATTGTACCGGGGTGCACTACAAATATGCAAATATAACAAAAATTAGAAGGCACTCACCGGATTTAACAAGGGGTGAAAACACTTTATTCCCTTATGTGTAACGTTTTGGGGAAACACTCCCCATCTTCAGACAATCAATTGAATCAAACCTTAAAGGGACATTAAACACTAAACAAATGCTAGATTCAAAGAAAATATTAGTCTGTAAATAACATGTGCATGTATTTATTAAAGTTTAATTAGCTGTTTAAATATTTACAAAATAAGTGTGAAGCTTTAGTGTCTATAAAACAATGGGAGCTGCCATGTTGTAACTTAGGGTACCTTTTCTGCTGTGGCCAATTAGAGAAAGTTATAAATAGGTCATTAGATTGTGCAGCCAATGGCAGTATGAAATAGAACAGTGTTCTGCACTTCCATTTCTAACAGGAACTGAGAAGCTCACAATTTCAGAATAGAATTACAGGAAAAGGGGACAAAATAATTAATGAAAGTATATTGCAGACTTATTTTTATACATACGATTTATTATTTTATATTACCATCTCAAAGTGTTTAATGTCCCTTTAAGCAAGGATTTAAATACCCTCATACCTCATTAACAATCAACCCACATGTGAAGTCCAGCAGGTGCGTGACTCGGTGCACGTGTCATCAGACGGCGTCCGTTTAATAGCAACCTGCCAGCATTTGTCAATAACCATTAACATGTAATTTTAGACATAATTAACACCTGTGCTACGAAACTTTACTTAAAAACAAACTACTAAATACTATCAGTATGCACTACAATTAATTGACTAGACCGTACTTTAAACAAGTAAATACTAAACAATGTTAAAAATGTCAGGAAACCATACAAAAGATTCAGAGGCGTAAATAGAAACCACAGGGCCCAGGTACAAGAATCTAAGAAGGCCACCCCCACTCCCCAATTTTTTTATTTTTTATTTGATACATATTGTTTTTGACATTTAAAGGGACAGTCTACACCAGAATTGTTATTGTTTTAAAAGATAGATAATCCCTTTATTACCCATTCCCCAGTTTTGCATAACCAAATTGTTTAAAATTACATGCTCTATCTGAATCATGAAAGTTTATTTTGGCCTAGACTGTCCCTTTAACACAGAAAAAAAATGTAAATCAGAATACATGTTTGCAAAAGAAGGTGTCCTGTGCCCACAGTCTGTGAGATGTTCTGACCCCCATTACTGTATATAGTGACACTGTTTAGCACACCAGTACGGTATATAGTGAGTCAGTAACACAGTCTGTAATCTGCCGGTGAGATGGCTGGCCTGACCTTACCTGGACCAATACTTTATAAAGTGACCACAGTAGTCTGTGACATAGTCCAGCCCCCCATACTGTATATAGTGATACTGTATAGTGACACTGTTTACCCCCTCCCCCATGCTGTAGTAACAAGGTCTGTAATTTGCTGGTTCCACAAACACACACACACATACATGCATAAATACACACACAGTCACATACATACATACAAACATACACACATAAACACCAATGGGTAAAACAGAAAGACTAATCCCTGTAGTCCGAGACACTAGTGAAGCATCATGTCACACTTACATGATATCAGTGCAGGCAGTGACAGGTCAATTGCGACCTCCCCACCCCCTATGCTGATAATATTAGCTGCACGCTCTCAAGGCAAATCATACTTCACATATACCCAAAGGAGGTATAGCATGAAAATACTAATATAGATACGCAGAGGAACAAGAAGTAAATCTGAAATAAACTAAGAAAAAATATAAATAGAAAGTGAATAAATAAAATATAAAATAAAAACATAAGTTAAACGGGCAAAAATTAAACAAAAAATAAACCTAAAGAGCCTACGACAAGAGAAATATAGAAAAAACAAAAAAATACACAAACAATACAAAAAAAAACAACATTTAAAGAAGTGAGACTAGGAAGAAGATAGGAAACGGAGAATAAGAAGAAAAAATAGAAAAAGAAAAGAAAAAGGAGAGAAAATAAAAAGATAAGGGGAAAGAAGAGAATAAGAAAAAGAGAAAGAAAGAGAGAAAGAAAGAAAGAAAGAAAGAGAGAGAGAGAGAGAAGGAGAACCTGCCACTATCAGTGCAACAGTTAGGCTATTTTATCCAAATGGAGCTTTATAGGAAACTATGCCATTACAGTTTCGTATTAAGACCCTTCGGGGTAATAGTGTCCAATTCAAAAGTCCATCTTGTTTCTTTCTGTAGGAGTATCCTACTCCTTTCTCCTCCATGGCTGAGCATAGGTACATGGGCAATAATATGATATCGTAAGTCTGATACGTTATGACCTTGTTCTAAGAAATGTCGTGCTACCGGTTGGCTAGAGTCTCCTATACACAATGCTTGAAGTATGGCACTCCGATGGTTGGCCATCCTTGTTTTTAAGTCAGTTTGGAATGTGAAATATTCATATTTTCATGTCGGGTTAACGCAAATGAAAAAATACGATCGGCTTAGCGCACAAGTAGGGTGTTTTTTTCCGCTTTTTTGCTCTATTGACTTCTGT
Organism: Bombina bombina; assembly: GCF_027579735.1. Classification (NCBI taxonomy): domain Eukaryota; kingdom Metazoa; phylum Chordata; class Amphibia; order Anura; family Bombinatoridae; genus Bombina; species Bombina bombina. The sequence goes on along the minus strand of NC_069499.1, from coordinate 409,725,256 downwards.
GGGGGAATACATTGATACGCGGGTGATATTTTAAGTTTGGCTTTTTGTGGATCAGGTTAGTGAGCAAGCAATAACTTTTTATTTTCAACTTGTAATATGTCTGCTACCTGACACATGTAAAAAGCTTACTTCTAGAGCAGTTAGCTGCCTACCTAGGCATAGTGCTCAACTAAGAATACCAAGACGGACGTAAATGGGAAAGTTGTGTAACATGGCATGCCCTGCCTGAATCATTAAAGTTTCATTTTGAATTTACGGTCCCTTTAACGTAGCCCTTTTCAGCTGACACCTAGGCATTAAGACTACATTGAATAGTGGATAAAATATACTTAACTGTGAGCCTTAGTAAAAGGAGGCCCCAGGTGTTTTCAATTCCTAACTTGAAAGTAAACCTCTTTCTTATTTTCACTGAAAAATTAGTTCTTTATTTTTGATAGAAGCATCCCAAGTATACCTCAGTTTTCTTCTAGTGCTCTCTAAACAGAAATAAAATAATACATATTAATAAATAATGGGGTCGATCCGATAAAAATCGTCGCCCGCAAAAGCCGGCGACGCCAATAATTGCGCGGATTTGGTATCCTATATACGGCGTAACCTAGAAGTTACGCGCGTATATTTCTGCCGTCGCCCGCAGTTTTTTGGGCCATAGGCAGGTATACCAAACCCGCGCAGTTTGGTATCCAATATGCAGCGTAAGGACTTACGTGGCGAAAATGGAGAAAACTTACTCCATTTTCACCTCGCCACAAAAAGCAGCCGTAAGAATCCTTACGCTGACTATTGGAGCCCCGTAACTCCCTAAACTAACTAGAAAATAAACCTAACACCTAACGCATGCGCAATGTCTATCTCCCTGTCAACCGCGATCTGCTAAAATAAACCTAACACCTAACGCATGCGCAATGTCTATCTCCCTGTCAACCGCGATCCCCCCCCCCCCCCGAAATCCCTAATAAAGTTATTACCCCCTAAACCGCCGCTCCCGGACCCCGCCGCCATCTACATAAACTAACCCCCTACTGTGAGCCTCTAAAACCGCCGCCATCTACCTTATCTATCCCCTAATCTGACCCCTTACACCGCCGCCACCTATATAAAAATTATTAACCCCTAATCTAATCCCCCTATACCGCCGCCAGCTATATTAATATTATTAACCCCTAATGTAAGCCCCTTACACCGCCGCCATCTCTATTAAAATGATTAACCCCTAATTTAATCTACCCCGCCGCCAGCTATATTATCTATATTAACCCTAAGTATATTATAGTTAATATAGTTATTACATTATATATATTAACTATATTAACCCTAATTATATTAGGGTTAATATAGTTACTATAGTATTTATATTAACTATATTAACTCTATCTAACACTAACACCCCTAACTATATTTATATTAAATTAATCTAATTAATTTATAAACTAAAATATTCCTATTTAAATCTAAATACTTACCTATAAAATAAACCCTAAGATAGCTACAATATAATTAATAATTACATTGTAGCTATGTTAGGGTTAATATTTATTTTACAGGTAAATAGTTAATTATTTTAACTAGGTATAATAGATATTAAATAGTTATTAACTATTTAATATCTACCTAGTTAAAATAATTACCCAATTACCTGTAAAATAAATCCTAACCTAAGTTATAAATACACCTACACTATCAATAAATTAAATAAACTACAAACATCTATCTAAAAATACAATTAAATTAACTAAACTAAATTACAAAAAAAAAAAAAACACTAAATTACAAAAAATAAAAAAAAGATTACAAGATTTTTAAGCTAATTACACCTATTCTAAGCCCCCTAATAAAATAATAAACCCCCAAAATAAAAAAAATTCCCTGCCCTATTCTAAATTAAACAAATTTCAAAGCTCTTTACCTTACCAGCCCTTAAAAGGGCCTTTTGTGGGGCATGCCCCAAAGAATTCAGCTCTTTTGCATTCAACAAATACAATCCCCCCCCCCCCCATTACAACCCACCACCCACAAACCCCTATTCTAAACCCACCCAAACCCCCCTTAAAAAAGCCTAACACTACTCCCCTGAAGATCTCCCTACCTTGTCTTCACCACACCGGGCCGAACTCCTGATCCGATCCGGGCGATGTCGTCCTCCAAGCAGCAAAGAAGAATTCTTCCTCCGGCGATGTCATCCTCCAAGCGGCAAAGAAGAATTCTTCCTCCGGCGACGTCTTCCTCCAAGCGGCAGCAAAGTCTTCATTCTTCCGGCGGCATCTTCAATCTTCTTTCTTCGCTCCGCCGCCGCGGAGCATCCATCCCGGCCGACTGCTAAACTTGGAATGAGGTACCTTTAAATGACGTCATCCAAGATGGCGTCCGCCGAATTCCGATTGGCTGATAGGATTCTATCAGCCAATCGGAATTAAATTAAAAAAATCTGATTGGCTGATTGAATCAGCCAATCAGATTCAAGTTCAATCCGATTGGCTGATCCAATCAGCCAATCAGATTGAGCTCGCATTCTATTGGCTGATCGGAACAGCCAATAGAATGCGAGCTCAATCTGATTGGCTGATTGGATCAGCCAATCGGATTGAACTTGAATCTGATTGGCTGATTCAATCAGCCAATCAGATTTTTTTAACTTAATTCCGATTGGCTGATAGAATCCTATCAGCCAATCGGAATTCGGCGGACGCCATCTTGGATGACGTCATTTAAAGGTACATCATTCCAAGTTCAGCAGTCGGCCGGGATGGATGCTCCGCGGCGGCGGAGCGAAGAAAGAAGATTGAAGATGCCGCCGGAAGAATGAAGACTTTGCTGCCGCTTGGAGGAAGACGTCGCCGGAGGAAGAATTCTTCTTTGCCGCTTGGAGGAAGACATCGCCCGGATCGGATCAGGAGTTCGGCCCGGTGTGGTGAAGACAAGGTAGGGAGATCTTCAGGGGGGTAGTGTTAGGCTTTTTTAAGGGGGGTTTGGGTGGGTTTAGAATAGGGGTATGTGGGTGGTGGGTTGTAATGGGGGGGGGGGGGTATTGTATTTCTTGTATGCAAAAGAGCTGAATTCTTTGGGGCATGCCCCACAAAAGGCCCTTTTAAGGGCTGGTAAGGTAAAGAGCTTTGAAATTTGTTGAATTTAGAATAGGGCAGGGAATTTTTTTTATTTTGGGGGTTTATTATTTTATTAGGGGGCTTAGAATAGGTGTAATTAGCTTAAATATCTTGTAATCTTTTTTTTATTTTTTGTAATTTAGTGTTTTTTTTTTTTTTGTAATTTAGTTTAGTTAATTTAATTGTATTTTTAGATAGATGTTAGTAGTTTATTAAATTTATTGATAGTGTAGGTGTATTTGTAACTTAGGTTAGGATTTATTTTACAGGTAATTGGGTAATTATTTTAACTAGGTAGATATTAAATAGTTAATAACTATTTAATATCTATTATACCTAGTTAAAATAATTAACAATTTACCTGTAAAATAAATATTAACCCTAACATAGCTACAATGTAATTATTAATTATATTGTAGCTATCTTAGGGTTTATTTTATAGGTAAGTATTTAGATTTAAATAGGAACATTTTAGTTTATAAATGAATTAGATTAATTTAATATAAATTTAGTTAGGGTTAGATAGAGTTAATATAGTTAATATAAATACTATAGTAACTATATTAACTATATTAACCCTAATATAATTAGGGTTAATATAGTTCATATATATAATGTAATACCTATATTAACTATAATATACTTAGGGTTAATATAGATAATATAGCTGGCGGCAGGGTAGGTAGATTAAATTAGGGGTTAATCATTTTAATAGAGATGGCGGCGGTGTTAGGGGCTCACTTTAGGGGGTTATAGATATAATATAGCTGGCGGCGGGGTACGGGAGCGGCGGTTTAGGGGTTAATAACTTTATTAGGTTGCGGCGGGGTACGGGAGCGGCGGTTTAGGGGTTAATAGCATTTTTATTGTTAGGCTAGTGAGGGGGGATAGCGGATAGAGGGTTAGACAGTGCGGGCTATGTTAGGGAGGCGTGTTAGACAGTGCGGGCTATGTTAGGGAGGCGTGTTAGACAGTGCGGGCTATGTTAGGGAGGCGTGTTAGACAGTGCGGGTGTTTTAAACTTTAGTCAGGTTTTATAGGCTCCGGCAGATTCTAACGTGGCGCAAGTCACTGGCGACGCCAGAAATTTGTACTTACGCAGATTTCTGGACATCGCTGGTTTGTCAGACTTACGGCACGTTAGCATCTGACGGCGACCTATATGGGATGGCTCGAGTTGCGAGCTGAAACTGCGGGCGACGCTGGTTCCCTCGCTTGCGCCGCAAACTGCGATCGATATCGGATCGCGCCCAATATATTTTTAAATTATTTTCTCTCCATTAAAAGCAAATATTACTAATATAAATAAAATGCAAAAATATTTTTCTTCATGGACCCAGGTATCCATTGCTTTAAAACAGCAGTTTAATGAGACAATGTTACAGAAATATTAACCATCATTCTTGCTTATAAAAAAATACTACTATAGTTGATTTTGTTCATACATTAAAGGGACACTGAACTCAAATTTTTTCTTTCGTGATTCAGATAGAGCATGAAATTTTAAGCAATTTTCTAATTTACTCCTATTATCAAATTTTCTTCATTCTCGTGGTCTCTTTATTTGAAATGCAAGAATGTAAGTTTAGATGCCGGCCCATTTTTGGTGAGCAACCTTGGTTGTCCTTGCTGATTGGTAGATAAATTCATCCACCAATAAAAAATTGCTGTCCAGAGTTCTGAACCGAAAAAAAGCTTAGATGCCTTCTTTTTCAAATAAAGATAGCAAGAGAACGCATAAAAATTTATAATAGGAGTAAATTAGAAAGTTGCTTAAAATTACATGTTTTATCTGAATCACGAAAGAAAAAAATTGGGCTCAGTGTCCCTTTAAATGAATTACTTATTTTTACCTCACCTGTGATGACTTCAGCAGTCAGCACCATAAAGGCTAAGGTATATTAAGTTTAAGAGTAACTTTATATAAAGGAATATTATGTATTGTTATCGAATATCAATTCTCTAAGAAACAAAATGTGAAAAGAATATGTAGTGCATGGAATGCTAATAAGATTATTACAATTCTGCTATTTTAGTGCTATGCGGTTATTTGTTAGATTCTTTTTAAAATGGTGAACGTCTCCCTTCCAGAATTTGAAAAAGAAAAAGCTCATTATATATGCATTTCGTGGCACTAAGGTCTGGGTGGAGGTGGGAAGGTACACCCATCTTTTTAGTCTCATTAATCATATGGCTATCAGAGGCTGTTTGCAGCTTCTTCTTGAAGAAAACCTCTCTTCATACATTCAGACAACCCTCTGGATTAAACAGAGCCAGTTAAATGTCAAACCGAATCTGAGTCTTGATGCAGATAATCATTTCAATAATATTTCTCCATTTGTGCCCAAACCCCAAGGAATAAAGCTTTTCTGCTGTCAGGTACTGTAAGACTGCAGTTGGTGTAAAATCTTGACACTGAGCCAGATAGCTTAGCGCTGTCTCAAACATATGTTCAACAAGCAGACATGTACACATTGGAATTTTATTATTTTGAACTGGTGAGGCATACATATTTATTTACTTGACCTCCTTGAGGTCCCTGTTGGTATTATGGGGATCAGGTGTAGGGCTTCAACCAAGGCCTGTAAAGACACCGTTCTTCATTTTGGAAGTAATTTTACAGCTAACACCAATAAAATGTTTTTTTTTTTTTTACAGAGGTTCTGCCATATGATGGGAAATCTGTTTGGAATAAAATAAGACATCCTACTTATCACTAAACTGTACTAGAATTAAATATTAATTTACTAACAAATTTAAATATACATTGTCAATAAGAAAGTGATTTGAATTAAATATCTTTACAAATTGATTGTTATTGGTGTATCCGTTTAAAGAGTTTTTATTTTTATATGTGGACATTCTAGTTTATATTTTAAGTGTTTGTTTCTAATTGTCTGCTTTTGCTTTTAAAGAAAAATATAGCTAAATAAAATCCAAGGTTATTTGTGATCTGCAATAGATTTTATCTTACATTGCCATATATAATATAGGGGTCTATTCCAATAGAAGAGCCATGCAAGATGCTTTGCAAGAGTTTCTGCATGGCGTGTCATATTTGAGGCCAAACCATTCAAATTTCTAATGATTTTCAAATGGTTTTCACTGCTTAAAGGGACAGTCTAGTCAAAATTAAACGTTCATTATTCAGATAGGATATGTAATTTTAATCAACTTTCTAATTTACTTTTATCATCAAATTTGCTTTGTTCTCTTGGTATTCTTAGTTTAAACTAAACCTAGGTAGGCTCATGTGCTAATTTCTAAGCCCTTGAGGACTGCCTCTGATCACATGCTTTTTAAATTCCTGGGGAATGGGTAATAAAGGGATGATCTATCTTTTAAAACAATAACAATTCTATTGTAGATTGTCCCTTTAAAGTCTACTAATACTTTAGAGTAAGAGAATATGACAGCAGTATTCCAATCCACCAGAAAACACATTTCAGGTAGCATGATTTTTTGACTTTTCTATTTCAACAGCCTTGATCCCTTAAAAACCTATTTTGGTCACCCAAAATGATACCATGGGGTAGATTTAACAAGCAGCGGATGCTGCAATCTACCCCTGTAGTTTCAGTTTCCGATGAAACATAAGTTAAGAAGCAGGGGTCTTAAGACCACTGCTCCTTAACTCGTCCGCTCTTGGCGGCGATGTCAAGAGCGGCAGATTAGGGGTTAATGAGTTTAATATAGTATTTGCGATGCAGAAGGGCCTCGGTTTAGGGGTTAATAGGTAGTTTTGCGGGTGTTAGTGTACTTTGTATCATTTTAGTTATGATTTTTGTTTAACAGTTTTGTTGCGTAAAACTCATAACTACTGGTCTCAGATTGCGGAACGGATCATGTCGGTATAAGCTGTAACGCAAACATTTTAGCCTCACTGCAAAACTTGTAATGGCTGTGCTATGGAAATCCCATGCAAAAACATGACTGATGTTGCGTTACAGGCTAAAATGTTTGCGGTACAGCTATACCGACAAGACTTGTAATGGCTGCGTTGCTGTTTCAAAGCTGAAAAGGAATTTTTTTTCAGTGTTAAAACACGTACGCAAAACTTGTAATCTAGGTGTATGGATTTTATTAGAATATAATTAAAAATAGGGCAATAAGCAACAAAGAGTTCTTTTGTTGCTTCTTCCCCTATATTTAATTATGTTCTAATAAAAGCCTTTTTTAGCTTTCCATATTTTGCGCCTTCTTAGTGCAGCTACCTGTTTTTTTCTGTTTACGCGTGGCCATCTCAGCCGCATACAGCGTGCACCTCTCGGGGCTGTGTGTTTCACTTCCGGTGGCATCCGGCTCATACTGATCCACAGAGAATCTGCCGCGGTTGTTTTCTTTGCACATGTTTATATCTACTTGACTGCAAAGGGCTCCAATGTACTTATATATATATATATATATATATATATATATATATATATAAATATATATATATATATATATATTATTTGTTTACATATGTATTTATATGTTATATGTGTATATATGTCTGTAAATACATATATACACAAATAAAAACATAAATACATCTGCACACAAATATTTACATATACTGTATGTGTACATACATATAAATATTTAGACATATATATATATATATATATATATATATATATATATATATATATATATATGAATCTCTATGTTAAAGCCCTTTCCCTGACTTTTTTTTCTAACATTTGAGATCACATATCTTTGAGCCTTTAAAACTTTTTTGTGCATTTTTTTAAAAATAATTATTCGATGGTGTTATTATTAGTGTAACCGTACATTGTTATGTATTTTTGATTTGTTTTGTGACACTTTTTTGTTTTGCGAAACAGTTAACCAGAGCTCTGAGGTTGCGCTATCCCGACGAGTGTTAACTTCAATTGCACTCAAGCGATCGCATTTACTTTCAACTAATATGAGCAAAATATAAGACGAGCAGAAACACCTGCAATAAACACACTTTCCCTCACACGTAACTATTAGCGATCCCCTCATAATGTAGCCCTAAGTGTTTTGAATGACTTCATTAAATGTCTCACTTTTTATAGTTAAGACACACTGTTCTCAAAAAAGTTCTGTCATCTATATCAAACAGTATTATTAACAGGTTGATTTTTTATATATAAAAAAGAAAAACACTTCTAAATTAAGGGGTTCATCACAAGCTATTGTGTGAAAAATAACTGACGCCTAGATTACGAATTTTGCGCTATAGAGGGTGCGAAACATATGCAACAAAAGTTGCGTTATTTCACTCTCCATAGCGCTGCCTTTACAAGTTTCTGAAAAGCTGCCTTGTGCATGCGATTTTTTTGCGATAAGCTTCATACCGCACAAAAGCCAAGGGCTGCTTTGACGTGCTCGTGCACGGTTTCCCCATAGACATCAATGGGGAGAGAGTGTTAGACAAAAACTAGCACCTGCGATCGCAGAATGAAAAGTTCCATAACACAACCCCATTGCTGTCTAGGGGGAAAAAAAGTTACTTTTAAACCTAAACCCTAGCATAAACCCCAAGTCTAAACACCCCTATTCTGCCGCCCCCGACATCCCCACCACCTAAATAAAGTTATTAACCCCTAATCTGCCGCCCCCCACATATAAATTAAGTTATTAACCCCTAATCTGCCTCTTCCGACATTGCCGCCACTAATAAAAGCTATTAACTCCTATTCCGCCACTCACCGACATCGCCATCACTATAATAAACTTATTAACCCCTATTCCCCCGCACCCCAACATCGCTGACACTATAATAAAGCTATTAACCCCTAATACGCCGCTCCCCGACATCACTGCTACTAAATAAAGTTATTAACCCCTAAACCTCTGACCTCCCACATCACCACCACTAAATAAACCTATTAACCCTTAAATCGCCAGCCACCCACATCGCAAAAAACTAAATTAAACTATTAACTCCTAAATCTAACAACCTCCTAACTTCGAAATAAAATTACAATATCCCTATCTTAAAATAAATAAAAACTTTCCTGTAAAATTTTAAAAAAACTAAGTTTAAACTAAAAATTAACCTAACATAACTATTATACTAAAATTAAAATAACTACCAATTAAATAAACTAAATTACACATTTCACAGGTAAGTTTTTATTTATTTTAAAATTGGGATATTGTAATTTGAATTTAAAGCTAGAAGGTTGCTAGGTTTAGGGGTTAATAGGTTTATTTAGTGGTGGTAATGTGGGAGGCAAGAGGTTTAGGGTTAATAACTATTTAGTGGCGGCGATATCTGTGAGCGGCGGTATAGGGGTTAATAGCTTTATTATAGTGGCGGCGGTGTTGGGGAGCAGCAGAATAGGGGTTAATAACTTTATTATAGTGGCAAGGATGTGGGCAAGCGGCAGATTAGGGGTTAATACGTTTTAAATAGTGTTTGCGATGCGGGAGGGTGGCGGAATAGGGGTTAATAGGTAGTTTATGGGTGTTTGTGTACTTTGTAACAGTTTAGTTATGAGTTTTGTGAAACATTTTTGTGGCGCAAAACTCATAACTACTGTTCTCACATAGCGGAATAAATCTTGTCGGTATAGGCTGGAACGCAAGCATTTTAGCCTCACCGCACAACTTGTAATACCGGCACTATGGAAATCCAACGCAAAAACTTAATTT